>NW_027397087.1:539313-947603 GCF_003265705.2 Callorhinus ursinus | reverse complement strand
CACACACACACACACACACACACACACACACACACACACACACACACCTGTATCTGTCTTTATAGACATGGCTATGTCCAGCCTCATCTATATCCATTCTGTTTTCTACAGTGTTGCCAGGGTCAATCCCTTGATTAAAATCCTCTAGTGGCTCCTTTTGTCAACAAACTCCTTAGCATTTCATTCCTCATTAAGTGTAACTTCATAAATGAGACATGAGTTCCCTCCCATCTCTAAACCTTTGTGTAGGAGAGGGAGTAGAGAAATAAGTTTAAATGTGCCAAGATTTGTACAACCATTATGGAGAACCGTATGGAGATCCCTCAAAAAATTAAATCTAGAACTGCCGCATGATCCAGCAGTCCCACTTATGGGTATATACCCAAAGCCAATGAGAACACTATATCAAAGATACCTGAATTCCCATGTTCATTGAAGCATTATTCATAATAGTCAAGAAATGGAAAAAAAACCTAAGTGTCCATCAATGGATGAATGCATAAAGAAAATGTGGTATGTACATACAATGGAATATTAATCAGCCATAAAAAATGGAAATCCTGGCATTCACAACAACATAGATGGACCTTGAGACCATTAATGTTAAGTGAGAGAAGCTAGACAGAGAAATACAAATACTGTATGATCTCACTTATACGTGGAATCTAACGAAATTGAACTCCTAAAACCAAAGAGTAGAATGATGGTTGCCAGGGTTGGGGGAAAGGGGGTGTGTTGGTCAGAGAGTACAAACTTTCAGCTATGAGATGAATAAACTCTGGGGATCTAATGTAAAGAATGGTACTTGTAGTTAAAAATACTGTATTGTGTATTTGAAATTTGCTAAGGCAGTAGATTGGAAGTGTTCTCACAGTCCCCCCCCACACACACAGTAATTGTAACTATGTGAGGTGACAGATATGTTAATTACCTTGATTGTGGCATCATTTTACAATGTATACATATATTAAATCATCACCTTGTACACCTTAAAAAAATAGGAATTCCAACCAGAAAAAAATAAGTCAAAATTGACCTTTAATTGTTCTAAAACGAAAGGTGTTGGAATCAGATCTATAAACACGGAGAACCAATGGTTGCCAGAGGGAAGGGGGTTAGGGGTTTGGGCAGAATGGGTGAAGGGAGTGGGAGGCACAGGCTTCTAGTGAGGGGTGAATAAGCTGTGGTAATAGAAGGCTCAGCGTAGGGAAGACAGTGGTATTGCACCAGCATTGTATGGTGACAGGCGGGAGCTACACTTCTGCTTAGCACGGCGTAAACCACCACATTGTACACCTGAAACTAATGTAACATTGTCAACTATACTCAGAAAAATTTCTAAAAGATAAAAGGTGCTAGATCATCAGGTATTAGGGTGGTTTATTTCCTCTAGGTTTCTGGTAGTAGCAATAGTTGATGTTTCTTGTTTGGGTTGATGATCCTATAAAGTCAGTGTTTCCCAAAGTGTGATCTGTGGAACACCAGTTCTATAATATGTTCTTTTAGAATTTTTTCCTTCCCCTTTACTCAGATATTGAAACTTCGGTTTTTATTGATTTAGCTTAATGACATTACAAAAAGCGTACCTTAAATGGAAAGCTCAAACAATGAATTTCTTATATGGGCTTGCTAAATAAATTCTGGCAAGATTGTAAAACAAAACAAAACTGTGCCCAGCTTGTGCCATGGGCCAGGGACTGTGATAGGCTCACAACTACCTTGTAAGGTAGATGTTATGCTCACTCGACAGCTAAGAGAACTGAAGTTCAGAGAGGCTAAGTGTCTTCCCCAAGACCACACAGCCGCTAAGTGGCAGAACTAACCCATTTCTTCCTTGGTGCAAAGCCCAGGTTCTTTCTCTGTTTCTAAAACCAACTGCATTCTGTGAGATCTGCTGTCTGAGGTTTGCTAAGTTATTATTCATCATTCAAAGAAGCCTCTGAATACTTTTCTTCTGGTATTTATCTCAGTACTCATGCCTACCCCCTTTTGTGCAACAACTTGAAACTCAAGAGCAAAGATCTTATCTTCATAATGACTGTGATCTTCATCGCTCCAGCTCAACCGCCAGTCCCTCATATGGGCCAGATGAACAGGTCCCGCATCATACTCATTCAGAGTACTTCCTCCAGCCAAGAAATAAGCACGCCCTATGACCCCTGCAAAGGTTCTAGGCAGATTCCTTGATTATGGGAAAAACGTCACTTCGCTAAACCATCATAAATAATTCTTATGGCAGCTTCAAAGCTGTGACAATTATCCACTCATGGTCATTGATGAAAACATGTAATACAGGGACACCCACGAGTCCAAAGAACCTTTAATTTCTTTAGAAGCAGCGTTAGAGTAGAAGCCATATTGTTAAATCTCCACTCACTGCTATCTCTGCAAAAAAAGCGAGGGCACCCTTCTCCTCGCTCTGTCACTGTTCAATCCTTAAATCCCTCCTTACATTGCTGAGGCCCAGTGCCTTGGCCCCAGTATGCATCTGCTCGGGCTGCCATCACAGAACCCCAGGCTGGTGGCTTAAACAACAGATTTATTTCCTCTCAGTTCTGGAGGCTGGGAGTGTCTAAGATCAAGGTGGGTGGGGGTAGACTTGGTTTCCCTCGGAGGCCTCTCTCCTTGGTTTCCCTCGGAGGCCTCTCTCCTTGGTTTCCCTCGGAGGCCTCTCTCCTTGGTTTCCCTCGGAGGCCTCTCTCCTTGGTTTACACCTCGCCACCCTCTTGCTTTTTCACTTGATCTTCCCTCTGTGCCTGTAGCTCCTGGTGTCTCTTTGTGTCCTAATCTGTCCGTAAGAACTCCAGTTAGACTGCAGCAGGGCCCATTCTAAATCCATCATTGCAATTTACCTCTTTAAAGGCCCAATTCAGTCACATTCTGAGATGCTGGAGCTTATGAATTTGGGGGGAGACAGAATTTAGTCCACAACCCCCACCACCATTACAGTCTTCTCCCCATAGGCCGTTTTGTCCACCTGTGGTAGGACCGCCTTTGCTGCCACCCCTCCTCTGTCCCCTTCCCACCTCACCTTTCTTGTTACCTTGGAGTCTCCTGAGAACCTCCAAGAGTGGAGAAGACTCACCTTCTTTCTCCTGTCTCCCTCCCGCCCCCAGCTGGTTCTGACTGTCGGTCTCCTGGCCGTGGTGGTTTACCTCTACACCGTGGTGGCCTTCAACTTCTTCCGCAAGTTCTACAACAAAAGTGAAGATGACGATGAGCCCGATATGAAGTGTGACGACATGATGACGGTGAGAGCCCGCCCCCAACAGATTAGAATGGAATACAGGGAGAAGTGTCCCGGACAGACAGATGGAGGGAGACAGGTTGCAGGTGCACTGGTCTAAGCCCAGGTGGAAAGTGGAAAGAGCACACTGCAGAGTGGGAGGGGGGTGGGGGGTTCTCATCCATCCAAGCTTGTGTTAAAGACACAAATTACCTCTATCTGAATGTGAACGGACCTGCATCTAAATTTCTTGGAAGTCAAGCTTTGGTCCTTTGTCTCTGAGATCTGGGGGGTCTAGTCCCACGAAACTTGTGCTCAATTTATTGGGTTCTTTCAGAAAAACCACTATCATCTGAAAAACCGTCAGCGCAGGAGGAGAGGGGAGGGGAGGTGGGGTTCCTGTCCTGCCAGCCACTTGTGGGCAAGAAAGGCACAGCTCCAGGTGAGCTGGCAGAGGGAGAGCACCGGTGTGACGGGCCCGCGTCTCCTCGCCGCCCCTGCCTTTCCCCGGTCACTGCCTTTCCCTTTGCACCTCACCCCTCCAGGCAGGACAGAGGGCGGCGCCCTGCTCTGGGAGCCAGAGCCCAGATGCCTACACTGGCTCACACATGCAGCCCGGAGGAGGAAAAGTCTTCCCGCAGACACTGCAGGAATCCCTGCCCTCCCGGGTGCACAGAGGATGCAGGAGGAAAGGAGGCCTTTTTTGGAGGTGGCACTTTAAATGAAGGCAAACTCCCACCTGGCGAATGCATGTTCATCAGGGCCCAGAGTTGTTTTAACTTACACATGCCCTACATGAACTCTCTCATAGGTGTCAAATAGTTCAAACCTTTTTTTTTTTTTTTAATGAGCAAAGAATATCTTTTAAAGGCTAAGTGCAACAAGTCTTGCCTCCCCCCGAGACCCCACCCTGACCAGCGGGCGTAGAGGACAGCTGCTAGCCATGCGAGGACTGACACCACTGAGGAGCGCCCTCCCCCTGCCTCTCAAAAGAGCTAATATCCTAAAAAAAAAAAAACCCTGTGGCTTTGACCTGAACTGCCATTATTTTTCTTCTCCAGTGTTACCTGTTCCACATGTACGTGGGAGTGAGAGCCGGAGGGGGCATTGGAGACGAAATTGAAGACCCTGCTGGTGACCCTTATGAGATGTACCGCATTGTCTTTGACATTACCTTCTTCTTCTTCGTCATTGTCATCTTGCTGGCCATCATTCAGGGTATGTTGCCAGTTACGTTAAGTATGAGCAGGGCTTATACCTAGTGCTTTATCTTTCGGTATCTATGACATTATCTAGAGAGGTTTGTACATTCATTTACTAGTTAATTTATTCAGCATATACTATGCATGCACGTGGCTAGACATAAAGCCAGAGACACACCCAGACACTGACACAAGAAACCAGAGAATCTGAATGGAGGACCCCCCCACACACACCTCTTTTCATCCCCCGCTCTGAACTGGTTATCACCTTCTCACTCTGCTCCCTGGAGATCTCCTGAGGCTGGTCTTGTCCCACAGCCGGTCCTCCCAGGCAGTGTGGTGGTGAAAGAGCAAAGAGAGGAGCCATGAGAGAGTGACAGGATTTTTCTTTTGTGGGGAGGGGTACTGATATTCTAGTCAATAGCTTGTGAGGAACTAGAGAAAGACCGTGATGAATTTGAGTCATGCCAAGCTGAGGTACCTATAAACATGCAGGTGTTGAGGGCTAAGAAGCCGTTAACTGTAACAGGTCTTCCAAGAGACAAGTCAGGAATGGAACAGGAGGGAAATAATAAATATAATAAGTACACATAAATATAAATACAGTACAAAAATGAAACAATACAAATGGGATCCATCAGCGCTGGGGGTGGTACTCAAAAATCTGAGTGTAGAGGAGACTTTCCGGAAGGAGAAGCAAAGAAACTGAGGAGGAATCCTGATCTATATCAACGCTTAAGGAGCTGGAGAAGAGGAGGAGCCCACAGGGACGACTGAAAAGAGAGTGGCCAAGCACCGTAATAGAACAGGGATGGCCTGGGGGGAGCCAAGTGGGTCAGGGAGTAAGCTGCTAGCACTGTGCGCTGCAGAAAGGTGGAGCAAGACGAAAGGTGAGAAATGGGTGAGCCAGGATGCAGCATTTGAAAACACAACAATTTTTTTCTGATTTTTGCTTTACTAGGTTGGCCTGATAATTTTTTTTTTTTTTTTTTACACAATGTGGCCTCTACCATTGAACCTCTGCCCTGAGCCCCGAAACAGATTACTGTAAACACTTTATCTGTCTTTGTATTTAAAAATACCAGGTCTTATTATTGATGCTTTTGGAGAGCTAAGAGACCAGCAGGAGCAAGTGCGAGAAGATATGGAGGTAAAGTTCGACTAGCTCCAACTCTATTTTGGTATCTTACAGCAAATGAGTTTTTTAAATACTCGGGTCTGCACTTACATAGGGCCAGTCTCAGGCAAATGACCGACAAAGTTTGTTTGCTGTGCCTGTCCTCTGTGCCTGGCTTCTGCTTCACCCCCCCCACTAGCTAGGAGCTAAGGATGTGACACTGTGAAGGAGAGGACTATTGGCGAGAAGCATTAAAGAGAGAAATATTTTTTCACGGTCTCTCCGTCCGATCAGAGATCATCACCTCTTTCCCACCTGCCTGTAATGTCGCGTGTACTAACGCCTTTACTACTTCTCTTATTCGTCTTAGACTAAATGTTTCATCTGTGGGATTGGTAATGACTATTTTGACACGATTCCTCATGGCTTTGAAACACACACCTTACAAGAGCACAACTTAGCCAACTATTTGTGAGTATCCGTGGTCAACAGAGGGGACAGTGGCTGGGGAAGGAACAGGAGGGTAAAATAAACAGTTATGTCATACGGTTCCCCTGTGTGTGTGCCCTTTCTGCCTATTTCTCTGAAAAAGTAGAGGCAGTTAGGAAAAAGGTAGCCAAAATGCTTCCTCACAAGTACCCTTAGCCCAAGGTTTAGGAATGGTAAAAAGAATTTCTCCTCACAAAAAGAGTAACCAAAGTAATATTGTCTTTTTCTCACTTATTGTACTTTTTTCCTCCTTGTTCCAGGTTCTTCCTGATGTATCTGATTAATAAAGATGAAACAGAACACACGGGTCAGGTGAGAAATAAAATGTCTTAATCGTACCCCTGCATTAGGAGTTTCCTTTTCTGAAGTCTTGAGATGCAACAGAGCACAGGATGTCTGAAGTAGACAGATGACTTCATTAGTCTCCAACGTACATTTTTCCTCTGCATCATTCCGCCATCTCTTTGTGACCTAAGAAGCCAAAATCCTCAGGCAACTCCAATCTCTTCCTAAAGACTTTCTGGTTATCCTTCCCAACTAACACTGACATTTTCTAAACCCTTATGGTTACCGCTTCAGAGTAGAACAGCTGGAGGTGGGGAGAACGTTACAGAGACAAAGACAAGGAGGAGCTGAGTGGGTGGCTCTAACAAAGAGAGTAAAATGGTGTGAGAGACAGCCTGAGAAAGACAACCACCTCATGTGTGGGTGACACAGGGAAGGTGGAGGTGTGGGTAGTATGAGTGAAAGTATGTGTCAAGAGGGATTCTGTGACTAAGTATGAGAAACAAATGCAGAGATAAGAGAACAAAGGGAAGAAAAGATAGATAGGTTATCTAATACTCAAACAGCATCAGATTTGTGGGAAAACTTCACAGCTCAGACACTTGAGAGGCAACTGGTTCTAAGATCTCCCTTCAAATGCTCCAGGCATCTGCCTGAGCCAGCACTCACTATCCCTTCATTGTGTGTTCTTCTGCCTTCTACCAATTACAAATGGCATAGAATCAGCCTGTTGCTAGATCTTTAAGCATTTTTACTTGGAATCATTGCATTGTGTTCAGTGTTTTGGGAGCTGGAGAATGACTTTTTGCTCCTAAACTAGCCTGGGCTGGGAAAAGAGCAAGGAAGAAGGTACTAGTTGGGACCCATCACCCTTCCCCAAGGGAGACCTACAGAGTAAAAACCACCTGGGTTTGAGCTTACTGTGGTTTAAAAAGAAGTACCCTTTGTTCCCATTATTTCAGGAATCTTACGTCTGGAAGATGTACCAAGAAAGGTGTTGGGATTTCTTCCCAGCTGGTGACTGCTTTCGGAAACAATATGAAGACCAGCTTGGATAAATCAGAATGAAAGAAACTGCACAATTCTGGACGGTCAACTTCCAGTGAACTAAATCCTTTTTACAGTTCTGCAAAACATTTGAAACGTGACCTATTCTAAATGCCTCCCTTACAAGAGGATGTGTTTATTACAAATACGTGATATTTTGGAGTTGATTTGGCTTATTGTGCCTAAGGGACATATCCCTGGGGGACACAACCTATCAAAATGTTAAAAGATGGCAAAAAATCAAGGAAACTATAGTTGAGAATACCTTCAAGGTTTTCAGTTCTAATGGAACTAAGTTGTTGCAATGATGTCATTGAGGAAAGGACCAGAAGTATGAAGTCTTCAACGCACAATACTGAAATTTTAAACACTTGAATGTCACATGACAGTATCCACTAGTGACTCATGGTCTGAACTACTAAAAAATCATTTTAACTGCAGTCAAATTTCTCCCATGGTACTTGCTAGTGAATGTATTCAGAATCAGCTTGAAAAGCTTTAAGCAGTTAAAGAAATAGGAAAAAAAAAACCCAACACTTTGTCGACACTGAAATATCGATTAAGTGCCTTAAAATCTCTTTAGATATAGCTATGCAAATTTTTTATGTTTCTGTTCCAGACGGACAGTTCCATTAATGAGTTGTGTTGATCTTCCGTCTTTATGAAACCACACTTGGTTACTCCTATCATTTTTTTCAGTAACAGCTTGTCAACTGCTGTTATTAGAAGTACTGTACTGAAAATCCAGAAAAATTTCAATCTTATACCAAATTGAGTACTGCTTTATGGTTCCCTTGTAAGTACTGGAGCTGCTGTGTTTAGGTGAATCTCCTTACATCAAAGGAAGTGCCCACTGCAATAAAGTAATACACACCAATCCAGGGTGTCGGCCTCTTGTGATGTACCTCTTCTGGGTGATTCTACAGCCGTCCTGTGATTACTGGAAGAAGGGACACGAGACAAAGGGACTCACAAACACCCCACCCAAGAAAGAAAGGAATTCCATAGACCAGCGTTCGTTTATTTTGGCCACAAATGCATGCCTTGTTGCTATTCTATCAGCAGCACCTGCTCTGCTGTAAACATGGAAAGGAAGGAGGAAACAAGAGCCATAACATCCCCTGCCCTCGAGGAATCTATTAGATTGCTAAGCCAGAGAACAAATACAGTGAGCCTCTTAGATGTATAGTTTCGGATGTCGGGGCCAAGAGAGGTAGGCGTTTACTGCGGCAAGCATGGTAGAACACACTGGCTCGGGGCATGCTCGGAAACCAGCTGTTCGGTTCTGGAAGGACAGCCTTGGGCCCGCCCTTACTGACAAGGCAATCAAAATTTGCTTCAGGCACTTTTTTTTTTTCCCTTTTTCTTTCATGTTAGGAAATCATGCTGTCCAACCAGTCTTCAAGCTCTTCCTCAGTAATAGTTTTTGATGGCCTTGGTTGCTCAGATTCCACATTCTTTTCTTCCATCACAGAGAGCTCTGCAGGACCTGGGGAAATAAAAGCAGCGTTAACAACTTCACGTTAGTCCCAAAATTGAGGGTGAAGGTTTCCTTGGGGTTTGTTCCATAATAGAATTCTGCCCTGATTATTACTGTGCTTACAACTAGAGGAAACATCCTATTATGGTTAGAGGACACAGTAATAGCTAAACAAATTAGTAAATGGGATAGAGATTTGCTCTTCTATTTATTCTGAAGTTGAATGTCACAGTTCGCTAGTTTTCTAAAAAGACCAGCAGTTCCGTTTTCTTGCACCGTCGGAGCAGTCCTGGGAAGTCCTCACAGGTTGTCCATGCAGCGCGGGGATGGAGCAGACACCCTCGGCCTCTCTGTAGCAGAGGGCCCGCGGTCTCACAGAGCACGCACAAAGGCCGAAGTGCTCTTTTGTGCAAAAGAAAGATCGAAATAGCAAGCCAGAAGTCTGGGGAATTCGATTAAAAGGTCTGCTGCTGCACAGCTGAGGGCGACAAGGATCCGAATGCCTTTTTCTAGTGCCTGGCCCATCGGCAGCCCCGGGTTTAAAATCGCAATCAGGCAGGGAGCAGCTCTGCAAGCCTGGCGTAGCGACTGAGAGGCAGGTTGTCAGAAAGGTCAGCGGACAGCGCCAGATGGATGTCAGACGCTGATGGAGAGGGGTAGGGACGTGACGCAGGTGGGGCTGTTGGCACACAAACGAGAAGACGGATAGGGAATAAAATGGAAGCCATACCTTTTTCTTCTTGGGCCACC
The DNA here is from genome assembly GCF_003265705.2 of Callorhinus ursinus. NCBI lineage: Eukaryota > Metazoa > Chordata > Mammalia > Carnivora > Otariidae > Callorhinus > Callorhinus ursinus. The sequence continues at coordinate 938,007 of NW_027397087.1, read as the reverse complement.
TTCCCATCTTTCTCCGATTCTTGGTCCTGACAGGTCCGGTCTGGTGTGATGTTCTCTCCCTCTCTCACAGGTGCATCTAAACTAAGCAGCAGGTCTAATTCTTCCTCCAAGTGGTCCGCTGCTGACTGCAGTGGGGCGCTGGGTTTCCGAGAACCCTGTGAGGGAGTGGGGCTTGGGCCATCTTTATCCAGGTACGTGGGGCAGCCAGCAGCGGCCAATTTCAGCTCGGAGATGGAGCCCTTTCCTCCAGGGCCCAGGGGCCCTTTTAACTGCATCCCCAGTCCTTTGCCTTCCTCATTTCTCTTTGGTTTCACCTGAGGAAGCTCTAAAGGAAGGGTGGTCTGAAAGAGAAACAAGCCAAACTTTGTGGAGTAGGAAATTCAATTCAGACAGGAAGATCACAAAGCGTCCCCCCTGCCCCAGAACCCTTCCTTACTGAGTTGGCGTGAATGGGGGGAACCTCCCTGAAACACCACAGGGCCGTGCCTCCCCCTCTGCCCACCTCTGCTCTGTGCCATAGCAGAGTTGACATCAGAAGGGCATGTCTTTCTGTAACTGCCCTGAGAACTGGCAGTACCCCAGGGCTGGGTGAATGTATGTATGCTTAGAGCTGTGAGGAGATAAACACCTGTAAAATGCACCCAGAAGTAATTAGCAAATCAGATCTGTGCACGGTACTTACATGCACTAATAATAAAGGTGAAGGGACAGAGTCATCAAGAACGACTTTTAGTAACATTCGAGTGAAAAATGCCAGACACAAACGAAAACCTACTATTTGATTACATTTGTAAAAAGTCCAAAAACAGGCAAAATTCATCTTTACTATTTATTAGAAGTCAGGAGAGTAGTTTTAGGGAAGTAGTGACTCGGGGGACGGGCGGCGTCGGGAGTGCTGCCAATATTCTGATTCTTGATTGGACGCCGAGTCCACGGTTATATATGTGTGTGCACTTTTCTGCAATAATTTAACAAAAGTTAACTCTCCAGGTGACTGTAATGTCGGGCTAAGGCTGAGCAGCTCTGTTCTGGAGGGAGGCCTGGGGTGACCAGCAGGGCAGCAGAGAGGGTAGAACCTCAGAATGTCCCCTTATTCACACGCTGAAGCATCGTGAGCAGATCCAGCGTGCTAATAACTCCTCGGGGCTTTTAAAACAGGATGGCTTTCCCCATAAATAGTCATCCATCCTTGTCAGTGTGCAAGACGAAGCTGGGATGTGGGCGCCTCACGTTGTTTTTGTTTTGTTTTTAACTCCCCAGATGATTCTGACGTACACAGTTGGGAATAACTGCTCTCCCATCTGACACAAATCCTCACTTTCCAATGCTCACAGTGCTCCCTCTTCTCCCTGAGGCCCCATCACCTTCATCTTGGTGTTTCCCTGGCGTATTGTGCTAACTCTCCACCATGCTGTGGGGAACGCGCCCCAGCCACGCATGTCAGGACTTGGAACATCTCTGGACAGGGAAAGCAGCACTCTCCCAATCACTAAGAAAACCCCAAACACCCCCCAAACCTTCCTAAAGCTCCATGGTGATTCCGTCAGAGGCAAATGCCATCCTCTCTACTTCCCTGCCCTGTCCCCCAGCCCTGAATTCTACTTGCTGCCCTAAACCAAGGGCCAGTAAGGGCCACAGAAAAAAGAGTCGGGTGGGTAACCAATTCATGCGTCTGCTCCAGTGCAGCAATACATTCAGCTTCAGCACGAAGTTGATCATTTCAGTTGCTGGGATACTCTTTACAATTAGTACTGCCCAGGGTTTCACTTTTTTAGAAATGCAGTCGAGCCACAGTTACAATATGAAGTACCTGTGGTAAGGTTTGGTGGCCCCCCCCCCAGTTCATTCATCAGTTGCTATCTTACACTGGTTATCTCCTACATTTACGTTTCTAGCCCTTCATTCTCAACTACAGATTTCCATAGCCAACTCGTATTTCCACTTTGAGATCTCAGAGGCACAGACCCATAACATCCAAACCTCCCCCTTCCTGATAACTACCCCAGCGCTGAGTTGCACAGGCTGGAAGGCCAAGGATAATTCTTTGCTTGCTCACTCTCCATTTCCAGTATTTTCCAAGCCCTGCTAATTTTCCTTTTGAAGTACGTCTTGGTCAAGTCCAATTCTCTGCCGTCTCTACCATTGTGGCCCTAGTCCCACCTACGCTGTCCCCCTGGCCTGCTGCAGCAGTCTCCGGGTGTGGCCCAGTCTCCGCTGACGTGTATACGCCCATGCACATTTGCCAACACACACACCCACCCGTTCCCACAATCCCCTCCATTCTGCAGCCAGAATGGTCCTGGGCATCCTCATTCTCAGCAGCAGTGTTAAGGCGGATCTGACTGGGTCACTCCTCTCTAAATTCCAACTCATGTGTTTTTATACTCTGGATCTCGGCTCAGCTGACACCCCTTCAGGAAAGCCATTCCTAATCACACCAGAGTAGATCAGGTTCATTATTATATATTCTCATAGCACACTACACTCCTTTATGGGACTTACCACAATTGGATAACTTGACCAATACTCACATTTCCCAACAGATTAAGCTCCATGAGATCAAGAACCATGTCTGCCTGATCACCACTGTCTGCTTAGTGCTAAACACGGAGCCTGGCACATTAATTTTTGAGTAAAATACCAGATTTTATACATTTCATTCAGTTCCATTACATTTGATCCTTCAAAACGTTTCACATGTAAAATGTAAAAAAAAAAAAAAACTCAAAATTATTTGATTCTCCCTTAAAACTTTCAAAATGGTACCTTGATACAAGAGCCTCAGCTTTATCAAAGGAAAAGCTGATGGTGAAACATCCTGCAGAGTGACATTTTTCACTCTTTTCCTTCATCTGCCCTAACCCGCACCAGCTGACAAGTCCTGTCGGGGCTTTTACCTGGACCAGTTCGGCAGCAACATTGAGTCGGAGTGAGAGAGGCAGTTCTTGAAGGGCTCGAGCCAGCGACTCACAGTCCACATAAAATGCTGAATTCTAATAACAAAAAATTACACACATATCAGGCGATGATTACAAATGACCTTTTAGAGATAAAAAAGCAGACGATGACAGAGTCAATAAACCATCCACTGACGTTACTTCAGCAGAGAGTAAGTCCTACCCTAGATCACACTTGATATGGTTGCTCTTTCTATCATCGCTGCGTTAAGATGAGCAAAACCCAAGCCACGTTCTGGAGCCACAGTTCACACTCTGAGAGCAGGAACAGGGCAGCGACCAGCCCCACATCAAGACTGCACAGTAACCTGGAAACCATAGATGCTTCAGGAATTACTGGCAAATTGAAAGAAAAATAAGCATTTAATGGAACTGAAGTGGACCCCTCCCCCTCCAATTCAGACGGCTGGCCTTGGGGAGAGGAGGGAAGAGCTGTCTAAGCAGCGAGACGGGGCTGATCAGCACAGCCGAAGGGGCCTGGGAGGTAGATGCTCCCGTTCCAGCCAGAAGGCAGGGGCCAGACTTGCCCACTAGCTAGCAGCGCTCCGCGTGAGGCCAACACTGAATGCTTCCCTTGACTCCTCTCCCATTCATGGAAGTTGAGTCCTATCCCTGCAATGACCTCCCGAATGGACAGTAGTTGAGGAAATATTCCAGATTATTTCAGGGCTTGATGACAGTCTAACGGCTACTTTCCGGTGCCCTGGCCACCCAAGAGAAAGAATAAACCAAAAGTTGGCTATAATGACCTCACATTAGAGGCAGATACTGCTGACTGCCTCGTCTACCAAAGATCTCCCAGGCCCAGCTGGAAACACAGCTTATTGTAAAATCACTGGCTTCAAGTTAGAAGAAAAGCCAGGGGTCACCTAGCCAGTCTGGATTCCACAGCAGCAATGTCTGGAATGTCTTGGCTAGATGGGTTTACAGTGAGTGGGGATGGTGCACTCAAGAAGAGCCTGACACTCAATCCAGACCCACTGTAACCCCTAATCCCCACAAGAGCAGTACACGAGGAACGAGAGAGACGATGTGGCTTTTCAACTGCCCTTCTGAAATATTCCCGAGATGGCTAGCTCTTAGGTAAGCAACGTCAGCAGCACCAGATGTGGCTCCTGCCGTGGAAAAAAAGGAACTCACTTCTAAAAAACACAGTGTATTTAGGGAACAGGAAGGAGGCTGGCAAAACCCTGACAAGAAAGCGAGAAATTTAATATGCATTCCAGGCCTTTCCTCAGTCCTGCACTCAGCACCTTAAGGCTGTGATGAGACCAGGGTGGCCAAGTCTTCATTTTCAAATTTGGAGAAATTCTCTCAACCCGGTAGAAAGGTGTGATGCCGAATGCTTAATCCATGGGTAAGTTGTCACATTATACACTGGAAATCTCATCCTCCATACCGCCCAGGTATCTGCACACAAGCAGACCCCTTTCTTTCAGCCGATCAAAGAGCAAGGACTTCACCTCTGCCATGCCTGCCCACCATTCACCTGTTGCTCTCTTAGCTTAGAGAGCAGAAGGACTTAGACAGAAGGACCGTTGAGGTGTGCGGAAGGGGTCTGGCTAAAAGTGGCCATGCTTCCTCTGTCCTCTTTAGCATTATGTGCAACACGACTGTAAGGTATATCCTCAACAATGAAAAGTAGGGGCGCCTGGGTGGCTCAGTTATTAAGCGTCTGCCTTCAGCTCAGGTTATGATCCCAGGGTCCCGGGACTGAGCCCCAGGGTGGGCTTTCTGCTCCGCGGGAAGCCTGCTTCTCCTTCTCCCTCTGCCTGACACTCTGCCTACTTGAGCTTTCTCTCTCTCTGTCAAAGAAAAAAAAAAAAATCTATAGAAAACAATGAGGGATGCCTGGGTGGCTCAGTAGGTTAAGCATCTGCCTTTGGCTCAGGTCATGATCTCAGGGTCCTGGGATCAAGTCCCACATCGGGCTCCTTGCTCAGCAGGGAGCCTGCTTCTCCCCCTGCTTGTACTTTCTCTCTGACAAATAAATAAAATCTTAGGGAAAGAAAAAAAACAACGAAAAGTAGGTGTGGCTACACCACGATAAGGGATGGGCCAGGCTGTGCTCCTGAGCCACATTCTGAATGATGGCCATCCAGCTGTGTCTGTTCCTGGAATGTCTCCTTCCCCCACATTTCTAATCCCCACCCACCATCCAAGGCCCCATAGACCCCACACAGCCTCCAGGAGGCTGTGGAGACACTCCAAACCAGCAGGCGGAGGTGCAGGAGTCCTGGAGCCTAGAAACTGCCATCAAGTGCCACTTTCAAAGAAGACTCGTTTTCTCACCGCCGGTCCTTCCCCTTACGGGCTAAAGCTGAAGGTCTAACATACAGAATGAGCTGAGGTGAAATGCTTGTAATAGTAAAGTGTGAATTTAAAGATAGGCTTCGTTGGAATAATAACCACAAATTAGCTTTTTGCTATGTATTAAAATAATCGAGAGGTTACTTTTTGCCTGGAGAACCCAGTCTCCATATCCATCTGGCCGACTCTGATGGTCAGTCACAGTCGGAGCGTGCAGCCTGACCTGCAATGCCTGCACACCCTGATGCCTTCCCTCCTGCATCCTCTGAGCCTGGCAGCAGGAAGCCAGCCTTGACCGTTAATTAGAACAAATTCTCTGAGGTCAGTGTGCACGGAACTCTGGGTAGTGAAAACCCGTCCCCTCTGTCCAGGAACCTTATCGCTTATTAGACTGTCAGTCTCAGTGTCTGTGTAAGACAAAGAACCTGCTAGAAAGTCCACTTTGCAACTAAAGGAAAAATAGCCTTTGATCAGACCATTATACCTCCCAAACTTCTTGTCACCTTTTTCTTTCTCAAGCAAAACCAGAACCTAGTGAGGAGTTAAGTGGGACATGAACAGGTTTTGCCGAGGAAGTGAGGAATTTAGTTTTGGATGTGTCCTACCCGTACGTCGGCTCAAAATATTCAGAGTGAACTTGCCCTCTCTGTGCCCCATTAATGGCTTCACCAACTCACCGAGCCATCCAGCTAGAAAGCTTCGTGCCGCCGCACACCCTTCTTGTCTGCGTGTCCCACACGTGACACAGTCTAGCTCGTCCTGTGCTGAAATCCGTCGATCAATGAACCATCTTCCACTCCCGCTTCCCCACATTCCCACGCCCTCCTCCCTTTGAGTTCGCCCAAAACATATGCTCCTAACGCGTTTCCCTGCCTCCCGCCTCTTCCCTCTTCAATCCCTCCTTCCCAATATTGCTCAGGTCAAATCTAGCCATTTCCATTTTCTTGCCAAACCAAACTTTTGTGAACAAATAACAGGATTAAGAGCTAATTGTGAGTGTTTCATACATGTCAGGAACTGCACTACAGAGCTTTCATTTATTATCTAATGTAATCTTCATTATAATGCCAAGTGATATTCTAGTATTAGTTCCATTTTACAGAAGAGAACACAAGAGAAGGAAAGAAGTTCGCCTAAGTCGTAGAACTAAGATTCACACTCAGGCTTGTCTCTCTTACCCACATGCTAAACGTCCCCCCAGAAGAAAATGAAGATCCAACTGTTGGCAGTACCTGGCCCAGACTTACCCCTAAAGCCTCCTCTGGGAACACTGCACTCCAACTACATCCTGACTCTGAGCACAGCTGCTCTTTTAGCTCTCCTCACTTAATAGGACCAACCAGCATCACCCTGACCCACCAAGGCCCGTTCAGACTCTTTCCCATGGTACTGCTCTCAATCCCTTCCAGCCCAAAGTAGTACCTTGATCCGTTGATGACACCACTTATTTTATGTCACACTTTTTCATTTATTATGTAAATATTTACTGATCATCTACTATATATTAGCCACTGTGCTAAGGGCAATGAATAAGCATAGTCTCTATCTTATTCATCTTTGAATAGTTGCATCTAATAAAATATTGAGTAAATAACAAGTTCTTAGTGTTCTGATGCATGAAGAACTTTAGAATTATTTGAAAGTCTCAGGATAACTGAAATATTCTCTAATTGTCGATATGGTTCAAAAGGAGTTGAAATGTGAGTTGTCTGGCTTTCGCTGTATCCCTTGATGACTTCCATTGGTCTGTTTGCAATTTGTCCTGGAATTCTAAACTGTACCTCAGGCATATGCCCACACAGACTCAAGCAAAGATGAATATTTTTGATGCCCTATTTTTCCCATGTTGTAATACATCCTCTACATAAAGTGACAGGCAGTCATTCCACAAGTAACTTCCCTCCCCCTTGGTCTGTATGGTAAGCCAATGTCCATCCCAAACAAGTAAATAGAACACCAGCCCAGACAGAAAATGACCCGCCTACGGGTGTGTGTGTGTGTGTGTGTGAGAGAGAGAGAGAGAGACTGAGCTCGTAGCAGAATGGGGAGGAGGGTGCCCTACCTTTGGGCTTCGGGTCTGCTTCTCAGCCACGTGTCTGAAACTGTGGAAAGATTGTCAAAGCATTGTAGCAGATAGCAAGCACTAGCCATGAAGTCGGGAAGCAGATGACAAGCCACCGCTGATTCTCTGTGCTTTTTAAAAGGGTTAGAATACCTGTCATCTCTCCTATGGAAACAATCAGTCAAATCGCACTTGGAAAATAATCAAAACTCCTTGGGAAGAAGATATGGCATGAACACAAAGCAAATGAGGTGGCTGGGCTTTACGGATTCACGGAATGACTTCCATATCTGCTCTTACTTTATAGCTTTATTCTCCTAACTATAGAGGAAGAGTTATGTAAAGCTATAAAATTAAGGATTTTTTTCACCTAATACCAAAAACTGTGTGAGGGGAAAAAATTAATTTTCAACCCTAAGGGAAATTTTTCACAGAAAGGGAAAAGGAAGGCCAAATAGCAAAGTAATCCACTCAAAATCATGACCATACACTATTGAGTAATTCACACAGATGGCCAGTTATACAGGTGAATTCTAGCTCCAAGGTCCTGTATAATTTAAGCTCCCTGAAAATTTTCTGAACAGTTTAGGTAACTGAGACTAAACTATACATGAATCACTAGTCTTCTCTACCCTGATACTTTATCTCAACAATAACGTAAAGGCATTAGTCTTCAGCCTTGAGAAGAGTCAATCCACCATCTTACCTGTTTTGGACAGGAAGCTTCACCATCCCACTCTTTCTCCTCAACAAACCGGAACTGTGAGAAGGAGTCCCCTAGGGATAGAGAAAACATAATTTTATGCAAGAGCCAAAGGAAAACGCTGAGTTCTTTAAATTTCCCCTTGGGAATAAAAGTGCCATTTCTGAAGAGCTAACTGTCCAGAATTCAGTTGTAGCATTCAATAGACGTTCCTGGGTTCCACTTCTTTACACAGCAATCTTCTCAGTAAGCCACCATCTATGTGCTTCTGGAAAGATAACAAAACAGGCCAGCAGACATGGCCATCTCATATTTAGCACATTTTCATCTCATCTGCTTAATGTATGCAAAGAAACAAGTATTTATGATGTGGGGAGTGGGCACCGCTGAAAAGGCAGAAGAATAGAACTGAAGGAAAGTTCTAAGCTGACCCATAATATGACAGGCTTAAATTATCTCTTTGAGGTGAGATTATCAGCCCAAACATCACTCCAAAAATCACCTGGTTAGAATGTCAAATGCAAAGTAAAACTCAAAGAATGTGCGTGAGATTAGTTCATGTGAATCATGGTACACTGCTCTGAGCTCTTGGAATAAAGGAAAATGAACCTATAACATCAGCATAAACAAGCATGAAAGATGACCCTGGACAGCAAGCTCTGACACAAGGCTTATCTTGTAAATGCACACTTACTTGGTTATTTGTCTTAAGAACACCTAATTTATAAACAAAGAATTATTTCTCTGCTCACTTCAGGATTCCCAAAATGTGGTCCCACCTCAGTAACCCCTGTTTACTTTCAGACTTTCTGCTTGAGTCAGCCTCCTGTCACATTCCAAACATACTTCCTATTCCATCCCAGCCTCTTTCTTTTTCAATCCTTCCCCTTGTCTGGAAGACCCACACACATCTATGCATTCATATTGTATTTATACTCCAAGACTCGGTTCAGGGCCACTTCCTCTTTTGTGATACCTCTCAGGTGACTTAACCATCGAATCCATTCTTCTAAATTAAAAGAGGGAAAAAGAAGTGAAGAATTCAAAATTAAAGAGACAAAGATAAAATTAGAGTCTATCCCACCCCCCTCATTTCCAAAACCAGTGGAGCAAAATATGAGCATTTAGCAAGATTAAATTCAACGCAAAAAGGACCAAGAACAACACTATCAGGAGAAGGGGTAAAATTAACACTCTTAGTTATTGGGGAATCAATTTGATCCTTCAAAAAATTATGACATAAAGGATCTGAATAATATAATTAATAAGGCCGTATATGTATACAGAACAAATATATAAGTATATATGTGCAGGTATGTATGTGACTATATCTGTGTATTTTCTTTATAAATATCTGTGCAATATTAGTTTTAAAAAGACCTATAAAAAAGCCACAAAAAAACCTCAATAAATCCTAAAATGTAGCAGTCATACAAACCATATTTGCTGTGATAAACATTTATACCATATATAAGCAAAGGATTAATATCTCCTACATACAAAGAGCTTCTGCAAATCAACCAGAATTAAACCACCCAATAGAGAAAGAGGAAAAGGAGTGAAAATAAGAAATACCATTTGCTATATATGAAATAAATAATAAATGAATAAATTAAAAATCAATCTGGTATATTTTTAAAACTTGGCCAAATACCTGAATATCTCATTCAGTGTTATCTTTAGCATTCCTGAACTTTTTCCCCAACATGATGCTTGAACTCATGACCCTGAGAACAAGACCTGAGTTGAGATCAAGAGTTGGACGCTTACCCTACTGAGCCATGCGGGTGCCCCTATGGTATTCCTGAACTTCTATATTATAAATGATGTGATGACTGCATAGACGACTATAATATATAATCAGTGTAACAGTGATGCAAACAAGGGATGCTACATGTATTTATTTTTAATATTTGAATATTCACTTTCAAATACAGGTAAGATTCCAATAATGGCTAAACAGCTTGTTGCTGAGAACAACTTAGGAACACTAGGCCAAACAGAGCTACCAGGTGCAAACACGAGTGAGAAAAGTCCCAGAAACAAGAGAAGCTAATAACATTTTGAACTGCTTTTTCCCCTTGAGGCATTTGTTCATTCCCAAAGGTGGTATTGAGAAACTGAAGATCTGGGCATAAAGTAACAACCAAGGAGGCTGTGAAGATGCAGAAGCTTCTGCAGTTCTATGGCATGGGGCAGTCAAAAATTGCCGTTTGGGGGCCCAAGGATGAGGAAAATGGAGGCTTTCAGGTGGGACCCCTGATGATTCCATCTTAGAAGTGGGGACCAACCATTGACAGATGCATGGATAAAGATGTGGTATATATATATACACAATGGAATATTATGCAGCCATCAAAAGGAATGAGATCTTGCCATTTGCTATGACGTGGATAGAACTGGAGGGTGTTATGCTGAGTGAAATAAGTCAATCAGAGGAAGACATGTATCATATGACCTCACTGATATGAGGAATTCTGAATCTCAGGAAACAAACTGAGTGTTGCTGGAGTGGTGGGGGGTGGGAGGGATGGGGTGGCTGGGTGATAGACATTGGGGAGGGTGTGTGCTATGGTGAGCGCTGTGAATTGTGCAAGACTGTTGAATCACAGATCTGTACCTCTGAAACAAATAATACAATATATGTTAAAAAAAAAAAAAAAAAAGAAGAAGACAGCAGGAAGGGAAAAATGAAGGGGGGGAATCGGAGGGGGAGATGAACCATGAGAGACTATGGACTCTGAGAAACATACTGAGGGTTCTAGAGGGAGGGGGTGGGAGGATGGGTTAGCCTGGTGATGGGTATTAAGGAGGGCACGTTCTGCATCGAGCACCGGGTGTTATATGCAAACAATGAATCATGGAACACTACATCAAAAACTAATGATGTAATGGATGGTGATTAACATATCAATAAAAATTTTTAAAAAAGAAGTGGAGACCAAGTAGGAATAAGCCAGCCCTCACACAGCCTGAGGCAAAGCTGTAAATCATCTTAACCTCTGATTCTGCCCACAAGAAGCAGAAGTATATCCTTTTTGGAGGAAAAGGACATTATCAATAGCCTAAAATTATCTCTACTATTTTTTATAACCAGTATCCAAAATTCATTAAAAATCATCAGGAGATGAGACCAAGGTAATAGAAAACTAAGGGAATGGGGGGAAAAAAATCTAGAAAAAGATCCACAGAGATTAAGAGAGTAGAGTTAACAGACATGGCTTTTGTTAATTGAGCAATGTAAAAATCTCAAGAACAGGAAAGTCTGTAAAATCACAATGACATCCATGAAGTCCTCTCGGATTCATACAAAACATACACATAAGCAACACAAAGAAGAAAATGACTGAGGAAAATGAGATACCAAAAACATGTTTTGTTTATGGTAATCAAACTTCAAAACACATTTTTAAAATTCTAATAAATAAATCCTATAGAGGCCAACTTGGAAAAATAAGCTTGTTAAAATTTTAGACGGCTACAGAACGCCAACCTCTCTAATCCTGTCACTGAAGATGAAAGAGTACTCAGACTTGTCCAGATGATGAATTCCAGCATCAAAAGTGCTTCTGGGAAACATGTTAGCAAAATTCTCCTTCCTGAATTAGACTGCAACATGCACAAAAACACTGAATGGTGCCCCTCCTCTATCCTGGGCGTCAGACGTCTGAACACGCAGACCCCCTCTAAATACAACAGCACAGTACATTAACAATGCATGCAATCTTGCTCCTGCTTTACTCTCCTGCTCAAAGAGTTCCCAATGTCTCACCGGAACATGGTGAGTCCACATGAAGACGTACAGAAACCAGGGAGTAGTGACAGCTGACTGTGGTTGACAATGGAACAAACACGGGGAAGGGTGTGTTAGGAATCACACTCACCAGCTCTGTGTTCATAAGGCAATTATGGCACAGTGTAATGAACAGAACGAGAAAGCATATAAGGAGTACTGTGCTTTCTTCCTTCTTCTTCAGCCAAAGACTAATTGCATGAGTTACAAGAGATTGTGGAACTGCCTTGTATATTCACACAATAGCCTCAAACAAGATGGAGGAAGAGCTAGTTCCCTGTTATATAGGCTGCTTGAACAGCAACAAAAATCCCATGATATTCTACTTTGCAGATAAGCATACCAAAATAGCAATGCTGCTAAATCCAATGATTGCTTATTAAGGTAATTCATTCACTAAAATTTCCTAAATAAGGGAGGGGGGGATTTAAACAAAACTGGTTAAGACTTTGAGAGTTCACATTTTTCTTACATATAAAAAGTCTCCTATCCTATTCCAGAAACAATGCTGAAGTTGGTGTGCATGAATGAAAGCCAAGATACAAGTGATACTGAAACGATTCTGTTACATCTTGAAAGTCAACGACATGACTGCCATAATTTTAGACCCAAAATTAGTGACAGAATTTTTTTTTCAATCAACTAATTGTGTGAGGCAGCAAAAATGTTAGAAAGTTAGATATATGCGTTGGCAGCAATCTTTAGTATGCTTCTGAAAATATTTAGAAAGGATGTTTCAAGCAGTGCAACAATGCTTCCATTTCTGGGATTCCTTCAATCAAACTCACGATCATCATGCAAATCTCCAAGGCCAGTCGTTAATGAGGAGAGAAGTCTTTACCTAGACTACAACCTAGTCTTTACCTAGTTATTATTGGAGATGGCAAGGTTAATTGCCAAGGAACAGTACCAAACTCTGTAGTATAGCACGGTGACCGGAGGATCAATCTAACAGCAGGCGGTAGGGTGAAAGGAAAATGTCTGTATATTGTCAAAATTAAAGGTGACACTAAAAACTTTTATTAAAAAATTTCAAGCTTTGTTGAAAATTTCAGATTTTTTTTTTTTTTTGTATTCCAGACATCCATTCTATGACACTGATATTTAGCTTTAGTTTCAGCTAAATATGACTTAACACTTGACCATTTGGCCAAAATGTGTGTTTGGTATGCCTCCAATATTCAATCAGTGACATTCTATGAGGCATTTTAGAAATAATGTAGCTTATATAATGTACAACATGGTGACTATAGTTAATAATGCTGTATTGTATAATTCAAAGTTGCTAAGAGAGATCTTAAAAGTTCTCATCCTAAGAAAAAAATTTGTAGCTATGTATGATATCAGATATTAAGTAGACTTGTGGGGATCATTTTACAATATTTACAAATATTGAATCATTATGTTGTACACCCGAAACTAATACAGTGTTATATGCCAATTATACGTCAATTAAAAAAAATAAAGTAGCTTTAGATGTACTGACATGGAAAGATTGTATCAACTGTTACGTGTTGGAAAAATCAAGTTTTAGTGCAATATAAATAAGATATATAGATATATGCATACACATATATACACATACATATGTGTATATCTACCACAAGAATACTAATATATGTATAGAAATAAACCGAGACCCTTATATACCTATTTTAAGAATGATTCTCTCAGAGGGTGGGATTGAAGGAGACCTTTCCTTTCTGTATAACACATTTTCTAGTTTAATTTTCCTTTGTAAACAACAAGTGCATGTTACTTTTGGAGCCCAGCCAGAAAGAAGTAAGGAAATCTAGAAAAAAAGCTGAAATTTCTTGAAGGCAAGGACCTTCTCAGAATGCATTTAAGACAAACATGCATAGATCTCATAGGCTGGAACCACAGATATCATTCATTCTAACCCTCACTTGATACAACAATAGAGAACCTTAGGTCTAGAGAGGCTCAGTGGCCTAAGGCCACCTGGCCAGTTAATGGCTGGACACAAGACCTCTTGGCTCCTACCATTTATTATTATACCTATAACTAATGAAGTTATTTCCACTAGGCTTCTTGGCTATCTGAGTTCCCTAGGACAAAAATAAATAACAAATATCGATGACATCTGATATACTAATGTTTGAAGATATGAAAGTCCAAACTCAAAAATAAAGAATTCTTCATTTTAGGGAAGGAATTACTTCAAGGGTTCCTTTAAATAACTACTATATGGCTTCTAAAACTAAAACTAAGTTTTAAAGAACTCTAAGTCCTCTGATAATGATGGCGTTGGAGAAATAAAGGTGATATACCAACTCTGTCACTGTATTTATAATACTCAGGATTCTCACTCTGCCTGACTTCTCAAACTGGTCTAACGCAGGTCTTAGAATCAGTGACAAAGTGGACACTACACTTGTTAGGATTCTACAGTACCAATATGCTTTCAAAAAGCTTACCATCTAGTCCTAGGTAGCACAGCTTTGCATAGAAGCTTACCCTTTCAGCCCACCAGCAAGAGTGAAAGTACTTGATATAACCATAAAGCTCTCTAAGGAAGGTCAGGTGGAATTACAAGGAATAGCCTTTATGTGGGCAAAGAGAACCTTTACAAAGACTTCCAGCTTCGGCAATACACATCAGGTGCACGTGAAGAGTGAGTGTGAAAGACAGAAAATGTACCCAAGCTTAGGAACACCCCTTCTGATAATTCAGTAGTGGCAATTCCCATAACTGATATCTGTCCTAGGTATCTGGAGCTTTTTCTCATAAAATTGGCCCAGATCCCTGTGGTGAATCCTTTCAGAAGTCAACTCTAGAAAGCAAGAAGAATGGATCACTAGGTTCCGAATGAATACTTCATTTTAAGTTCCATTTTCCTGGCTCTTCTTTATTTGCCCCACAGCCCTTAGAATATGTCCTCAACCACGACACAATGTCTCTGGGAAATCACAAATGAACTTCATAGGCTGACAAGTTCACAGTCTTCATAGAAAGAGAATATGTCCTAACAGTCACTATGATGGCTGCTACAGAAAATGAAATGTACCTTTTTTTCTCTCTGAATTTCTCTATTCTCATCTATGAGAGATGACATATTTGGAAGGTCGAGGTGGGTCCTAGGTCCACAGGCTGACACAGATCAAACCAAAGATGACCCATAGTTCAGCTTATAGGACATAAAAAAATCTTGCTACTCAATTTCTAGCTTCCATGGATGAACATTTCTAGATGTAGATATCAAGCACTTCGATATTTACCCTAACAAAGCAACAGCTAACACTTTCTCTTTGTGAGGAAGATTATACAAGCCACTACAATGATTAATAAAAAAGTGAGGTTGAGCCAAAAGAATGAGAGATAAGAAAAATCTCTCCTCCTACTCAACAGTGACCTATAATTAGCTTTCTCACCAGATGTGGGGCCCCAAAAGCCCCTGAGCATCAAGTATCCACATTAAGCACTACATAATAAGATGTGCCTATCTTTCCAACGCCCCTAAAAAGTGGCTTCCCCATCTGTAATGGATTGTGTTGAAGGAAAAGCCAAATACACTCAAGTACCATAAGAGGGTTCTATACTTTGTGAGAGAAGGATGATGCTGACATTCTAGAATTTAGAATCTAGAGGCTTTCCCCCCAAATAGTTGGTGAATATTCTGTGTTAACCCCGTACCACCATAGACAATCTAGTAACCTCTCAGATCAATTATTTTCTGAAACAAGGCCAACATCAAACCCTGGCACAGAATTCCCAGATGAGAGTAAATAACGAGACATGGCAAAATAAAAAAGAGAATAGAAGGACCAATCCTCAGATGGGCAATGGAATCATGAGATGTTAGAACTGACCTTAGTAAAATAGTGTGTCCAATTATGATTAGGTCTGGCTGTGTGTAACGAAGACCTGAGAATTTATGGATTAAACAAGATAAAAAGTTATATCTCCATCAACCAAATGAAGTCGAGACTTGGGCGATCAAAGGCTAGTCTGGGGGCTCCTGCGAGTTTACTGTTCTGCCATTCCTATGAAGTCCCTTCTTGTCATGCTTCAAGCTGATGACCAGAGCTCCTGCTATCCCATCAAAATCCCAGACAGCAAGATGGAAGAAGACTTGAAGGGGCAAAAAGCATGCATCCTCTGTTCGTTACATTTTCCCAGAAACCACCATAGGACTTTTCCACTTGTTTCTCTCAGGGCCATAACAATGTCATATTGCTTTATCAAGCTACAAGGAATGTGGGATAATTAATTTCTTCCCAGGTGGCCATGTGCCCAGATAAGAATCAGGGGTTTGAAAGGAAAGAGAATGAATACGGGGTGGGGAAGCAAGTACCATTGACCCCTGAATAACAGGGTTTTGAACTGTGCAGGTTCACTTACATGCAGATTTTTTTCAATAAATACCATAAATGTATTTTCTCAGGATTTTCTTAACATTTTCTTTTCTCTAGCTTACTGTATTGTAAGTATACAGTATATAATATATATAACATACAAAAATATGTATTAATCAACAGTTTATATAATCAGTAAGGTTTCCAGTCAACAGTAAACCTATTTAGTAGTTAAATCTGTGGGGAAGTCAAAAGTTATACAGGGATCTTCAACTGCATGGGGGTTGGAGCTCCTAACGCTGTGTTGTCCAAAGGTCAACTGTACTCTCTCTGACAGATTACCAGAAGGTCCTACTCAAGGGGTAGTTAGTTAATAAGGGTCAGTTTCTAGTGTAGTGATTGTGCTCACTGAAGTGTGAGCTGTCTCCAATCATTTCAATGCAACACGTGTAACATCCAAACTCCTCAAATTGTAGTTAAAATTAACTTTAGAAAATACATGCCTTTCAACTTTTTTCTCCAATTCTGAGAGGAGGCAAGTCTGGGATAAATTCCTAGTTTCCAGCATAATGCAAGAACTTTTTAAAATAAATACTGTTAACACATACATACATACATACAGTCTACTACCTTCCTCAGGGAAAATGGGCATATGTGAAGTTCAACAACAATAACTTCAGGAGTAACAATTCATTTATTTAGTAATTTTTTCATTCTTTCATATATTTTTCAGCACAACTATGTGCCAAACACTATCGGGTGCTAATACTATAAATAGATAAGACACACGCCCTGTTGTCCTTGCTCTTGGATTCTGAATTGAACAAATCAAGAGAGGACTATAAGAAACAGAAAAACATAAAATTTAAGGGAAATTTAAATTCCTTCCCCAAACCTTTAGAAGGGTTTGCACTCTCCCTTTCTTGTTTTACGTGTATATGATACACATTATGGTATGGTCATGGTGTTGATTTACTTAAAAAAGATTCAGTCCACCTGATAGCTTATTTGTACTTTATTTATAGCCTGACACCCCAACGCTGGTGAAAACCGTCACACAAACCACCAAAGTTTCCAGGTCTAATACCTGATGGAGACTGTCCTCTAACGCCATCAGCAATCTTACAGTGACACGCAATTCACTTCCAGAGGGAGATGAGCTAAACCAAAGCCAAACTGTCATGATCTAGAAAATAGCCTGACATCTGTAGAATGATGCTCAGATTCATACACACACACGTGCACGCACCCACAACCCAGTACAGTGATACAGAAAAATGCACAATCCCACCAGTACGATGATACTCTCCTTTTAAAGATCACTTTGAAACTCAGTAATGTGGTCTCATGGCAGAGCCAAACTTTGCCTGAATTTCATGGCCTTTCATCCATTGCTCCTTATTACTTCATTTTCTTGTCTACACTGAGTAATTTTTTTTTTGAAAGTCAATCTACCCTAATTATTACATATGTCTCTCAAACATGGTATTTTCTGCCTTAATGTGCCCAAGTTTTCTTCTTGCAATTAAAAGTTCTCCATCAAGGTTAATGTTAAATAATTAAAATCCCCAAACACTCTAATCCCCTGATGAAACAGATGGCTCAAAGCGTATCCTCAGAGGATACTGTGGGGTTTGCTGGAGAAAATGTCTGAACCCCTTTCTATCAACAATACGAGGCTGCCTTTCAATTTGTTGATTGCCTGCTACATGTACTCCAGAGTCTCATAAATTAAGAATTAAGAAGTCTGACCTATTGTCTTCCTTTTGATTTGTCTGATTATTTTCTCACTGCACCTCAGTTCAGTGAGTCTGTCAGTAGTGAGGATGTTCTCATTTTTTACAGCTGTCTTACAGTGTACTTGGCTTTCTTAAACCATCTCTCTGGTACTAATTCATATATTTGTATAAAATCTAAATTCACACCTTTAACCGCTGACAGCTCTTCTTCCAGCCTCTACTCTCATTCTTAAGATTCTACAAAGACTCTTTTTCTAAAATCACAGAAGGATTTTTCCTAATGAATCCATTTCTCATAAACACATCATTCTCCATAAAAATCTCCAACTAGCGGCTCTCTCAAGCGCTAGTAACACCCAAGCTGAAGAGAAGGAATCTTGAGCCAAGTACTTTTATTGAGGCCAACTCATGCAAGCAACACAGAACTTATGAACTTCAGTTTTAACTTCTCCTTCCTCTTGGTTTTCTTTTTTAAACTTTCTTAATTCTGGTTTTGGGGAACAGCTAGAATGAGTCTGGTAGGGCAGCATGTCCCCAGAGAAGCAACACGAGCAGAGGCCTCAAGATAGAAGGGAGTTTGGTCATTCGAGGAGCAGAAGGAAGGCCAGTATGGCTGATGTGTAGTGAGCGGTGAAGTGGCAAGATGTGACCGAAGAGAATTGGGTCATATTCTTCATGTAGACTCAACATTTTCAACCAATTACCAAGTTCCACTGCTCAACCCTGTATTCCACAATAATAACCGGCCTTAACAAAACTCAATTAGTCCTGCTTACCTGTTAAACACATCTTACATGAGTACGAAAACACATACTAACTCTCAAGTGACAGATAGCCTTAAACTTTTTACAGATTAAATGAGACAACACAAAACAGTAAAAAATATTTTTTAAAAATAGCAGGACCAAACTGTCACCTTCATAACACAGAGGGTAGAAGATACAAAAGTTCTCTTTGTCCGCACAGGGTAATAGCTCATTCCAACTAACATTGCCATGGCCATAGGCCATCTTCCCAAGCCATTCTTGAGAACCTAGAACCCAAACATGAAGTTAAGGAATTTGGGGAGCTATCCCGACTGGTAATTAGCTCAGGGAAAAATTTTGTGGGACCGCTACGAAATGTTTGGGCACACACAAATCTCCATACCTATGAACATGCCACTTCTTTCTAATTAATACCCGGAGTCGCCAATCTGGAGAGTGACAGAACTTCAGTGATAGAAGGAGAAGAAATATAGTGAGACAGAATGAACCTGGGGAGGAGACCCCTCACCTAATAACATGGTGAATCCCTGTCATCTTCTCCAGGTTCGCAGGGGGATAGCGTTCAACCTCTTGGTTTTCTGTTCTTACTCAGTTGCCTACAGATTTTTAACCCTGGTAACTGGCATTGGCTATTGAACCCTGTTTCCTAGACTTTAGCTATTTAAGACCACAGTTATTTTGAACAGCACCTTTCTGGAAGCAATCCCTAAATATGAACCTTGACCCATGTTTTGACCACACTTAACTTCCAGCATGCCCAGGCCTGCCATTTTATGTATCCTTTTCATGGCTATTTTTTTTCTTCACATAGATGGTAATATTTATTTTCCTTTTTTAAAGATTTATTTGAGAGAGAGAGAAAAAGAGCGCATGTGTGAGCGGGGGAGGGACAGAAGGAGAGGGAGAGAATCTCAAGCAGACTCCACACTGAGTGTGGAGTCCGATCCAGGGCTTGATCCCAGGACGCTGAGAGTCAGATGCTTCACCAACTGAGCCACCCGGCTGCCCCTGTTAGTATGTATTTTGATAACAGTTTAGGAGCATTCATCACTTAAATGCAGCACTATGAAGCAGAAATATGCAAACAGCACATTCAGAAGCCTTAGTATTTGCTATTACTGAACACGTTTTGATGGGCCCTTTTTGGCCCTGGCATTATTTATATAAATGATACATATTGCTTTTATTGGAAAGTCACAAGTTGCCTTGTATTTGGTAGATCTGTTTAAGGCTGTCAGTAGTGAGGATATTGATTCTTATTATTTACAGCTGTCTTATAGTGTACTTGGCTTTCTTAAAGTTTCCACCCTACATCTAGACAACGGAGTGCTGAGTTAAAAAAAATCTGGGGGCGCCTGGGTGTCTCAGTCAGTTAAGCGTCTGCCTTTGGCTCAGGTCATGATCCTGGGATCCTGGGATCCAGCCCCAAGTCAGGCTCCCTGCTCAGTGGGGAGTCTACCTCTCCATCTGTTCCCCACCCCCCACTGCCCCTCCCACCGCTAATGCCCTCCTTCTCTCGCACTCTCTCAAATAAATAAAATCTTTTAAAAAAATCTGATGTACAAAAACACAAAATTATAAGACACAGTAACTTAGTAAGTTGAATAACTTATGGATTATACCAAAGGATTCATGAGCTCACATAAACACAGGTATTTTCCACTTTCCAAAAGGTCACATTGTGCCACTTCACACTTACAAAAGACCTAGGTTAGTATGGTAGCAGGTTTTTTTTTTTTTTTGTAAAGGCAAAAGCCTCTTCTGATTTCTTTCAGTTAACGAGAACAGGTACGAATGTAGGTCATTCAAAGAAGTGAAACGGCATAAAGCAAAGTTTAAGAAAGCAGAGATAATCTTCACTTTAAGCCATTTTGGTTTGAGAGAGCTTTCATAGGAACACTCTACTTGCGGATAGCAGGGGAAACCTGTACTGAGATCCCCTGCCACACTTAAAATGTGATTGACTTTCCAAAAGCTTTACTTAAGACTTTTCAGAATCTGTTGAATGGTAGGAAGGAACATCAGTGGATTATCTATAAAGAAACATCTGTTGTTTGGATGCTAACTCTCAAGTGTTTCCAGTTGGACGATAGTTTGTGTTTTATTGTATACTCAAACAGTTTGCTTTTCATGGGTATTATCAAAAGTAGCAACAGTTTTTCAAAGTTTCAAAGCTCAAGCTAGAATTTGTACAAGTGAACAATCAGGAGTATCTCTAAATCGTTGGTATATCCCTCATGTTTTAGGAGTTGAATGACGGTAATAAAGATTGGGTTTGTTTTTGCTTTCTTTTTTTCCCTTTTTTTATTGTTATGTTAATCACCATACATTACATCATTAGTTTTTGATGTAGTGTTCCATGATTCATTGTTTGTGCATAACACCCAGTGCTCCACGCAGAACGTGCCCTCTTTAATACCCATCACCGGGCTAACCCATCCCCCTACCCTCCTCCCCTCTAGAACCCTCAGTTTGTTTTTCAGAGTCCATCATCTCTCATGGTTCGTCTCCCCCTCCGACTTACTCCCCTTCATTCTTCCCCTCCTGCTATCTTCTTCTTTTTCTTTTTTCTTAACATATGTTGCATTATTTGTTTCAGAAGTACAGATCTGTGATTCAACAGTCTTGCACAATTCACAGCGCTCACCATAGCACATACCCTACCCAATGTCTATCACCCAGCCACCCCTGTTTTTGCTTTCTTAAAGGAAGAATTATCTTCTACATCTTTTTACTACGACTATAGGAGAAACTTTGGCCAAGCAAGGTACCAATGGAATCTGTTTACCAAATTCCATTTGATAAGTCTTAACAATCATTTTGACATAATTCACCAGTGTTGCTCCATTTCACGTTTACTCTGTTTCCAGGAAATGACATTGGGCAGAATTCAGCAAGTTAAGGGCCTAATTTACTTTAAGCCCTCACATATGCAAATTTAGCCCCAACTGGAGTTTTCCTGGTATTAACCAGATAACATACCTTTTTTTTTCTTTGTATCTACCTCTAAAGTATAGGTAGGTCTCTTGTTAATAATAATATTACCATATGTAAAAAAAGCAGTATTTAAATAATAAATTAATACTATCAAATGTGCAGATAATGTTTAAATGTCTCCATAAAATGGCTGGGTTTCTCCGGCGGTGTGGGGGGAAAGCAACAAGGAGATTGTTTTTTATAGTTGCTATACTGGTGTATCCAAATCATGATCCGAATAAATTCCCCACAGTGTCTCTTAAATATCTTTAGCATTCATAACTTCCTTGTTGAGGAAACCAGATCATTTGACTTGTCAGGTTTTTTTTTTTTAATTCCTGGAGTTTACTGATTTGCACTCTCATGTTATCTAATCTGTCCATTTATTCCTATATTGCCTATAAAATGGTAGAACTAGAGGCTTGATCAGATTGAAATTCATTTTTTTAGAAGGATGCTTTTAACATCAGAAAATTGAAATATATTTTAAATTTTTTTAAAGATTTTATTTATTTGAGAGAGAGAGAGAGGCCATGTGCACGTGCAGGCTGGAGGGTGGGCAGAGGGAGAGGGAGAAGCAGACTCCCCACTGAGCAGGGAGCCTGATGCAGGGCTTTTAACATCAGAAAATTAATTGAAATTTATTTTAATTTTTTTAAATATTTTATTTATTTACTTGAGAGAGAGCAGAGCTGGGGGTGGGGAGGGGCAGAGGGAGAAGCAGGCTCCCCACTGAGCAGGAAGCCTGATACACGCACTTGATCCCAGGACCCCGGGATCATGACTTGAGCCAAAAGCAGACGCTTAATTGACTGAGCCACCCAGGGCCCCAGAAAAATCAACTGAAATTTAAAAGGACAGAATCCAATTTTGGATAAAAGTGTAATTTTGGTTTTTCAGGTTATCTGGACAGGAGGAAAGTATCCCACACCTACTTTTTGCCTGAAATTTTTAGGAAATGAGCAGATCCTACAATTGCTCATCAGTAACATCATTTGGTGGTGAAATTAAAATAAACTTAAGTTATAACACAGGAAAGTTTTTTTTAAAATGATTGATAATGTACAACCTGTACTGTCATCAAAAATGACATCATACAAAATCCAAGATGTTAATTGACAAATTTTATTCAGATAAAAACAGGTTAAATCATGATCACCCAAGGAAATGGTTGTATACTTGCACCCAGTTTTTTTTTTTTTTTAAGATTTTATTTGTTTATTTGAGAGACAGAGCGCACACGAGTGAGCGCACAAGCAGAGGGAGCAGGAGAGGGAGAAGCAGGCCTCCCACTGAGCAGGGAGCCCGATGTGGGGCTCGATCCCAAGACCCCAGGATCATGACCTGAGATGAAGGCAGACGCTTAACCAACTGAGCCACCCAGGCGCAGGCGCCCCTACTTGCATCCAGTTTTGAACCCATTTTGTTTTCTGAGGAAAAAGGGTAGCAAGTAAAAGAAGAATCACTGTCCATGCCACTTTCCCATCTCTGTAATTGTGAAATGGAACACAGAGAAGTAGATTCATGCCCAAGGTAAATCCAGAACTCTGTTCTAGGAAATTTCAAAAAGTAGTGTATAATTAGAGATTTCTAAAGGGGGAATTACAATGCTCTGGGCTGGCTGCTTTGTGGGCTTTACGGAATGACTCTTATCCCTGCAGAGTTCACACGCTGAAGGAAAAGAAAGGGTTAATGCATCTACCACACATGGGTCCTGCACCCCAATACATATACCACCCCAAAGCCTACAGGCTTGGTCCTTTCATTTCCTCTGCTGAATATGGCAAATGGACAGCCTTCTTTCCTCTCACTAATGCAGGGGGCTTCCAGCACTAAGGGAAGGGAACCTAAACTCCTTTCTGCTGCCCCACATGCCTATGTCCAGTGAACTGTACTTGTGTTCTCAAGTTAAATTTTAGTGAATGATACCTATTATGTTCATTTCTTATACCTATCATTGTGAAGATATAATACTGTTAAAATGGCCTTTATGTCAGAATTGTAAGGCGGTAATTTTGTTACAAAATAAAATTTCAATTTTTATCACCCTTTTCAGGAGAAGATGCTAAGATTTTCTCTTTTCTAGTGGTGAATGAGAAAAAAAACAGCTACTTGAAATGTCAGTGTTTCTAAGCCCATCATCTATTTAAAGCTGTTCAAATGTAATAAGTGCTGGCGTTGCCTTCCTTTGGTTTCTTTTGGGAGAGGTCCATCCTGCTGCCAAATGAGAAGATTTTTTTTTAAACAGTTATATGTGACATTTAAAAGCTGATAATCCTATTTATAGATGTAGTCTTTTAAGGTCTCTAGAGAAAGCTTGGATTATATAGTTTACATATTTTTTTGGAAACTTTAAAATTTTTTGATAACTTGTATAATACATGGTTAACTTGTCCCTTTGCTTGGTTTGGTTGCTGGACCTATGATCCCGTAATGGCATGAAGACCATAAAAGATTGGCTTCACGGTGCAACACTTAAGCAATGAATAATCATAAACTACATCATCATCACCTAGGTAAAGAAAAAAATCGCCATGAAATGGACACCAGAATAAAATGGCAGAGATCAGCATTACACAGAGGGTCATCAATGTAAAGAGAGAGAGCTCACATTTGGACTTCCTAAAGTTCTCAGAGCAGCTCCACTTATCAAGGACTATGAGCCACAATGTGTGTGTGGCACCAAAGGCCACATGATCTTAACCAAGTAAGATGACCTGTTGGCTCTGGCCCAAGACTATGAACCAAAGCCCAGAGCTTGCTCTCAGCTGCTCCTGCCACCCAGTGCCCAGGCAGGACTCCACGGGGGTCAGGGTAGAAAGTCAGCCGAGGAAAGTGTTTTCATTAACACTGCTAGCACAGCTAACTGGTGACATGTAAAAAACTGTATCTGGCTCAAGAATGTCAGATCCAACGATCATATAATGCCCACCCTGGTGACAAAGGTAACTAGACATCATGGCTATAAAAGGAAATTCCTCAAGTATACATTTGAGATTTCAGGATCATTTTTTATTTTATAAAGTTTTAAAGACAGGTGCCTGGGTGGCTCAGTCATTAAGCGTCTGCCTTCGGCTCAGGTCATGGTCCCAGGGTCCTGGGTTCGAGCCCCACATCGGGCTCCCTGCTCTGCGGGAGGCCTGCTTCTCCCTCTCCCATTCCCCCTGCTTGTGTTCCCTCTCTCGCTGTCTCTCTCTCTGTGTCAAATAAATAAATAAAATCTTAAAAAAAAAAAGTTTAAAGAAAAAACAAAGTATTACCTGACAGATTCAAGGACACTATTCTAGGTCAGTGAATATTCAATGGCACTTTTAAAGGTGAACAATGGGTTTTCTCAAATATGAGTGAGGATGCCAAGGGGAAACTGAGATCAGCCTGAAGAATACACCAGGTCAGATCCTCAGACATAACTTTCAGAGAAAGAGAGGAAAGAAGTAAAGTGAGCCACTGGAACAAAGCTGGGGATTTTAATTAGGGAGATCTATTTTGGTAAATCAAAGTATGACACACTGAGCTTTTATAGTATTTAAATGATCAGGCTCTCAAGTCAGACTATCAGTTTGAATCCTGTCTCCACTATTTAGTGGCTGTTGGTCTTTAAGAAAGTGGCTTGAACTTTCTACGCCTCCACTTCCTTCTGTCAAATGGGGAGAATAATAGTTACTAGCTTTGCAGGGTAATGAGGTGTAAACAAGCTGTGCACATATAAAGTGTTTTAACATAGTCACTGGCAGGCAGCAAATGCTTAGTGATATTTCTTGTAAATCTATTCACCAAACAGTAAGTAGAAACCCACTCCATCCTGAGATATTCTATGCCCCCAAAAGACAAGTCATGCCAAGGCTCTCCCAAAAATGTCACATAATTCATCAAGAACTCAGGCTGAGCTCCCTGTACCAATTTTGGAAAGATATCCCATGCAAAGAAAAAAAAAACCTTTTGCCGTAGGACCACAGGAGTTAAATGAAATTGAAAGGGTGATTGCCAAGTATTGTGATTGTCTGAAAGCTCACATTTGCTTTCTACTGTAATAAATTTTTACTGTAATGTTGAATGAGTGAACAAAAAGATTAAGGTTACAAATTCTACCTGATTAATTAATTGCCTTTAAAAACCAATCATCTATTGCCAATCATCAAGTGTTGAGCCTAAATTATGAGGACTACAGAAAGAACTGACATTATTCTAAGGCCTTTAAAGTACTTTTCAGGGGCGCCTGGGCACCTTGGTTAAGCATCTGCCTTCGGCTCAGGTCATGATCCTGGGGTCCTGGGATCAAGCCCCACATTGGGCTCCTTGGTCAGTGGGGAGCCTGCTTCTCCCTCTCCCTCTGCTACTCCCCCTGCTTGTACTGTCTCTCTGTCAAATAAATAAATTAAATCTTTAAAAAAAAAAAAAGTACTTTTCAGAGTTTGATGTTAAAAAAATCACATTATAAATTGTTCTTTTATCATGATAAAAATATTAAATATTAAATTTCTTTATTTAAAAATAATTTTATACCAAATATCCATACATAATTTATCATAATCACAAAAAATTATTTGGAGTGAGAAGGAAAATACTAATCTCAAAATTTACCCATCAATGTATCAGGATGGTTCCAGTGACCAAATCAACCTCATGTTCACCTTGTTCATCTGTTCATTAATATTAACATAGCCAAATTTGCCTCATAACTGTGTATTTTTTCATGGTACTTAATCATTTGGCTCTGATTTGCTGGAGGGGAAAATCCACATAGTATAAGGTAAGTAAATCTGAACTTAGTTTACTTCTTAGGTAATAGTTCATTGATTTGATATATAAGGAAAACTAAAATATCTTCTGAAATAACAGCTAATCTTCCTTTAATAGGAAAGCATTTTTTAAGATAGAGAATAATTTGGAATGGGAGAAGATATTTGCAAATTATGGAAAAATGGCTGGTATCCAAGATCTATAAAGAACTTCTCAAACTCAACACCCAAAAAACAAATAATCCAGTCAATAAATGGGCAGAAGACTTGAACAGAAACTTCTCCAAAGAAGACATACAAATGGCTAACAGACACATGAAAAAATGTTCAACATCACTAGCCATCAGGGAAATGCAAATCAAAACTACAATGAGATTACCACCTTACACCAGTCAGAATGGCAAAAATTAACAAGACAGGAAACAACAAGTGTTGGCAAGGATGTGGAGAAAGGGGAATGCTCTTACACCATTGGTGGGAATGCAAACTGGTACAGCCACTTTGGAAAACAGTATGGAGTTTCCTCAAGACGTTAAAATTAGAGCTACCCTACAACCCAGCAATTGCACTACTAGGTATTTACCCCAAAGATACAATGTAGTGAAAAGAAGGGGCACATGCACCCCAGTGTTCATAGCAGCAATGGCCACAATAGCCAAACTGTGGAAGGAGCCGAGATACCCTTCAACAGATGAATGGATAAAGAAGATGTGGTTCATATATACAATGGAATATTACTCAGCCATCAGAAAGGATGAATACCTACCATTTGCATCGACATGGATGCAACTGGAGGGGATTAGGCTAAGTGAAATAAATCAAGCAGAGAAAAACAATTATCATATGGTTTCACTCATATGTAAAACATAAGGAATAGTGAGGAGGACCACAGGGGAAGGGAGGAAAACTGGGAAGAAATCAGAGAGACAAACCATGAGAGACTCTGGACTCCAGGAACCAAACTGAGGGTTACAGAAGGGAGGGGTGTTGTGGGGATGGGGTAACTGGGTGATGGGTATTAAGGAAGGCACATGTGGTGATGAGCACTGGGTGTTATAGGCAACTAATGAATCGTAAACACTACATCAAAAACTAATGATGTACTCTATGCTGGCTAATTGAACAAAGGAAGGAAGGAAGGGAAGGAAGGAAGAAAGAAAAGTCCCCAGTAAGAACTATACAAATTATTTGTTCGGCAGTTTGAGTGAGGTACACAGTGATCCAACCTTGGTGGGAGACCCACAGCACCTCGCGCCACAAAAAGCCAAAACCACTTTTGTGTTTTCCATACCACTTCATTAAAGTAATTATGTCAAGTGCTGCATGCATCAGAGCCTATTCTTTTCACTCTCACATACTTCTGGGACAAGTGCACTTTCTGGCACACAGTAGGCAGTAAATTTGTGTTTACTGTATGAATGATGTGTAAATCTATGCATTCAAGAATGAGGAAGCATCAAAGGAATGTACAAATCAAAGAATAAATCAGCAAATAAATATAAGTGGTCTATAAGACATAAAGGGGGTAGGAGAGAAATAAGGAAAAGCATTAAACATGTTATTTTCATGAAGCTTGCCAAAAATATAGGGCAGAAACATAAAATACAGAATTACGTTTGCACTCAGAACTTCACGGTAAATCACAGGCCTCAACTAAGAACATGTGGGAAGGAGAAGACACAGAGACCACCAACTGGAATTTCTCTTACATTGCCCTCAAACCTGGAGAAAAATGAAAAAAAAAAAACCTTTCTCAAACAGATTTCAAAGATAGATCTCAAAATGATGATATTCTAACAATTACCACTATCGAAGGCAAGCGAATGGTGCAAATTTATGAGCTGATGAGTTATGAACATGATTACTGAAAGGGAAAAAACTCCAACAATCAACTCCTTTTTGATAAGGGCACCAAGAACACATGATAGAGAAAGAACAGTCTCTTCAAAGAATGATGTTGGGGAAACTGGACAGCCACACACAAGATGGGGGGGGAGAAGGGGAAGAAGTAGAGAGGGAGAAAGAGAGAGAGAAAGGAAGGGAGGGAGGGGAGAGAAAAAGAGAAAAAGAAACGGAAGCCTTATCTTACACCACTCACAAAAATTAACTTGAAAATGAATCAAAGATTTAAATGTAAGACCAGAAACCATAAAACTCCTAGAAGAAAACAAAGGGGAAAGGCTCTTTGACATTTGTCTTGGCAAAGATTTTTTTTTTTTGGATAAGACACTAAAAACACAGGCAATAAAAGCAAGTGGGGACTACATCAAACTAAAGAGCTTCGGCGCAGCAAAGGAAACAATCAGCAAATTGAAAAGGCAACTTTTCAATTGTGAGAATATATTTGCAAACCATATATTTGATAAGGGGTTAATACCTAAAACTTATTTTTAAAAACCCCATACAACTCAATAGCTAAAAAGCAAATAATTCCATTTAAAACAGGCAAAGAACCTGAATACACGTTTTTCCAAAGAAGACAGACAAGTGATCATTAGGCATACAAAAGTGTTCAACATCACTACTCAATGGGAAATGCAAATCAAAACCACAATGAGCTATCATCTCACACCTGTCAGAATGGCTACTATCAAAAGACAGATAACAAATGTTGGTGAGGATGTAGAGAAAAGGGAACACTTATCTACTGTTGGTGGGAATATAAATGGGTTCAGCCACTATGGAAAACAGTATATGGTGCTTCCTCAGAAAATTAAAAATAGAACTACCATTTGATCCAGCAATCCCATTCCTGGATATATAGCCAAAGGAAATGAAATCAGGATTTCAAAGACATATCCGCACACCCACATCCACTACAGCTTTATTCACAACAGTCAAGATATAGAAACAACCCAAAAGTCCTTAAATGGATACACTTTATAAAGAAGATGTGGGGTGTGTGTGTGTGTGTGTGTGTGTGTGTGTGTGTGAATATTCGGCCATAAAGAAGAAGAAAATCCTGCTATTTGCAACAATACGGATGAACCTGGAGGGCATTATGCTAAGTGAAATAAGCCAGACAGAGAAATACAAATACTTTACGATCTCACTTACATGTGGAACCTAAAATAGGAAACTCATAGAAGCAGAAAGTAGAATGGGTTCAGGGGCTGGGGAAAGGGAGAAATGGGGAGATGAAGGTCAAAAGATACAAATTTTCAATATTCAAAAGAATAACTTCTGAGGATCTAATGTAGAGCATGGTAGCTACAGTTAATAAAACGGTATTGTGTCTAGAAGTCAGGCATTACGTGAGGTGAAGGAAATTGTCACTGTCATGCAGTCCATTCATTGGAGATACTGAAGTTCACCTCAGAACTTAGCTCCTCACTGTGCTTAGAACAATGCTGAGAACACAGTAAATAAATGCACATTTCAATAAAACAAGATAAAACTTTGGGGCTGTTATAAAAAATTGTTAAGACAATTGGTAAAAGTTGAGCTTTAATTATTTGATATTAAGAAATTATTGTTAGTATTTTTTTAGGTGTGATAATGGTATTGTATTTATGTTTTTTTTAAAAAAAGAGTTCTTGGGACGCCTTGGTGGCTCAGTCATTAAGCGTCTGATTCGGCTCAGGTCACGGTCCCAGGGTCCTGGGATCGAGCCCCGCATCCGGCTCCCTGCTCAGCGGGGAGCCTGCTTCTCCCTCTGCCCCTCCCCCTGCTTGTGCCCTTTCTCTCTCTCTCTCTCTCTCTCTCTCTCTCTCTCTCTGTCAAATAAATAAATGAAATCTTTAAAAGAAAAAAAGTCCTTGTGTTCTGAATAGTGTTCTCTTCTCCCAACGTCCGTATGTTGAACTCTAACTTCCACAAGACAATATTTGAAAAGAGGGCCTTTAAAGAGATAATTAAGATTAAATGAGGTCATAAGGGTGGGGTCCTAACAAGACTGCTGTGCCTATCACAAGAGGCAGCGAGAGGCACCTGGCTGGCTCAGTCAGTGGAGCATGTGACTCCTGATCTCACCCCAAGGTGGGGGCAGAGGAAGAGGAAGAAGCACCAGGAGCGCAAGAAAGGAAAGGCTGGGTGAGGACACCATGAGAAGGCCCGCGGCGACCTGCAAGTCAGAAAGGGCTCACCAGAAACCAACCCTGGCAGTATCTTGACCTTGGACTTTTAGCCTCCAGAACTAGGAGGAGATAAATTTTTGTTGTATACTTGAAAATTGCTGAGAGCAGATCTTAAGCATTCTCACAACAAACAAATCATTCCACAATGCATATGTGTATCACATCATTGCACTGTATACTTTAAGTACATACATTTGTCAATTATGTTTCAATAAACTGGGAAAAAATAATACAAAATAAAAAGGGAAGGTGTCCTAAAAGATTTACTAGAAAACATGGCTTTAAAATATTCCTCTTGTTATGAGTAAGCAAGTTTTAAAAATCAATCCCCAGGGGAAATTTAATATACTGGAAGAGATTCATATAAAGCAGCCCTGCCTGTATTAGAAAGCAGTATTTCCCTGAGAATTTTCTGCTTTTAAACTATTTTTTGCAACACATAAAGACTTAATATGAATTCTCTAAAAACTTTTGTTCTTTTTGTGCTTTATCTTTCCTGAATAGAAATCGTGGTCTCTACTGCTACGAAAACAGAAATGGCCTGAGAGGTCTCGGAACAACAGGAAGAAGGGTGCACTGCACCTGTTCCTTTCTTTGCTTAAGTAGCCCCTCTGATCAGCCAAATGTGCGCTACATTAATGAAGCAGTTGGAAGAGAGTATGATCACAGTGTTCCATCAGTGATAGCAAGTTCCTTCTCAAGGTTTATCAAACAGAAAAGAGTGGGAAGAAGGAACAACCCTGAAGCCAAGAATTTTAAATAGCTCTCCACCAGCTCCTGAAAACAGGGAGCTGGGAAGGAGCTGCTGAGTCCCGTCAGATCTCCAGCAGGAGCCTGCTCTGGAGAGTGTACTTACAGAACATGAAAGCCTTTCTCAGGATCTCCTCCTTCCTGGTAAGAGTTTCCACTCAGGAAAGACTGCAGGTAAGCAACCGAACTGCTTTCCTTCCACTGACAGCTAATACCAAAAAACCTAACTAAAAGTGAAACAACACACATAGTTGGAGGGATGGGGTTTATCCCCATTAAAAAAAAAATTCTGTCAAATGCATATTCCAACCCATGGCTAATTCTTCAAGGTTCACACTTCAGCATAATGCTAAGGTTATGACCTTTTTAGTTCTTCACATATATTATTGGAAACTGGAATTATTGGGCCCAGGGATAAAATATACTGTGATACGATTTTTGTATGTTGCTTTACTGATCTACCGAATATAATTTAAAGTCCACTTGCAATGTGTTCACCCACTTTTACACATGTATTTACTAAGTACCTACTATTGTACAAGACTAGAAGTGGAGATTACAGAAAGTTAAACAAAGTCCCTGCTCTCTTGGAATTTATATTCTACAGCTTATATGTCTACTAAAGGGAAAAAGACATTTAAGTTAATCCACTTAAAAAATTAAATCAATTCACTTAGTTCCCAAAGTCCTATCAATAGCTGTTGTACTTATGTTCACAAGTGAGTAAGTACAAGGTTTCTTATTAAGCACATTTATTAAGTATATGAGGCATAAGGTTTCTTGCTTATTAAAACAGCATAATGGTGTTTAACTTATATTTAATTGATTGTAAAACTATCCATATTTCCACATAATTTTTCCTGATATTTCCTTACATGCTAATTGTTATGTCCAAGTTATATGATTAAAAGGTGGTATCTGGGAATTAAACTTTAGGCCACATTTTGGATGCCCCGGCTCTATAGCCTAGTAAGATCTGAGAATACTCCTATCTTGAAAGCATTTTTTCTTCTAACTTCCCTCAAGGGCTTAATGTCTCTGCTCTTTCACATCCATACTCAGGCATTCAGATTCGACTTTGGGTGGGCATCCTCTCTGAATTCATTCCTTTTCTGCCTCTGTTGTGTGGCAATACCTTTTATTTTATTAATCAGACCTGGGTTTTAATAGATTCATTGTCTTTGAACCTTAACCTACTGCTTTTCCATTGTTATGGTTCCTCTTTGGTTCATATTTTCTACCTCACAGATATCTCATATACGTATACATTGTTGTCAATCCATATCGATGATTCCCTGGAATCAGTTACCACCATCTCTTAACTGAATTACCGCAGTACCATTGTAGCGGGAGGTCCGCTGGTTTACCTAACTCCAAAATGGTTTTCTCAGGTCCCCAGCAACTTCACCAGGGAAACAGAACCATCCGTTTCTATATTACATTCAAACTGACCTTTTAAAAATGCAAATCTGATCCTGCCAGCCCCCATCTAAACCTCTCTTCAATTGCCTTCCAATGATATTAGATGAAGTTTAACGTTGATTTCCAGCCAACATGGAGTAGCAGGAACCCAACGTATCCTCTCCCTGAAAGGAACCAGAAAATCTGGTGGGGGTGGAGGAAGTAGGCAGAGTCCAGCAGCCTCCCTGAGATGGGACAAGGAACTAAGAATCCAGGGAAATAAGGTAAATAGAGTCTTCAGGACAGAATTCCAGGGAGGAGGGTGCTTGAGAGAGAGAAAGAGAAGGGTCTCGAGAGGGTCCCCCTCAAGTGTTCAGCAGAATATGATCCCTGCAAAAGTGTGAGGAACTGCTCTAGGCCAAGAAAAGAATGAGACAAAAGAATTACAGGTAGTAGCTGGTACTCAAACAGGGCCTTGTTTCCACCAGTCAGGCTAGAAAATTTAATAATTCATGGTGCATCTGGTAGAGAATTCAAAGGGTCTTGGCTCCAACAGTAGGAATAATTAATTCCACACTAAACATTGCTCTGGTCTCATGTAAAGACTCTTAAATGCATGACCAAAATGATGAAACTGTTTCC
The DNA here is from genome assembly GCF_003265705.2 of Callorhinus ursinus. Classification (NCBI taxonomy): domain Eukaryota; kingdom Metazoa; phylum Chordata; class Mammalia; order Carnivora; family Otariidae; genus Callorhinus; species Callorhinus ursinus. Next base: position 904,776 of record NW_027397087.1, on the reverse strand, counting down.
AAGTAAAACTCATCTGCATCCCAGAACAAAACTACCTAAGGTTTATAGGAATACAAAATTATGAAACACCCAACAAGGTAAAACTTGCAGTTTCTGACATGCAATGAAAAACTATCTAGCATGCAAAGAAGCAGGAAGATAATTCTCCCTAATGAAGAGAATAATCAATCACTTGAAACCAAGTCAGAATGGACATAAATATTAAAATAAGAAAATCACATCATGGCTTATTAACACGGCTATGTCCCCCAATACAATCTGGCCTCCAACTAATTCTCCAGCCCTCAAGTCTCCCCTCAACAGTCTATACTTAAGCTCTACTGAATTTATTTCAGTTCTTCAGAAACACCACGCTCTTTCTTGCTTTCACTGTTAACTATCTCCCCTGGCTGTAAGGCTGGTCCATCCAGTGTGGTGTGCAAGGAAACTGTCTAAAGAAAAAAAAAATTCCCAATTTGATGTGTTTAGCAATATCAATGGTGTAAATACTCCCACCATGACCAATTTCAAGCTATCAATGGTTCAACAACCAGCTTGCAAAGTTCCTGAATTTTTAACTATCAACTCTCATGAGCTGTACAAGCCTGCATTCATCCCTCCCATCACTTGCTTACAGCCTAATCACTCATCCTCCGCTCTCAAGTTCAGCATCAGTTCCCCTGGGAAGCTTCCATGATCCTTCAAATGTAAGTTAAATATTCCTCCTCTGTGCTCCCATGATACACTGCACTTTCACCATTAAGGCACCAAAGATATTCTCTCTTTTGTACTTGTCTGATCCACCAACCCCAAGAGGGTAGCTATGGTACCCACCTTATTCGTTACTGTATCTGCAGAGCGTTAGCACAATAGCTAGCACATAAGAACACTCAAAAATTAGCTGAATGAGCAGTAAAAAGGAGCATACTGATACATTCAAGAGCATAGATGAATCTCAAATGCATTATGCACTGTGAAAGACACAAAAGGCCACATGCTGTAAGTTTCCATTTATGTGACTTCCTGAAAATGACAAAACCCACAAATCAGTGGTTGCCAGGGGCTGGGAGGAGAGACGGGGGATTGCGATGGAATACAAAGAAACTCTCGGGTTGATGGAAATGTTCCGTAGCATGATATTGTGGCGGGGGCCATGTCTGACTGCATACATTTGTAAAAACTTTGTGACTAGAAAGTCTGAATTTTACTGTACGTAATTGTATCTCAAGAACAGGAATTTATTTAAAAAAAAAATAGTTGAATGAATCTGTCAGTGCTGAGGAGATAATGAAGAGCAAATTACATCCCAAACTTTTAACCAATTTACAGCATAAGGGGCCGGGGAGGTGGGGGGAGGGGGGCCAGCAGCAGAGGTAGAGGTTAGATAAACCCAATGTATCAGTTTCCAGGGGCTGCCTTAACAAAGTACCACACTCTGGGTGGCTTAAAACAACAGCACCTTCTTCTCTCAGTTCAGTACGATGGGGTTGCAGGGCCACACCATCTCTGAAGGCTCCAGGAGAGGATCCTGCTTTGCCTCTTCCTAGCTTCGAGGATCGCGGACAATCCTGGGCATTCCTTACCTTATAGCTGCATCACACTGTCTCTGTCTCGGTCACTTGGACTTCCTCCTCTGTCCCTCTCCTCTGTGTCTCTAGGCAAATTTCCCTCTTCTTTTAAGGACACCGCTCATTGGATTAGGGTCCACCCTAATCCAGTAGGATCTCATCTTAATTTGATTATATTTGCAAAGACCTAATTTAAAAACAAAGTCATATTCACAAGTAGTGGCGGTTAAGACTTGAATACATCTTTCAAGGGGACATAATTCAATCACACAACACACACAAACAGCTGTGAAGCAAGGCAAAAATATGACAGCACAGAAAGAAGTAGAAAGTGCTATGGCTCTGAAGTCCTAGGGGACTTAAGAGAGGGCCTTCATGCGATTTAAAAAATAGTATCTGAAATGGTTCTGGATGGAAGGGTATGATTTAGGTCAGGAGACATGAAGGAGAAGATTGGGGCATCCTAAGCAAAGGGAAGAAATGCTAGAGGGTTATAAGACAGAGGCAGGAAAGGATGATAATCAGAAAGGAGTCCAATTTGATGAAAGCATTAGCTCTATGTGCGATACATTGGAAATGTGGGAACCAGGGAGCAGGTGGTAGAATTCCTAAATAAGGAGGCTGTACTTCATTCAGCAGATGTTTTAGGACCACTGGGGGAGGCAGTGGTAAAAACAGCCCTCTTTTCTCAGCCCTGCTCAGATAACACAGTGAAGAGGTTCACATGATACTGAGTAAGGAAAGGTAAGGTATAGGCAGGGAGAGGTAGGGGACCCCTGACTGGGCTCTGAAACTATTCCTATCAGGCTAAAGGCTAAGCCAGAATGATCAAGAGATAAGGGAACAGACAAGACCACCTGGCCCCAGATGTTAGGGAGTATTTTTCTTTGGTGGCTACGTTGTAACCACAGAAAAGACCAAACCTCAAAGAAGTAATTCATTAAGGGTGTTATCAATAGTCCATGCTCAAACCAAGACGGCACAAAAATCTCAAGGCCACAAGCTCCCTGGTCAAGTTCTCATAAAAGACTGCCACCAAAAGCCCTCAGTGGCAATCCATTCAGGACCCCTCTCACTCTAGAGAGCTGCTTTCCTTTCTGCTCTCACCTTCACTTAGTAAAGTTTCACTTCACCCTTTCATGTCCACAAGATTCATTCTTGGACTCCATGAGACAAGAACCCTGCGATCCGGCAACAATATGGCAAGGGACTTTCCTTTTTCTTTCTTTCTTTTTTTTTTTTTTTTAAGATTTCTTTGAGAGAGGGTGGGTAAGAGAAAGAGAGCAGGGGGAGAGGGAGAGGGAGAGAATCTCAAGCAGACTCCCCCCTGAGCATGGAGCCCCACACAGGGCTTGATCTCATGACTCTGAGATCATGACCTGACCCGAAATCAAGAGTTGGACGCTTAACCAATTAATGGACTGAGCCCCACAGGTGCCACAACGGGGGACTTTTCAAATGTGACTCTTTGGACTGTTCACATCACCCAGGGAGCAATTACTGATGCCCAAACTGACTTTTCCCTACTAATCCAGAAAACACATAATAACAAAACTAGAAACAGCTGGAGGGGCCCACACCGTCTTGCTACTGTGTTTAATCTATTTCATTCATGTGCCAAAATACAGTTCCCTCCGGAAAATGCAACATTAATTCAAAGTGTTCGTATTTATTTGCTTCAGTAAAAAAAAAGCCTATTCTATTGTTAACTTGCAAGGTGACATACAAAATTTAGTAAGATTTCTAATTTGTAGAGAAACTATTCTCTTAGGTAATTCCTCATTCTAAAAAAAGTGTGCCCTTGGGGCACCTGGGTGACTCAGTCATTAAGCGTCCCCCTCGGGCTCAGGTCATGAGCCCGGGGTCCTAGGATCAAGCCCCGAATCAGGCTCCCTGCTCCTCGGGGAGCCTGCTTCTCCCTCTCCCGCTCCCCCTGCTTGTGTTCCCTCTCTCACTGTGTCTCTTTCTGTGTCAAATAAATAAATAAAATCTTAAAAAAATAAAAATAAAAAAGTGTGCCCAGAATGCAAACCAACTCATTTCTTTTAAGTTACAATGCTGAAGATCCTCGAACTATACTTAGGTTATTCTTCACATACAAGAAGAAAGTCATGTGCAAATAAGTACACAGAATAGAGAATGTAATTGACGGCAACTCTACTGAAATTCACAGAATGCCAAGGTCACAATTATTGCAGGTATTCTCGCCTACCATCTGCATCTGTATTTAAGAACCTTTCCCCCTACACCCCACCCCCTTTCTTCTAAGCCCTTTTCTAGGACTATGCAATTTTAATTGCTCTATGGAAATGAGTCCTTGAAACCCTTTGGGATCCAGAAGGTCACCTCTCCCACAAAGCTACATTGTGTCTAAATGTTCTCAACTGTCTTAAATTACAGCAACTCTAGTGTGGAAAAGTGGATAGAGTTTCTGAAAAACAATTTTTTTTTTCAATTTTGAACACAAAAAATCTGACTGCGTAGCCAGATAAGTCAATTAAATTATCACTCTGGTGTCGTATTTCTTTCAATCGTAGTGTAATTTCCTTAAGGTCTAAAACTTGACATTCAGCTATAGTTAACAACTTTAAATCAAATTCTAACTCCTAATTGTTTTATTTCATAAAGGGCAATACTAGCTAACTATTAATTACCAGTGACAAGCCTACCGGTTTCCCCATCAGCAGGAACCATGAGATATCTCTCCTACCTTCCCCACACAGATTCCCAGGGTTGGGGCTAGAAGGAGTCTGAGTTCTGTCCCTCAAACTGTATTTCAAAAGTAAACAGAGATCATATAAGGTAAGCTGTGATTTATATTTCTGGTGCCTTTCCTGACCTCAATTGAGAGCCTTGTTCCCTAAATTTTCCTGCTTCGCTTTACTTCTTTAATGACAGCTTTACTGAGATATAATCCATATGCCACACAATTCACTCCCTTCAACTGGACATTTCAATGGTTTTCAGTACGTTCACACAGTTGTGCAACCCATCGCCACAATCAATTCAGGAACATTTCATCATCCCAGAAGGAAACCCGCACTCATCAGCAGTCTATTTCCTCCCTAACACCAAGCCGTAGACAACCACTAATCTACTTTTTTTGTCCCTTTGGATTTGGAGATTTCCTATAAATAAAATCAAACAGTGTGTGGTCTTTTATGACAGGCTTCTTTCACTTATTATGTTTTCAAGGTTCATCCATGTTATAGTATGTATCACTACTTCACTTCTTTTTATTGCCAGATATTTCATTGTATGGATATAACATTTTATTTGCCATTCATCAGTTAATATTGTTTCACTTTTTTGAGATTTATTTGAGAGAGAGAACACATGCACGCACGAGTGGGGGGAGGGCAGAGGGAGAGAATCTCAAGCAGACTCCCCACAGAGCACAGAGCCCAGTGCAGCACTCAATCCCAGGGACCTGAGATCATGATCTGAGCTGAAATCAAGAGTCAGTGGCTTAAACGACTGAGCCACCTGGGCATCCCCATTTTACTTTCCTTAAACCCAAATTGTGCTTGCTTTTAGACTTTAGGTAAAATAATTTCTGCCTTAGTCTTATGTGTTTATCTTTAGCATTCTCTCTTATAGTTTGATAATCAGTTTGCCTCCTACAACCTCCCAGAATTGCTAAAGCAATGTCACCTACTGGAGTCATTTATCATTCTCTTGGTCACCAGATCTGAATTCCCTTCCTTATGAAATAAGAGTCCTCTTCCTACTATCAAAGAGAAAAATGTCAGATATTCCCTTTTCAATTCTCTTGCTCTAGGACATGGGCACAAAAAAAAACAAAAAAAAAAGAGCCATATCGATCATGAATACTCATCCCTAGTGTTTGGGTCAAAAACTAATGACAAGAATAAGGGAGCACGCAGATTCCATTATTAGTGTTGGGTGGGGGCAACGATAGCCAACTTCTAAAAGGACGGGACCAGTGTCCAGGGTTGGTTAACACTGGTATGGATGGTACAAACTGCAGTGTTCTGTGCAGAGCGCCGGCAGCAAGCCCTCCCTGGTCAGCTCTGCAACATATCTCCTGGCCCTCTAGCCTGAACCTGGTCCTCAGGCACTTCCCCAGAGGCTGTGAGCGACCCAAACATTTCTCATACATTCCTGTTCTGCTTAAATTAGCGTAAATCAGTTTCTGGTGCTTATAACTAAGACCTTGATTGATTCAGTATCTTGATCCATTTAACTTCACATATTTTTGGCATTATATAATCTCACTAAATATAAATTTCCTCTGGGCTGCCTGGGTGGCTCAGTCGGTTAAGTGTCTGCCTTCGGCTCAGGTCATGAGACCAGGGTCATGAGGCAGAGCCCCACGTCAGGTCCCTGCGAAGCCTGCAAAGCTCCCTGCTTTGCACCTCTCCCCCCAGTGGTGTTCTCTCTCTGGCTCTCTCTCTCTCTCTGTCTCCCTCTCACTCTCAAATAAATAAGTAAAATCTTTAAATATATTATATATATATATATATTATACATATTTCCTCAAAGCACAGATGGGATCCTATGTAAGACATGTTTGGGAAATATATATATAACATTAAGACTGTATATTTTCAGGGTCACCTGGGTGGCTCAGTCAATTAAGCATCTGCCTTTGGCTCAGTCATGATCCTGGGGTCCTGGGGTCCTGCCCCGAGCCCCGCATCAGGCTCCCTGCTCAGTGGGGAGTCTGCTTCTCCCTCTGCCTCTTCCCTGACTCATGCTCTCCCGCTCACTCTCTCGCTCAAATAAATAAAAATCTTTTAAAAAACTATATATTTTCAGTGATTCTAAAAAAATGAAAAAGAGACAGCATAGTATATATAAAAAAAACATGGGCTTTGAAGTCAGAAAGCACTGCTTTTCATTGCTTATTTGCTGTGAAAACTTAGGGAAGTTACCGAAATACTCTGGGCTTCAATTTTCTCATTAGAAAAACAAGGATAGTAACACTCATTCTGTAGGACTACTTCCAGAATGAGATAATATGTGAAACACCTTACCCAGTATCTGACATGTATTTGATGCTAAATCAACTTCTGTAGTCCCACCCTCCCAACCTGCCCATCACTCAGTGTCAAATCCAAACTAACCTCCTCCAGGAACTCTTTCTTCCAAAGTAGGGGAAAAGAAAGTAAAATTCACTGCTGGACCCAATCCAACCAAACGCACAGACCCCAGTGAAACAACAGCAGTCTTCTTTATGTTTATTGTACTAGTTAGCCTATTAACTTTCCTTTATTTCTAGTACATGGTCTTATATATATATATCTAGATTCTCAGCACTCATATATGAATTACTCTCCAGATATCCATGAAGGCACATACTAAGTTGTTAAACTTGATTTTATTAACACAACTGCCCTAACAAAAAAAAAATGAATCAGGGCAAATGTAAAGCCACTCAGTTCTCTAAGGAGGTAAGTCCAATTCCCCTGGACTACTTAGCGCTGGAGCTAAACGCATGCATGTGCCCACTGTCCCATGTATGTGAGATTGGGGGGGGGGGTGCGGGGAACGGTTGAGCAGGGGCAGGGAAGACAGACACTATAGTGGACATGGAACGTGCTCAAAGGAGGTGGAAGCCCCTGTGCCAGTGCCTCACGCAGAGTATCAGACATAGCTGAGGGGCTTTCTGAGTATCTGATTCAACTGTCTCCTTTTACAGACAAAAAAATAAGGCCTGAATTTGTTGGCTGACTTTCTAGTGTCAAACTACCGAGTGGTCCAGCAGGGGTTACGACCCAGCTCTTCTAGTCCATGGTCAACAGCCTTTTCCAGCAAAGTACGAATGAAAAGAACAATGATTACGGACTTGGAATGTCTCCCCATTTCAGCATCGGATCACTTCTGGTCTAGAATCACAATATTGCAGACACCACCAGGACATGCCCTTCCTCGTCCAGCTCCAGTTCTTTGTGGACACCTGCGAGGCACCAAGTTCACTGGGCCCCTCCTCAGAGCTGAGACTTTGAACGCTGGAAGACGAAGCCGTGTGCTTTCCTCCCCACTCAGACACTACCTTTTGCAAGGGCAGCCGCCTGGGGCTGCCAACAGTGACATGCTCTGGGGAACAGCTCAGAAGAAAGCCTGGGGTACCGAGGCCAGTTATTTTGCTTCCAAACTCGATTAGGCTTTATTTTTTTTAAGATTTTAATTTATTTATTTGAGAGAAAGAGCAAGCACGCATGAGCAAAGAGGAGGAGCGGGGTGGGGGTGGAGAGAATCTCAAGCAGACTTCCTGCTCGGCGTGGAACCCAACGCAGGGCTCAATCTCACAACCCTGAGATCATGGCCTGACCTGAAACCAAGAGTCAGCTGCTTAACCAACTGAGCTACCCAGGGGCCCCACGGGTTAGGTTTTTTAAATAAGGTGTTGTTTAAGGGACTCGGTCAACGCTCTCTCTGCTCCATGTTTTTCACATTTAAAAAAACAAAACTGCTAATCCTCGAAAACAATAAAGCCCTGGTAATATCCCTACTGTGCTATCCTAAACCACAAAATTCCCAACACCAAAATAAACTCTATATGGAGCAAAGACTTAAACATTTTTTTAAAAAGTGAAAGTGCTAAAAGAAAACATGGGTAAATCTTATTATATTTTATAACCTTGGAGGTAAGGAAGAACTTTATAAAGTTCTACAAAATGCAATATGACTCCATATGACTCCATAAAATGTAAAGTGTCTGTAGAGTCAAAAACTGTGGAGTCAGAAGAAAAATAACAGTGTGGGAGAAATATGTGCAACACAGCAGATAAAAGACTTCACCTACTACAGTGTACACTTTACAAATCAATTTTAAATTTTTCTGTGGTAAAACATACATAAAATTTACCTTTTTAATCATTGTTAAGTGTACAGTTCAATGGTATTAAGTATATTCACATTGTTATGCAACCATCAGCACCATCCATCCCCAGAACTCCTCACTTTCCCACAACAAAACCCTGGACCCAGTAAACAGTAACCCCCTTTCTACTTTCTGCCTCCCAGAATTTGGCTACTCAATGGGCCTCGTATACATGGAATTATACAGCATTTGTCCTTTTTTGTGACTAGCTTATTTCACTTATCATTATGTCTTTCAAGCTTCATCCATTGTTGTAGCATGGGTCAGGATTTCTTTCCTTTTTAAGGCTGAGTAATATTCCATTGTATGTCTATACCACATGCTGTTTATCCATTCATCCATGGATGGATGGTTTTTAGGAGGTTTCCATCTTTTGGCTACTGTGTACAAATCTTTTTTTAAAGACAAATAATCCAGTTAGAGGACAAACAGGAGGTCCAGTCTTGGTTCACCCTGGGGCTGCTGGTGGTGAGGAGAGAAGCCGGCACAGACTAGAGGTTCTGTGGGTCTGGGGTGACAACGCTGGCGATCTGAAGCACCACCAGCTTCCCTCACATAATTCTTGCTGAATTCTGAAGCTGCTTCAGACACCAAAGTGTTCTGTACCTTTTTAATATCCTTTGTAGCAGCACCCTTCTGCCACTCTGAGGACCTGCCTGGGCTGTCTCTCAAATTATCTCCCCAAGTACTAGTTATTTTCTTGGTGCTTGAGTTTATGAGGGATCTGGTTACAAAGTTGCATCAGTTCTGGATGGCTGCTCCCGCCAGGATTTTTCCCCTGTTATTTTAGTGTGCAAGTTGGCAAAATCCCAGGTTCCTCAGGAAGGCATACAGCAGAAACATCCTTACTTCCACACCCAAGAACAAAAGAAGATATTTTGCACTTACTGCCATAGAAAGGGGAAGAAAGCTAGGTTAACAGGCTGGCAATTCAGGGAGAAAGACAAAAGTAAAATGTGCAGGGGAAAGCAAAACCGAACATAATGCTCTCATGTGAAACTTGCCCGTTTGCGATTATAAAGTGATTTTATACTACTTAATGCTATTAATGCACTAGGAGTAATGTGGATAAATACTGATATGTTAGGAGTTCAAGGTCTGAACAAGAAAGCAGGAATCTTTTCTTCTCGTTAACAATAACGCTTGCTCTAAGATACAAAATTGTCATATACAAAGGTGAGAGCTTTTTAATTACAGGCACTGCCAGCTCACTATTCCTTGAAATTAGCAATTTAGCTTTAGAAGTAAAAGAAGTTGGGTTAGATGATAAAAAGTGTCAGCTATATTCCTACCCCCATCAAGCCATAGAAAGATCATCTAAGTATTTCATCTCTCAACTGAAAACAATTTTAGAATGACTAAAATTACTATAATCTTATCAGGTATGCAAAATTATAAATACCACATTCATCTAGGACTTTTTTTTTTTAAGCATTAAAAAAAAATCTGCTGTTAAAAGGAGTCTCTTTTAGGGGTCCCACTGGCATATGAGGAAGGCATACATTCCTTTCCCTTCTCTGAGATCTGTCAGTGAGGAGCTAGAGGGGGTGTTAAAACAGACAAGGTGGGAAGCTGTGGGGTAGCTCTGAACTTTGCAGGACAACTATTAAAGTGTCTATTTAGAAATTACCAGCAGGAAAGAACAAAAGAGACATCGAAATAGTACAGAGCAAACACATTTACTCCATACCCACTATCTGCAAGGCATTGTCCCTGGTGCTGTAAGAACACTGGCCACAGAGGCAAAAAGGGGACTGAAGGAACAAGGAACTGAAGATAATTCCATCATTCGTGTACGTTCACTTATCCCATGGCCAACGTGACGCTGAGCAAAGGCTTCCTCCCTCAGAGAGCATGAGCAGGAATTCCTGCTCTAGGACATTACAAAGTGACAGCAGAGAGAGAATGCACCTCCCAACATGCCCAGCTCACTCAAGGGAGCCTTACTCATGGTGCTAGGAAGAGATGGGCCTAACCGGACACACTGGTGAGGTTGGGATAACAAGAACATTCTGCAGATGGGCCTCAAAGGACAGATCTGGGAGGACCTAGTTTTCTGATGTCTAGCTGAGAGTAACAGCAGCCCTAACCAAGTGGGAGGAGAGCCACTAGGCCCACGGCCCCTACCTACCGGTTATCCCCTCAGTTCTCCACCTGCCCACTTCTGGGCAGGTACCAAGAGCAGACATTCCCTGTTAAAGTGTTTTGAGCTCTTGGGCAATTAAAGCAGCTTTAAACCAATGAATCATTATGACTCAACACTGCGCTGGGGGAGAAGCTCAAACAGTGAGAACAGTTCCAAAAACTAAACTGCTCTGAATCGATTTATGATAATCTTCTCTCAAAGATATTTGGAGATATGAAAATAAAGGTTCCTTGTTCTTCTCGGGACAAACTCCAGTCCCAGCATCAAAACCACCCCTGTACCACTGCCGGGTTAGAGGCAGGCAAAATACATGGTTAAAGCATGCTCTGCGAACCAGACAGCCCCAGGAAGGCTGCCGACCAAAGCCAGAGCTGACGTCTCTTGAGAATCGAGGGAGGTCAGCACAACTCACACAACAGAACCAACCTGTTTTCATCTGTGCTTGCGGTTTTCTTTTTGAGGAGATACATTTAAATGGTCAAATATTTTACGTAGCCTTTCACACAGCACGTTACACCTTTCATTCAGAGTGACTTTTAGAAATCATGCAAGGCCTAGGAAAGAGATCTACATTTTATTCAGTACACCAAGACCCCTGGAACAGTAACTCTTTGTTCAAAGCATAAATTACACTTGAGATCTAAGGCACTCTCAGGGCAAGAGAATTTAAAAGAAGAATTTCTGAGCCATAAATTGAGACAAAGAGCTAAACACAATGGTTAATAATACAGAGCTCTGAAAATAAAGGCATATATTATTTAAACATCGAAAAGTCATTGTGTATTCCTCTAATTGGCAACATGAAAAGATGGAAATCGAATCAAAAAATTACACAGAAAATTGGAAGAGCAATTAAGAATCGTCTTAGCAAGCTTCCCATTACTTCAAGGCTGACAACTAGCTAGTGACTTACATTATTCCTTTGCTTCTGAGTTATGTATTGAGAGACAGACAGAAAGACACAAGAGAAAGACAGATGAAATGGGAGGTAGTTCACTCTTTTTATGTTGGATCTTCCAATAACTGGATTTGATGAGGGGAAAGGGAAGAAACTAGGCTTCCAGAAAGATTTTTGCCACCAATACATTCCCTGTATTACGTCGATTGTCTATGGATCTTTGGAAGCAGTGTGAGGTAACCGAAATCAAAGAAATGTAGGTTTCAAACTCAGCTCCACAGCCAGATGCTCTGTGATCTTAGTAAATTAATTAGCCCCTCTTAACTTCCTCATTTGTAAAACAAGATTTTATACTATCTACTTCACAGACTTATTAAGTTTGAGTGAAGGAACATGTGGACAGCTTTTATAAGAGACAATCAATGTCAGCACTCCCCACATGCACTCCCTGTTCACCACTTACAAAGAGACCAGAGTTGGGAGGTCCTACATAATGTGGTAATTCTTGCTTGATATTAAAAAATTACCAGTTATGGAACAGTAATAATCACTAAAACTGGGTTTACAAAAAGTTTTTAAAAACTGGAGAAATGTAAAATAGTCACAGGACAAGTTAAGTATGGGCATCTCCATGAGATTCTTCACAAAATTATTTTCTATAACATTAAGGACAATTCTTGGTAAAAGGGCAAAAGTACAATATCAAACATTGTCAAGCACGTATTTCCATCAACACGTAACCTAATCTCTCTCCAAGAGGGCACCTTAGTTGAAGTTCTGCCCATTTGAAATGCTTAGCTGTTCTAATCTTAGCTCTCTCATGGTGTCTTTCAAGGGATAAGCTTGTCTTTCACTGCTAATTGAACAAATCAATCCTCACAACCAGACTGGTGACATAGGACACTCATGTGTACCCCACTCCCACTGATGGCAAAAGAAAAAAACAGAGTCCCTATAGGTCAGTGACTGAAGTCCATATTTGGCAAGAACTTTCCACAATTCAGTAGTAAAAACTAATCTAGCACCTAGTTATAAACTGGATATATTGTTTAGAGACTACCATATAAATGACATAAGAGAAAAAATAAAGAGGCTTTAACTTAAACACAGCAGCCATGCCTACTTTTAAAGGCTGAAACCAAATGTTAAACTTTCAAACAGTTTGGTTTTAAAGAGAGTAGGAATATACATACAGGTCCCAAATAACACTAATTCTCAAGGAGTCAACACTACAATGTTCTACTAATGAATAAGATAATAGAGACAACCAAAACATAATTAATTTGGGACTGAACAGCACATTACAAAACATAAGGGACTTTGGGCAGATTTACATTCCTAATTATGTTTTGCTTAATCTAATATTAAAATTATCTTGCAGTATCTCCTAAGCCTCATGGCGGGGTGACTAGCAATACGCTGAGTGGTAAGCATGGTGATCCTGGGATAAGATCTAATTCAGTAACTCCCTCATATACAAATTACCTTAAGTCATTGAAGTTTACACACTTCTTGTAAAGCTGAAAATCAGCCCACTGAGTCATAAGAAAATGATCACAAATATAAAGTCTCTGTGTCTTGAGTGCTTTCCCCTTAAGATCAGAAACAAGGCAAGAATGCCCTCTCCCATTACTTCTAGAACACAAAAGCAGATGAAGAAATGAAAAGATAGCCCTTGCTCTTGGTAAGGACATGTCAAAATCATCCAAGAGTACCAGACAGAAACTCAGATCTACAGAAATCAGTGAAGAGCACTGGAAATGGTGAAGATGGGAGTAGATATAAAAGACTATTTTTCTTCTCTTCTTTCCTGACAAGACAACTGATATTTAAGGCAAAAATAACAACATTGTAAGGTGGGCTGGCTGCATTAGTGTATGTAGAATTAAACATCAGCACAAAGAGTGGGAAGGAAGGGAAGAGAACTACACTTCTATTTGAGGAGCGGCAAGAGTGAAATGTCTGTTCTCCTGAAGTTAATGTACATATTTAACGAAATCCCCCCAAGATAGGATTGAGCTTTTTTATCATCATTGTAGAGTCGTTCTTTATAAAGTTAAAATGTAAAAATAAACACAAAAGAATAGCTAAAATCACACTGAAAAGAGCCATGAGAAGTATAAAAACACATTTAAAAGCCTCTTTGATTAAAACAGTGCATAGCACACGCAAACAGAGATGCCAATGGAATACGGAGTCCAGAAATAGACCCATATCTAGCATATGATAACGATATACCTCAAACCACTGAGGCAAAGACAGCTTTTTTAATAAATAGGGTTGGTACAACTGGATAGTTATTTGGAAAAAGATTAGATCCATTCCTCAAACTATTTGGAGAATAAACTCCAAAGTATCAGACATCTAAATGTAAAATATGAAACGAGTACTAGGAGAAAATGTAGGTGAATTCCTCTTTAGCAGCACTACAGAGAAAGGCTTCCTAGCTATGATTTAAAATCTAGATACAAAAAAAAAAAAGATTGATAATTTGGCTACATAAAAATAAAAACTTTTTTTTGGAAACATTTTTCTAGATATGTCTCCTCAGGAAAGGAAAACAACAGCAAAATTAAATTATTGGGACTACACCAAAATAAGCTTCTGCACAGTGAAGAAAACCATTAACAAAACAAAAAGGCAACCTACTGAGTGGAAGAAGATATTTGCAAATGATATATCTGACAAGAGGTTAATATTCAAAATATACAAAGAACTTATACAAAACCAAAAACCCCAAATAATCTGATTAAAAAATGGGCAGACAACCTGTATAGACATTTTTCAAAGACAACATACACATAGCCAACAGACATGAAAAGATGCTCAACATCACTCATCATCAGGGAAACGCAAATCCAAACCACAATGAGATGTCACCTCGTACCTGTCAGAATGGCTAAAATCAAAAACCCAAGAAGTAAGAAGTGTTGCTGAGGCTGTGGAGAAAAAGGAACCCTCATGCACTGATGGTGGGAATGCAAACTGGTGTAGCCACTATGGAAAACAGTATGGAGGTTCCTCAAAAAGTTAAAAATAGAAATACCATATGATACAGTAATTACACTACTAGGTATTTGCCCAAAGAAAATGAAAACACTAATGTGAAAAGATAGACGCATCCCTATGTTTCCTATAGCATTACTTATAACAGCCAACACATGGAAGAAGCCCAAATGTCCATCGATAGACAAGTAGACAAAGAAGATGTGGTATATCTACACAATGGAATATTATTCAGCCATAAAAAGAATGATTATCTTGCCATTGCAACAATATGGATGGACCTAGAGGGTATAATGTCAAGTGAGGTAAGTCAGACAGAGAAAGACAAATACCATATACTCATATGTGGAACTTAAGAAACAAAACAAATCAGCAAAGAAAAAAAAGAGACAAAAACACAGAGTTTTAAACACAGAGAATGAACTGATGGTTGCCAGAGAGGAGATGGGTGGGGAGACAGGAGAAATAAATAAAGGGATTTAGATGGATAAAATTAAAACTTCTATATATACAAAGTCAAAAAAAAAAAACAGAAATAAAGCATTATACCTCTAATAAGCAAAGAGCTTTTTAAAATGGAGAACAAGAATAAAAGTCCTACAGAAAAATAGGCCAAAAAAACCCACAAAAAGACAATTCACAAAAATACATAAAAATGGCCCTTAATACGTGAAAAGATATTCAACTTGACCTATAAGAGAAATGCAAATGTGAACCACAATGAGATACTAGCCATCATCTAGCCAATTTCCAGCCATCATATTGGCAAAAATTGAAAAGCTTGATAATCAACTCTGTTGACAGGGTTATGGAGAGACACATTCATTCACTGCTGGTGGAAATGCAAAAGGGAACAGGCTCAGGGGGAGAACTGGCATTATCTAGTAACTGCATGTGCATTTTCCCTTTGACCCCACTTCTAGGGTTGTACTCTGAATATGCATATATGGTTAATCATTGCAGTACCATTTATGATTGAAAAAGACCCAAAGCCACTTAAATGTCCAAGAAGAGGAGAAGAGCTGAATAAACTACTTTATGCATACACAACAGAGTACTAAGTAGCTATTAAAAAGAGCAAACATTTCTATAAACTGAAGTGAGGTGATTCCTAGGCGATACAGTTGAGGGTAAAATAAGCGAAGTGCAAAAAAGACTACATATAACATCATACCTTTAAAAAAAAATAACATCTTGGGGCGCCTGGGTGGCTCAGTTGTTAAGCCTCTGCCTTCGGCTCAGGTCATGATCCCAGGGTCCTGGGATCGAGCCTCGCATCAGGCTCCCTGCTCAGCGGGAAGCCTGCTTCTCCCTCTCCCACTCCCCCTGCTTGTGTTCCTGCTCTCACTATCTCTCTCTCTCTCTGTCAGATAAATAAATAAAATCTTTTAAAAAAATAACATCTTTCTTGAGATATAATTCACATGCCATACACACCCATTTAAAGTTCACAATTCAAAGGCTTTTAGTACCTTTAGAGTTTGCTACCATCACCACAATTTTAGAACACTCTCATCATCCCAGAAAGAACCCCTGTATCCATCAGCAGCCACTCCTCATTTGCCCCCAGGTCTCCCCGCCCCAGGCAACCACATATGTACCTTCTGTCTCTATAGATTTGCTTATTCTGGGTATAGTCTGTGAAAAGGAAGAGAAAATAAGAAAACATATATATATGCCCACCATGACAACATGAAATGTATGAAGGATAAACTAGGAAGCAGTTAGGGAAGTTACCTGGGGTTGGGGGGAGAGATCTAGGAGGGAGTGACACTTCTCTTGGTGCCTCGTACATAGTTTTAACTTTGGGAGATGGCAATGTTATATACAACAGTTAAATCATACGGGTGGGGAGGGGAGGAAATATCTAAAACTGAAAACAAACAAACATACTCCTCTGTCATTCAAGTGAATACAAGAATCACACTAAAGGTGGGAGGGAGGAAGAACTAATTCAAGAAATTTATAAATGCCATATGTGACTGTATACTCTGAATTGTGGGGGAAAACAGCAAACGAATCCTCAACTCTTTCTAGGAGGTTTCATTTTTGCAGTGGTAAATGGGAGAAGCAGTTTGGAAACTACACTAGATGAAATATACTGCTGAGCTCCAGGGTTCCTACGGTCAAAGAAGGAAAATACAAATAAGTATGGAAGAGGGGAAGGCAAGAAAGAAACCTGCAAAGATAGACTGGAATTGGAAGTACTGGTGTGAACACATGATTACGTGTGTGTGTGTGTGTGTGTGTGTGTGTGTGTGTGTAGTATGTAGAGATATATGCATGCAAATGTGTGTATGCTTATATGTGTATGCACATACATGTATTCCCTAGCTTTGACCACCTTGCAAACATACCCCAGGAGCAATGTACATGCCTAGCACCCAAATCTTAGTTTGTAAAACCACTCACTTTATTTTTTTTATTAACATATAATGTATTATTTGTTTCAGGGGTACAGGTCTGTGATTCATCAGTCTTACACAAGTCACAGCACTCACCATAGCACATACCCTCCCCAATGTCCATCACCCAGCCACCCCATCCCTCCCACCTCCCACCACTCCAGCAACCCTCAGTTTGTTTCCTGAGATTAAGAGTCTCTTGTGGTTTGTCTCCCTCTCTGGTTTCATCTTGTTTCATTTTCCCCCCCTTCCCCTATGATCTTTTGTCTTGTTTCTCAAATTCCACATAACAGTGAGAGCATATGACAATTGTCTTTCTCTGATTGACTTATTTCGCTTAGCACAATACCCTCTAGTTCCATCCTCGTCGTTGCAAAAGGCAAGATTTCACTTTTTGATGGCTGCAAATATTCCATTGTATATATATACCACATCTTCTTTATCCATTCATCTGTCAATGGACATCTTGGCTCTTTCCATAATTTGGCTGTTGTGGACATTGCTACTATAAACATTGGGGTGCACGTGCCCCTTCAGATCACTACGTTGGTATCTTCGGGGTAAATACCCAGTAGTGCAATTGCTGAGTGGTAGGGAAGCTCTATTTTCAACTTTTCGAGGAACCTCCATACTGTTTTCCAGAGTGGCTGCACCAGCTCGCATTCCCACCAACAGTGTAGGAGGAAAACCACTCACTCTCAAAGGGACCAGGGCTCCTAAGAGAAATGGCCCATTGCAAGGTTGGGACAGGATAGGTACAAGAGGAGTTTGGAAGATTCTGAATGTTAGAAAGTAAGGAAGTATCCAAAAAACTGATGGCACGTGTCACAGGTATACAGGAGCTAGCTAAAAGGGCTGCCAACTGGCCAAATCCAGGATATTTTGAGATATGCACTAAGTATAAAATACACACCAGATTTCAAACATTTAGTACCCCTCCCAAAAAAATGCAGTACCATTTATAATTGAAAAAAACCCAAAGATATTTGAGATATTTTACATTCTCAACAATTTTTACGGGCACCTGGGTGGTTTAGCCGTTAAGCGTCTGCCTTCGGCTCAGGTCATGATCTCAGGGTCCTGGGTTCAAGTCCCACATCAGACTCCCTGCTCAGCGGGAAGCCTGCTGCCACTTGCTTGTGTTCCTTCTCTTGCTGTGTATTTCTCTGTCAAATAAATAAGTAAAATCTTAAAAAAAAAAAAATCTCAGGGGCAGAGCAAGATGGTGGAGGAGTAGGAGACCTGGATTTCGTCTGGTCCCAGGAATTCAGCTGAATAGGGATCAAACCATTCTGAACACCTACGAACTCAACAGGAGATCGAAGAAAAGAATAGCAACAACTCTCTGAACAGAGAAGCGACCACTTTCTGGAAGGTAGGACGTGCGGAGAAGTGAATCCGAGGCGATATTCAGGAGGATAGATGGCGGGGGAGGGGGCCTCCGTCGGCCGCTTCTGGCAAGTGATAGAGCCGCGGAGCACAAAATCGGAACTTTTAGAAGTCGGCTCCGCTGAGGGACGTCGCTCCAGTGCCTAAGCTGGGGGTGGAACCCTCACGGGACAGTGTGGTCTCAGGACCCTCGGGGTCACAGAAAGACCGGGGGTGCCAGAGTGCAGCAGAGCTCCCAGGTATCGGAGCGGGGAAGCCGGCTGCAGAGACGGAGCCGAGGCGCGGGCTCTCAGCTCAGGGTTGCCATAAACCGTGATCCGCAGCAGTCGGGCCACTGCTCCTCCAGCAGGGACCCAACAAGCAGCAGATCTGGGGAGACTCCCCTTCTTTCCCGGGGAGGAGCGGCGCGGGAGCGCACCGCAGGGATCTGCTGGGTTTGGAGACTCCACACGGGGCTGTGCGCCAGAGACAGAAATGCTTGGTCACAGGCCAGGTGAGCACAGAGTGCCGCGGGACACTGGGGAGACGGGAGTGACTGCTTTTCTCTGGGGGCGCACTGAGAAATGGGGCCCCTAGTTCTTGGCTCCTCCGGGGCAGAGATTGGGAGGCCGCCATTTTCGCCCTGGTCCTCCAAAACCGTACCGAGAGCTTGCAGGGAACAAAAGCTCCTGAGAGAAAACCCGGGCAGATTGCTTAGCCCGGACCGACAAGGTCGGGGCAATTCCGCCTCCGGCAAAGACATTTGGGAACCTCGGCAACAGGCCCCTCCCCCAGAAGATCAGCAAGAACAGCCAGCCAAGACCAAGTTTACCCATCAATGAGAACATCAGAACTCCAGCGCTAGGGAAATACTGCACATAGAATTCATGGCTTTTTTACCATGATTCTTTAGTCTTTCAAAGTTAATTTTTTTAACTGTTTTTTTTTTAATTTTTCTTTTTCCCTTTTTCAACCAACATCTTATTGATCCTTTTAAAAAACATTTTTATTTTTCATTTTTAGAGTCATATTCTATGCCTTCATAGTAGTTACCCTTATTTTTGGCATATATATATATAAGTTGTTCTCTCTTTAAAATGTTGACATACAGTTTCTTCTAACAGATCAAAAATATACCCTAAATCTCTAGTGTATGGCTTTGTTCTAGTCTCCTGCCTGATCACATTCTCTCCCTCTTTTTTTTTTTTAAATCCTATTCCTTCTTTTTTCAAACAACTTCTTATCAATTCGTTTTACAAAATTTTTTATAATTTTCATCTTTACATTCATATTCCATCCCTTCATCGTACTAACCCTTATTTTTGTACATATGTAAGTTTTTCTTTCTTTAAAATTTTGGGAGGCACTTTCTTCTAACAGACCAAAATACACCCAAAATCTAGTGTGTGGCACTGATCTATGCACCAGCCTGATCATATTTGATCATATTCTGTTTTTTATTTTGTTTTGTGCTGTTTTTGTTCGTTTTTATCTCTTTTTCTTTTTTCTTTCTTTCCCTTTCTTTTCCTCCAGTTTCAGATCTTTTCTGATTTGTTTAGAGTATATTTTCTGGGGACATTATTACCCTGTTAGCATTTTGTTTTCTCATTCATCTATTCTCCCCTGGACAAAATGACAAGACAGAAAAAAATCACCTCAACAAAAAGAACAAGAGGCAGTACCGACTGCCAGGGACCTATTCAATACAGACATTAGTATGATGTCGGAACTACAGTTCAGAATGATGATTTTAAAGATACTAGCTGGGCTTGAAAAAAGCACAGAAGTTATTAGAGAAACCCCTTCTGGAGAAATAAAAGAACTAA
Source organism: Callorhinus ursinus (assembly GCF_003265705.2). Classification (NCBI taxonomy): domain Eukaryota; kingdom Metazoa; phylum Chordata; class Mammalia; order Carnivora; family Otariidae; genus Callorhinus; species Callorhinus ursinus. Next base: position 884,730 of record NW_027397087.1, on the reverse strand, counting down.
AATTTAACCAAGTGGAAATCAAAAAGGCTATTAATGAGGTGCAATCAAAAATGGAGGCACTAACTGCTAGGATAAATGAGGGAGAAGAATTAGTGATATAGAAGACCAAATGATGGAAAATAAAGAAGCAGAGAAAAAGAGATAAACAACTACTGGATCACAAGGGCAGAATGTGAGAGATAAGCAATACCATAAGACGAAACAACATTAGAATAATTGGGATCCCAGAAGAAGAAGAAAGAGAGGGGCAGAAGGTATATTAGAGCAAATTATAGCAGAGAACTTCCCTAATTTGGGTTAGGAAAGAGGCATCAAAATCCAGGAGGCACAGAGAACCCCTCTCAAAATCAATAAGAATAGGTCAACACCCCAACATCTAATAGTAAAATTTACAAGTCTCAGAGACAAAGAGAAAATCCTGAAAGCAGCTCGGGAAAAGAGATCTGTAACCTACAATGGTAGAAACATTAGATTGGCAACAGACCTAACCACAGAGACCTGGCAGGCCAGAAAGGACTGGCATGGTATCTTCAGAGCACTAAATGAGAAAAATATGCAGCCAAGAATACTATATCCAGCTAGGCGGTCACTGAAAATAAAAGGAGAGATTAAAAGCTTCCAGGACAAACAAAAACTAAAGGAATTTGCAAACACGAAACCAGCCCTCCAAGAAATTTTGAAAGGGGTCCTCTAAGCAAAGACAGAGCCTAAAAGCAACATAGACGAGAAAGGAATACAGACAATATACAGTAACAGTCACCTTACAGGCAATACAATGGCACTAAACTCATATCTTTCAATAGTTACCCTGAATGTAAATGGGCTAAATGCCCCAATCAAAAGACACAGGCTATCAGATTGGATTAAAAACAAGACCCATTGATATGCTGTCTGCAAGAGACTCATTTTAGACCCAAAGACACCCCCAGATTGAAAGTGAGGAGGTGGAAAACCATTACAGTGCTAATGGACACCAGAAGAAAGCTGGGATGGCAATCCTATAAGGACAAATTAGATTTTAAGCCAAAGTCTATAATAAGAGATGAGGAAGGACACTATATCCTACTTAAAGGGTCTATCCAACATGAAGATCTAACAATTGTAAATACCTATGCCCCTAACATGGGAGCAGCCAATTATATGAGCCAATTAATAACAAAAGCAAAGAAACACATCGACAACTATACAATAATAGTGGGGGACTTTAACACCCCCCTGACTGAAATGGACAGATCATCTAAGCAAAAGTCAACAAGGAAATAAAGGGCAGACTGGACCAAATGGACTTCACGGACATATTCAGAACATTCCATCCCAAAGCAACAGAATACAAATTCTTCTCTAGTGCCCATGGAACATTCTCCAGAATAGATCACATCCTAGGTCACAAATCAGGTCTCAACTGGTACCAAAAGATTGGGATCATTCCCTGCATATTTTCAGACCACAATGCTTTGAAACTAGAACTCAATCACAAGAGGAAAGTTGGAAAGAACTCAAATACATGGAGGCTAAAAAGCATCTTACTAAAGAATGAATGGGTCAACCAGGAAATTAAAGAAGAAGAATTTTTCCATGAAAAAATTCATGGAAACCAATGAAAATGAAAACAACTGTTCAAAATCTTTGGGATGCAGCAAAGGCAGTCCTAAGAGGAAAGTATATAGCAATACAAGCCTTTCTCAAGAAACAAGAAAGGTCTCAAATACACAACCTAACCCTACACCTAAAGGAGCTGGAGAAAGAACAGCAAATAAAGCCTAAACCCAGCAGGAGAAGATAAATAATAAAGATCAGAGCAGAAATCAATGAAATAGAAACCAAAAGAACAGTAGAACAGATCAATGAAACTAGGAGTTGGTTCTTTCAAAGAATTAACAAGATTGATAAACCCCTGGCCAGACTGATCAAAAAGAAAAGAGAAATGACCCAAATCAACAAAATCATGAATGAAAGAGGAGAGATCAAAACCAACACCAAAGAAATACAAACAATTATAAGAACATATTATAAGCAACTCTATGCCAGCAAATTAGATAACCTGGAAGAAATGGATTCATTCCTAGAGATGTATCAACTACCAAAACTGAACCAGGAAGAAATAGAAAACCTGAACAGACCTATAACCACTAAGGAAATTGAAGCAGTAATCAAAAATCCCCCAACAAACAAAAGCCCAGGGCCATATGGCTTTCCAGGGGAATTCTACCAAACATTTAAAGAATTAATACCTATTCTCCTGAAACTGTTCCAAAAAATAGAAATGGAAGGAAAACTTCCAAACTCGTTTTAGGAGGCCACCATTACCTTGATCCCAAAACCAGACAAAGACCCCATCAAAAAGGAGAATTACAGACCAATATCCTTGAGGAACATGGATGCAAAAATTCTCACCAAAATACTAGCCAATAGGATCCAACAGTACATTAAAAGGATTATTCACCACGACCAAGTGGGATTTATCCCTGGGCTGCAAGGTTGGTTCAACATCCACAAATCAATCAATGTGATACAATACATTAACAAAAGAAAGAACAAGAATCACAGGATCCTCTCAATAGATGCAGAAAAAGCATTTGACAAAGTACAGCATCCTTTCTTGATCAAAACTCTTCAGAGTGTAGGGATAGAGGGTACATACCTCAATATCATAAGAGCTGTCTAGGAAAAACCCACAGTGAATAACATTCTCAATGGGGAAAAACTGAGAGCTTTCCCGCTAAGGTCAGGAACGCAGCAGGGATGTCCACTCTCACCACTGCTATTCAACATAGTATTAGAAGTCCTAGCCACAGCAATCAGACAACAAAAAGAAATCAAAGGCATCCAAATTGGCAAAGAAGAAGTCAAACTCTCACTCTTCACAGATGATATGATACTTTATGTGGAACACCCAAAAGACTCCACCCCAAAACTGCTAGAACTCATACAGGAACTCAGTAAAGTGGCAGGATATAAAATCAATGCACAGAAATCAGTGGCATTCCTATACACGAACAACAAGACAGAAGAGAGACAAATCAAGGAGTCGATCCCATTTACAATTGCACCCAAAAGCATAAGATACCTAGGAATAAATTTAACCAAAGAGGCAAAGGATCTGTACTCAGAAAACTATAAAATACTCATGAAAGAAATTGAGGAAGACACAAAGAAATGGAAAAACGTTCCATGCTCATGGATTGGAAGAACAAACATTGTGAAGATGTCAATGCTACCTAGAGCAATCTACACATTCAATGCAATCCCCGTCAAAATACCATCCACTTTTTTCAAAGAAATGGAACAAATAATCCTAAAATTTGTATGGAACCAAAAGAGACCCCGAATAACCAGAGGAATATTGAAAAAGAAAAGCAAAGCTGGCGGCATCACAATTCTGGACTTCCAGCTCTATTACAAAGCTGTCATCATCAAGACAGTATGGTACTGGCACAAAAACAGACACATAGATCAGTGGAATAGAATACAGAGCCCAGAAATGGACCCTCAACTCTATGGTCAACTCATCTTGGACAAAGCAGGAAAGAATGTCCAGTGGAAAAAAGACAGTCTCTTCAGGGGCAAAAATGAACTATTGGGATTTCATCAAGATAAAAAGCTTTTGCACAGCAAAAGAAACAGTCCACAAAACCAAAAGACAACCGACAGAATGGGAGAAAATATTTGTAAATGACATATCAGATAAAGGGCTAGTATCCAAAATCTATAAAGAACTTCTTAAACTCAACACCCAAAGAACAAATGATCCAATCAAGAAACGGGCAGAAGACATGAACAGACATTTTTCCAAAGAAGACTCCAAATGGCCAACAGACACCTGAAAAAGTGCTCAACATCGCTCGGCATCAGGGAAATCCAAATCAAAACCTCAATGAGATACCACCTCACACCAGTCAGAATGGCTAAAATTAACAAGTCAGGAAAGGACAGATGTTGGCGGGGATGCGGAGAAAGGGGAACCCTCCTACACTGTTGGTGGGAGTGCAAGCTGGTGCAACCCCTCTGGAAAACAGTATGGAGGTTCCTCAAACAGTTGAAAATAGAGCTACCCTACGATCCCGCAATTGCACTACTGGGTATTTACCCCAAAGATACAAATGTAGGGATCCGAAGGGGTACGTGCACCCCAATGTTTATAGCAGCAATGTCCACAATAGCCAAACTGTGGAAAGAGCCAAGATGTCCCTCGACAGATGAATGGACAAAGAAGAGGTGGCATATATATACAATGGAATATTATGCAGCCATCAAAAGGAATGAGATCTTGCTGTTTGCAACGACATGGATGGAACTGGAGGGTGTTATGCTGAGCGAAATAAGGCAATCAGAGAAAGACATGTATCATATGACCTCACTGATATGAGGAATTCTTAATCTCAGGAAACAAACCAAAGGGTGCTGGAGTGGTGGGCAGTGGGAGGGATGGGGTGGCTGGGTGATAGACATTGGGGAGGGTATGTGCTATGGTGAGTGCTGTGAATTGTGCAAGACTGTTGAATCACAGATCTGTACCTCTGAAACAAATAATACAATATATGTTAAAGAGAAAATAAAAGATAGGAGGGGAAGAATAAAGGGGGGAATCGGAGGGGGAGATGAACCATGAGAGACAATGGACTCCTGAAAAACAAACTGAGGGTTCTAGAGGGGAGGAGGGTGAGGGGATGGGTTAGCCTGGTGATGGGTATTAAAGAGGGCACGTTCTGCATGGAGCACTGGGTGTTACGCACAAACAATGAATCATGGAACACTACATCAAAAACTAATGATGAAATGTATGGTGATTAACATAACAGAAAATTTTTTTAAAAATCTCAATTTTTATATGGATTACATGTTAAAATAATATTTTGGATATTTTTAAATATATTCATATTAATTGCACTTGTTTCTTTTGATAACATAGCTACTAGAAAATTTGGAATTGCATATGTGGCTCTCATTATTGAACAGTGCTGCTATAGATTAGAAGATTTTAAAAACAGATCAACTTTTTTTTTTTAATGAGCTAACCTATAGGGTCTAGAGCTACATTTACATGATAAAACTATTTTTTAAAACACAGGAAGTAATTGCTACAAACTCAGGACAGTGATTAACAGGGATGGTACAAAGAAGGACCTGGGGGTTATAACATTTTATTTCTTGACCCAAGTGGTGATTTCAAGGACATTTGCTTTCTTTAAGCTATAAATTTTGTGTGTGTGGTTTTCTGTACCTGTATTTTATATTACAATAATATCATACAACAAAAAAAAGAAAGAAGATATTTTAAGCTTTCTGGCATAAAAGCAGATTCTTACATATATCTAAGAAAATAAAAGCATATGCTATTGGCAGGACTGGAAAACAATCAATTTTTAAAAACTTCTTGAAGTTTCTTTTAAAGGACCATAAAATTTAATTTAAGCTCATTTGGCTCCTACTCTGTACTTTTAAAATCAAAATGATGATATAAATCTAGAAACCTTTTTCTACATCTTGTTTATTGAATAATTTAGACGGCACAAGCTGAACATTGCTACAATTTGTGTCAAAGAAAAACAGAGCACTTTACAAAATTTAATGAAGCATGTTATGTCTTTGAAGTCTTTTAAATTACAGCATCCTTTTTATAATTAAACTTTTTCTTATAAATTCTATGGTCTTGAATGACTTAAGAATTTCTTCAACGTGATGGAAATTAATCTACCTTTTAATTTTTTTATTTTTTATTGTTATGTTAATCACCATGTATTACATCATTAGTTTTTGATGTAGTGTTCCATGATTCATTGTTTGTTCATAACACCCAGTGCTCCATGCAGAATGTGCCCTCTTTAATACCCATCACCAGGCTAACCCATCCCCCTACCCTCCTCCCCTCTAGAACCCTCAGTTTGTTTTTCAGACTCCATCATCTCTCATGGTTCGTCTCCCCCTCTGACTTACTCCCCTTCATTCTTCCTCTCCTGCTATCTTCTTTTCCTTTTTTGTTTCAGAAGTACAGATCTGTGATTCAACAGTCTTGCACAATTCACAGCGCTCACCGTACCACATACCCTCCCCAATGTCTATCACCCAGCCACCCCATCCCTCCCACCCCCAACCACTCCAGCAACACTCAGTTTGTTTCCTGAGATTAAGAATTCCTCATATCAGTGAGGTCATATGATACATGTCTTTCTCTGATTGCCTTATTTCGCTCAGCATAACACCCTCCAGTTCCATCCACGTCGTTGCAAATGGCAAGATCTCATTCCTTTTGATGGCTGCATAATATTACATTGTGTATATATACCACTTCTTCTTTATCCACTCATCTGTCGATGGACATCTTGGCTCTTTCCACAGTTTGGCTATTGTGGACATTGCTGCTATAAACATTGGGGTGCACGTACCCCTTCGGGTCCCTACATTTGTATCTTTGGGGTAAATACCCAGTAGTGCAATTGCTGGATCAAATGGTAGCTCTAATTTCAACTGTTTGAGGAACCTCCATACTGTTTTCCAGAGGGGTTGCACCAGCTTGCATTCCCACCAACAGTGTAGGAGGGTTCCCCTTTCTCCGCATCCCCGCCAACATCTGTCGTTTCCTGACTTGTTAATTTTAGCCATTCTGACTGGTGTGAGGTGGTATCTCATTGAGGTTTTGATTTGGATTTCCCTGATGCCGAGCGATGTTGAGCACTTTTTCATGTGTCTGTTGGCTATTTGGACGTCTTCTTTGGAAAAATGTCTGTTCGTGTCTTCTGCCCATTTCTTGATTGGATTATTTGTTCTTTGGGTGTTGAGTCGATAAGTTCTTTATAGATTTTGGATACTAGCCCTTTATCTGATATGTCATTTGCAAATATTTTCTCCCATTCTGTCGGTTGTCTTTTGGTTTTGTGGACTGTTTCTTTTGCTGTGCAAAAGCTTTTTATCTTGATGAAATCCCAATAGTTCATTTTTGCCCTGGCTTCCCGTGCCTTTGGCGATGTTTCTAGGAAGAAGTTGCTGCGGCTGAGGTCGAAGAGGCTGCTGCCTGTGTTCTCCTTTAGGATTTTGATGGACTCCTGTCTCACGTTTAGGTCTTTCAACCATTTGGTGTCTATTTTTGTGTGTGGTGTAAGGAAACGGTCCAGTTTCATTCTTCTGCATGTGGCTGTCCAATTTTCCCAACACCATTTGTTGAAGAGACTGTCTTTTTACCATTGGACATTCTTTTCTGCTTTGTCAAAGATAAGTTGACCATAGAGCTGAGGGTCCATTTCTGGGCTCTCTATTCTGTTCCATTGATCTATGTGTCTGTTTTTGTGCCAGTACCGTACTGTCTTGATGATAACAGCTTTGTAATAGAGCTGGAAGTCCGGAATTGTGATGCCGCCAGCTTTGCTTTTCTTTTTCAAGATTCCTCTGGCTATTCGGGGTCTCTTCTGGTTCCATACAAATTTTAGGATTATTTGTTCCATTTCTTTGAAAAAAGTGGATGGTATTTTGATGGGGATTGCACTGAATGTGTAGATTGCTCCAGGTAGCATTGACATCTTCACAATGTTTGTTCTCCCAATCCATGATCATGGAACATTTTTCCATTTCTTTGTGTCTTCTTCAATTTCTTTCATGAGTATTTTATAGTTTTCTGAGTACAGATCCTTTGCCTCTTTGGTTAAATTTATTCCTAGGTATCTTACGGTTTTGGGTGCAATTGCAAATGGGATGGACTCCTTGATTTGTCTCTCTTCAGTCTTGTTGTTGGTGTATAGGAATGCCTTAATCTACCTTTTTAAAGGGAGATTAATGCTGTTGACTTCTCATCTAACACATGAAATAGCACATACCTCCACTGCTGACATAAATTTTCTTAGCAAAAGAGGAAAACAAATTCCAGACTCTAGACTCTACTCCAAACTTTAAGAATGTCTAGCAACATTGGGTAATGGTAATATTACATAGCAAAGGCAAGTACAGTAAGGTAATTCTAACCTTAGAAAGACAAAATTGGTATTTCTCAAGTCGTAGTTGTGCAACTCCAGTGTGTATCAGAATCACCCTGGGAGCTTGCTTAAAATAGAAATGCCCAAGTCCTACCCAAAAGCAATTAATTCAGTCAGAATCTACAGGTGCTGTCAACACCTATAATATTTTCCCTAAATCTCAGCAGAATACGAATTCCCCTCAGACAGAAAACAAGAAGGGATGGGAATGGACCATATGAATTCTGAGCCTACTTGGCAAACACCTCAGCAATCTGTGGCTCAGAGTAAGACCACAGAAGGAAAAGATGGGCAAGCAAAAAGCATTTTCGATGTGTGGGATGCAACTTCCAAATATGTGAGACTCAATATACACACATTCTTCAGCTGATAGAGAATTTTACTGAGCATATTTAGGTATTTAGTCTCATTGCCTCCACTATTACAAGGTACAAATAAGAGTAATTCCAACCAGCCTCTGAAGAGCTTCCTTTCTAACAGAAGAATTGGGTTTACAATGAATGTAGCTAAGTATCACTCCCACAGAACACATTTAAACTTCCATTTCCTATTCTCTGATTATAATCTCCTGTCTCTTCGGCATCTTCCCGACATACCTGCCCCTCTTATTCCTTCCCTATCCAGCCCCTACCCCAGAACTAACTGACCGTGTGAATTACTCTTACCAGCAGCCCTCCCTACATTCTACACTGGCCAGCAAAACTGTTACCCTGGATTCATGATCTATCTCTGCCTCTATATGTATTTAGAGGGTTATCTCAGGGTTCCAGAGATAACCATAAAATGCAGATTTGTCCTACATTTTAAAAAATTATGGTAAAACATAAATTTACCACCTTTTCTTGTTGTTGTTCAAGGAGAGAGAGAGATGGGTGGGGAGAGGCAGAGGGAGAGAGAGAATCTTAAGCAGGCTCCATGCCCAGCTCAGAGCCTGTCGCAAGGCTGGATCTCACAACCCTGAGATCCTGACCTGAGCTGAAATCAGGAGTCAGACGCTGAACTGACTGAGACACTTAGGAGCCCCCCATCTTAACCATTTTTAAAAGTACAGCTCAGAAGTGTTAAGTATATTCCTATTATTGTGCAACCAGAACTTTTCCATCTTGCAAAACTGAAACTCCGTATGCATTAAACAACTCCCCACTTCCCCCGGCCCCCAGCCCTGGTAAGCACCATTCTACCACTGTCTTTTGGTTACTCTCAATACCTTATATGAGTGGAATCATACAGTATTGGTCTCTTTGTGATCGCCTTATTTCACTTGGTCCTATTATTTTTTATCAATACTTTATCGTATTCCTTGTTATAGCGGTCTCATCCCTAACCCTGACTTATCTTAACCCCGGTAATCTCTTTTATCTTTCTCCTACTGTTCTTAAAAGGACATGCTCCATTTTGGATTATAAAAGTAATCCACGTTCAAAGCAAAATACTTAAAAAACATGAAGGAAGAAAAGGCATTGGTTCCTGAATTCCTACTACCTAAAAAGAACCACTATGAACATTAGTGATGTTAAAAGCTTCACAAGGTCCCTACCATCATTATGTTCTATGTGCCCGTATCTGACACGGGGGAAAAAAAAATGCTTTTAACATGGTATTAAAACATACTGCATTTTCTTTCTGACTTTCATCGGTCCTACTATCGGTCTTTGTCCTTCTCCCTGTCCTGTTCCCCTCGTGTTTTAGGTCAGCTCCTGCAACAGCCATTAACTGCTTGCTCCTCCCGCCTGCAGTCTCGTACCTATATATTCCAGCAGCATGTCTTCCTGATTTGCAAATGTCGCTGTGACTCTCTGCTTAAAGCCCCTGAACAGCCATTGAGGACAAAACAAAGTTTAAGATCTTTAGGCCACCACAGAGGGCACTGCTATCTGCTCCCTGCCTGCCTCATCAGCCCGACCCCTCCCACTACCTCTCTGCCTCTCCACTCCCGTAACTGGCACGCCCTCACCCCCCTCTACTGCGATGGGTCCTTCCTCCATGTCTTGGCTCTTGCTCTTCCTTCTCTCTGGAATAATCGTCCTCTATTCCCCTTCATCTAAAGATTTAAAGTCCAGTAGCAGAGGAACTCCTACAGATTTATAATTAACAATCACAGGGACGCCTGGCTGGCTCGGCCGGTAGTGCCTGCAATTCTTGCTCTCAGGGTTGTGAGTTCAAGCCCCACATTGGGGGGTAGAGTTTACTCTAAAAAAAAAATTTTTTTTTAATAATTAAGTAAAATTAACAATCATCCCCTCATCATCCCCTTCCAGAAAGAGCTCCTTTTGCCCACTCTAGCCTCAATTAATGTCCCTCTTCTGATCACCCTAACAGCCTGGACACTCCTCAGCTACTGGACTTACCACATGGTCTCCTAAGGATGCACTCAAGTGTCTCTCTTACCACTAGCCTGTCAGCTTGAGGGCAAGGGACACATCAGACTCCTCTTCGGATCTCTAGCACAGTGGCAAGTTCATAAGACATTCAAAAACTGATGATTAATTTTCTAAATACACTTCCTCATTTTAAAATTCTCAACAGCTAAATTCATGTTCGCCCTTGATAATTTTTTTAATGCTTTTCTACGGAGTCTGGCTTCAACCACTTATTGTTACCATAATTCCTCCCACTGAATTTTAGTTTAAAAAAAAAAGTGACACTCTCTACATTACAATTCTTATTCTGTTTTGGTTGCTGACAGAGAAGGGCAAAGTAATTAGGTCCAACCTCCCGAGAGATTAATTCCAAATCAAGGAACATTTATAGAACACCTAGCTCATGGCAGGCTAGACTTAGGGCCGCCATTGCCTTTGTCAGATCACACTGACATTGGGCCGTTAGAGAGCCCTCCAATGGGGGGCTCAGGTGACGGGGGAAAACAGCTGTTCATTTTCTAACAATCTTTTTCTTCTACTTATAAAAATAAATCAGTTTTTTTAAAAAAAATTCAATAATGTATCTACAGAAACCTAAAATTACCCATTATTCAACCATATTGAGGTAACCCCTCATTGTATTTTCATTCAGTCATGGTCTGTGCTTACAGTTTTATATGAATTATATTCACATTCTGAGTACACCATTTAAAAATCAATATTAAATCACCAATGTATCCAAACTTATCATATATACTTTGACAGCCCAAACTTAATAGCTGCCTAATATTCCCTTTTATGGTTATCATACAGTTTAATTATTCTAATATTGGTAGAAATTTAGATGGTTTCCCATTTTTCATTATAAATAATGACTCAATTAACTTTCTTATGCATGAATCTTTATCTGATCCATTTTTTTAAGTTTATTAAGTTTTTTATATTAACTCCAGTATAATAAACATGGTGTTATATTAGTTTCATGTACAATATAGTGATTCAACAAATCTGAACGTTACTCAGGGCTCATCATGGTAAATGCACTCTTTTAATCCCCTTCATTCATTTCACCCATCCCCCCACCCACCTCCCCTCTGGTAACCATCAGTTTGTCCTCTATAATTAAAAGTCTATTTCTTGGTTTGTCTTTTTTTCCTTTGCTTGTTTGTTTTGTTTCTTAAATTCCACATATGAGCGAGATTATATGGTATTTTTCTTCTCTGACTTATTTCACTTAGCATAACACTCTCTGGCTCCATCCATGTTGTTGCAAATGGCAAGATATCATTCTTTTTTATGGCTGAGTAATATTCCATTGTGTGTGTGTGTGTGTGTGCGCGTGTGTGTGTGTGCAGGCACACACACACACACACACACACATACGCACATACCACATCTCCTTTATCCATTCACCAACTGATGGACACATGGGCTACTTCTATAGTTTGGCTATTGTAAATAATGCTGCAATAAACGTAGGAGTGCATATAGCCTTTCAAATTAGTGTTTTTGTATTCTTTGGGTAAATACCCAGTAATGTAATTACTGGATCATAGGGTGGTTCTACTTTTAATTTTTTGAGGAGCCTCCATGGTGTTTCCCATGGTGGCCGGACCAGTCTGGATTCCCATCAACAGTGCTTGCGTGTTCCTTTTCTCTACATCCTCGCCAGCACTTGTATCTAGAAACATATTGCTAAAATGCTTTAACTAAAAGTTCTATCAATTTACATTGCCACTAATCACATCATCGGAGTGCCTTTCACACTGTACCTCCTTCAATATTGAACATTATCTTCTCATCTCTATTTACTGATTTAATAGGAAAACGGTATTTTAATTTTAACCATTTTAATCTGTGTTCTTTTGATAAGTACACAAAAATAACATTCAATCTCACTAGTTAATAGGCATTTCTATTCCTAACAATCAGTTTCAAAATCTGGCTTAAAAGCCTAATCAGAAAAATCTCAATGAATTAACTGACCTGGTAGCACCTATGTCTCTCATCCTCCTTACCATGTTCTGTATTTATGAAGTGACTGCCACTGAATTCTTAGAAGTTTACAGAATGATAACTACATTTTATCAGCTCTGAGACAGTCTCCTCCCTTACCAAGTCTCATTACCTAAGCGAATGTGGATCCATTACCCACATGTCTCTCACTCTCTACACCACGTCTTTTCTCAGATTAAAAAAAAGAGAAAAAAAGCCCAGAGCATCTTACTTTGGACTTACACTTCTTTTGATGTTGTTCGTTATTATTTCAGGAGCTATTCTAGCATCAGCGATTTCCCTCATTATCACCTCTGGGCTGATAGCTTAATGGGAGGGAAAACTTGTCTTAGTCAGACAGGATCTCCGTGAGAGAAGATGTGGCTGATTTGGAAATCAGTGTACCCTAAGATTTCCTAGATTTAGGGAGCATGAATTCCTCCAAGAATTCATCCTCAAATAGTCAACATCTCTTAAGGACATAGCTAGCTTCCCCAGGCAACTTAGCAACCTCTTTCAGACTGACTTTTACTTTAGAACATTTAAAGAAAAACTGTTGGCTTTTACTTTTCATGCCTCAACAACAACAATAGCAAAAAGCAGCAGCTCTACTATGTGCCAGACACTGTTCTACATACTTCACCACACTCAGTAAATATGACTATTACCCCACTTTACAGATGAGGAAACTGAGGAATAGATCACGTGACTTGCTGAAGGTCAGATACATGCGAGCCTGGTGCCCCCAGGGGTCTATACTGGCCACAGAGTCCTCACCCTTATCCACTGTGCTGCTGAGTGCTAGCTTCACACAGGATTATAGGTCTGATTTTAAAAACAAAGACAAATACAGAAAACAAGAATCTCACCAACTTGAAAAATATGGCCCTGCCATTATTATTATTATTATTATTATTATTATTATTATTATACTCTCTCAACACAGGGATCAACTCCCAGCAGAGGCAAACTCAAGTGGCAGTACTGTACCTAAGACATTGCCCATCCTTTAGAGGCTCACAATCTAAGTGGAGAAAGAGACAAGCAAGTTCCAGGTGACAAACACAGACACTAACTACAGGTATTTCAGAAAAGTCTACTAGGCCTCCAGTTATGGAATAAGTCAGTCACAGGGGTGAAAGGTACAGCACAGAGAACGTATCAATGGTTTTTGTAATAACACAGCATGGTGACAGAGGGGAGCCACACCAGTGGTGAGCGCAGCCTAACAGGCAGAGCTGGTGAATGACTATGTTGCACACCTGAAAGTAACGTAATGCTGTGCGTCAGTTATACATAAAAATATTTCAAAATGAGCCTGCTCTAAACGGATAGTGGAAGAACAGGTAAGATGCAATTTGGAGTTGAGAGAGGAGTTGCATTCAGGTAGGTCAGATGAGAAGAGCAAGAAGGAGGTCAGCAAAAGGCACAGGAATGAGAGACCTGTTGGGGGCAGACGTGGTTCCACGTAGTTGGCAAGGAGGATTCTTTAGGAAAATGGAAGCCAAGGGAGTTGGAAAGGTAAGTTGGGACCAGACTGTGCATTGCCTTGAGATGGAGGGATAAGATATTGAAACTACATCCCATGGAATGGCAACAGGAATACTGACAAAGCAATGACATGATAAGGACTGAAAGTCAGAAAGATTCACTTGAACACTTCTCTCCCTATTCCGAAAATATAGGTACAAGACTCCCACTCAATTTAAGCACATCCACAAATCTCAATAAACACTAGGAAAAAAGAATAGAAGAAAAACTCGGGGCACATGCTAACTGACATGGTTGTATTGTCTGCCTCTCTCTCTCTCTCTCTCTCTCTCTCTCTCAGGTCTTTTATGCCTTCCACAGCAAAGGAATTTGTATGGAGAGAGGGCACATCTCAGATCTCAGAGACCTGCAGGGAGGGGGGTAAGCCTAGGGAGAGAGAGACTGGAAGAAACGGGTAGCAGCAAGCCTACAATTCATATTCTTCCTTTCAAAGTGGAAGGGACTGGGGTGTGGAAATGCTCCTAGGAAAGAAAATGGTCAATTAAGTTGGTCAATGCTCCTTGTAAACAACCAGTGTCAGATCTCTTGACAAAAAAAAAATCTGAAGGTATTTAGTAGCAGGAGAGTCCTTATCTATGGAATCATTTTAGCAGGATGAACCTCATCTGTCTAGATTTACTGATGGTTAACAAATCTGGACTCTTTGATTTTATTGAGTACAGCCCCTTGGAAAATAGGTCACATTAATTGTGTTTAGCCCTCAGGATACAAAATGGAAATGCTTCCTAATGGGAGCAGTACCCTAACGTACCACAGGCATTGCTTAGAGACCTTATACCTCAACCTGGGCCAGAGCATCCAACTGTCCAACTGCAGCCGGAGAGGACCCGGGGAGTGCGGCCACAGTCCTGTCCTCACCACGTTTTGTGGTGTCTCAGGACAATTTGTGTCCTTGAACATTATTGTAAAGGCTGATGTGGCATAAGACTGGATTCTTGGGAATCTGATTTGAAAGTCTTATCCTCTGTGTTATCTCAGAGACCTCTTCTGAACTGCTTAGTTCATGAAATGTGTTTCTGCTTTACTTCTGATACTTTAATTCGTTGTTTTGTTGTTCTGTGACTAGATCCTTAAGACACTCAATTCTCTGTAAAAAGCTCAAAGTTTTGCTAGGAATGACTGAATGTTGAATTTATATCTGCTTTCTAGGTATGTTAATCAGTATCATATATGTTTAATAAATATTAATTTAAATAAATCTGATGCTTTCTGAGTTAACCTAAGAACATATACTTTAAGGATGCGAATTTTATCCTATAATTAGAATGTTTTTACAAGATTAAGGCAAATACATTAAAAAAAGATAAGCTAAAAAGAAGGGAATATAAGCTTGATAATTACTATGCTTTGTTCCATTTCAATGAAACAACCTTATTAGGCAGAAAAAAGAATTAGTAATGTAAAATTTAGTCAAACACTGTTTTACCAATTGAAGGAATGAGTACTTGGAAATTTATTCTATCCCTGAAACATGTGTTTAACTTCCATAATGTTAATGATAATTATATGTAACCTTACAATAGTCAAGCAGATGCATTAATGAAGAGTAATCACAGTTACTTCACCTAGGCATATTAATTGATTTTGTCTGTGACTTCCAAATTCTAAGACATGCAATTGTGAGAGCCTGCAACGTTACAGATGTAGAGCAGAGATAGGAAAATCTTTTTAGGTAAAGGGCTGACCAATAAATATTTTAGGCTTTGTGGGTCACCTGGTCTCTGCTGTGACTTCTCAACTCACTATTATAGTACAAAAACATTCATAGGCAATAAGTAAATAAATGGGTGTGGCTGTGTTCCAATAAAACTTTATTTACAAAAGCAGGCAATGGGCCAGATTTGACCTTCAAGTGGTAATCTGTCCCCCTGTGATGCAGACCCTCCCCACGTCCACTAACCATTTACTGAATGCCTAAAGTGTATTCAGAGAACCAGAGATTGGTCTGGCCCCCATTCTCCAAAAAGTAACAGAAAGCTGCTCAATAACATAAAGCAGCATATACTGAGCATAAATAAGTTGAAATGAGGTACAATTTAGACAGGTGGAAAAAGGGTTCACAGGGCAGTGCTTCCAAGTAGGGGAAAACAGCCGAGTGAAAATACAGAGAAGTTTTAAAGTGATCATGAAAATATGACACCAAGTTTGAGAGAAATGCAAGACTAGTGTGGGAATCTGGGTTGGATGGCCAGCTCCACATCCAGTAGGGGACTGGGTAATTTTCAAACCTTAGAGAACTGCACGTGATTATTAGGTAGTCAATAGGAGGCTGTTAGATCTAACATAACTCATAAGATCAGCGTGGTCCTGCAGAACTTTCTGCATGTTGGAAACACCTCACATCTCACTGTCTAGGATTAAGTCTGCAGAGTTTAGTGGATTCCTTGAGAATCTTTCAATAACCAAAAAAAAAAGTATTTGTACATGCCCACTTACATTCAATCATATCTCAAATTATGTTTTTCATGGCACATCATTGTAAATGCTTTGCTATGACTGTCTTGTATGCTCATGGAATTTTTCAAAGCATTTTGAAACATTAAAGTTATACAGGTGTAAAGCATTCAGAACACACTCCTGCTTCTCTTGTAAAACATTCCACTGTTATGGATTATTGACATTATTTGAAGAAGGAAGTAGGTAATAAATAATTGAAAAAATTTGGTTCCTACTCTGAATTAAATACAAAAATCATGCAATTCTATTTTTTAAACTAAAAATTATATTTGCAACATACATTATGTAACTGATTGTAGTTAAATGTATTTTTAAAATTCCTTTTGCCTTATCTACAAACATCCTTATGTGGTAAAAACTTTGTCTTAAAAATAATTATTCAAGTCAAAATTAGAATTGAATCTCATTCTTCATTAAACTGTGTCAACTATGTTAACTTTTACATATCTTCTCATTTATAAAGCAACTCAATGATGACTTCACACAAGTCTCTTGGACCTTCCTCCTGGTGATCCCCTCAATCAATTACCAGAAAAAGTACCACTCCATCTCATCCTAGCAATATCATTTCTGCAAAGTCTTGGAAGAACAAATGATTAATTGGTGCTGGCAGTGTCTGCCCCAAATGGCCCATGTGATCTCTTGCTTTCTTTACAACAAACCCCGGGCTGCTCACAGGATCCCAACACAACAAAGTCTTGATGCCCATGTAGGACACTGTGGTAGAAGAATGGGACTGTTCCATGGTCATTGATTTCCCCAGTGTTCCAGTCAGTGAGGGGGCAGCGCTATACCAGTTCTGGGCCTATCAGGTCAGAAGGCAGTGCTTTTAATATAGACATGGAGGTTAACAGGGGTTAACTGCACAAGATACTTTAAAGTACTGTCCGTACATATGCACTGGGTGAGGGCTGAATAATAGAACTAGTAAGACTACAGTGAATGAGGTAACATAATTAAGGAGATTTTTAACTAACAAGGTACTATAGCAAAGTTCACTTATATGCTGAGTCTTTCTTAAGTGAAAGGAAGAATTCCAAACCATGGCTAGAACTCAACTCCTAACTTATTTGAAACGAAAAGCTCTTAATTATATTTTATAAAGCTTCAGAGACTGAAATTCTATACCTCCTTTTGGTGCACTGTTCTAATATGATCATTAAGAAAGTATTCTTTAGATCTCAAACTCCCCTGTACTATCTAACCCATTTTCTCTTAATTATTCCTTTCTTAGGAAATGAAGATAGTGGGCAATAGTCTTCTGTAGTCTTATGTGCAAGACCCCATTGTCATCTGTATCATCCATTTTTTTAAGATTTAGAGAGAGAAAGAGTACATGTGAGCAGGGTAGGGGCAGATGGAGTATCCTCAAGCAGACTCCCCGCTGAGTGCAGTGCCAGACTCAGGGCTCAAACTCACGACTCTGAGACCATGACCTGTGCTGATGTCAAGTCGGACCCTTGACCAACTGAGCCACTCAGGTGCCTGGTATCATCAGTTGTTTTTTGTTTTTTTTTTAAGATTTTATTTGTTTATTTGACAGAGAGAGACACAGCTAGAGGGAACACAAGCAGGGGCGGTGGGAGAGGGAGAAGCAGACTCCCTGCTGAGCAGGGAGCCTGATGCGGGGCCTCAATCCCAGGACCCTGGGATCATGACCTGAGCCAAAGGCAGACGCTTAACAACTGAGCCACCCAGGGGCCCCTGGTATCATCAGTTTTAAAATAACTTTTCAGGTGGAAGGAAGGGGGAAACACTGCAACATCGCCTATATACATCTGTGAGGCACATACTGACCAAAAATGTTTAAAATGTGGAAAGAAGTACTCCCTGGAATCTAGAAAACCCAGTAAAATTAAGTAGTTTTCAAAACCTGTCCTCTCCCTGGCTAACTAGTCTGAACTCTCGTGTTTTCTTAGGAACCCTATTTATTGTTTTAGCTTTCATTTTAGCTTCCTTTCATTTTAACTTCTCTTCTATGAAGCTTTTTCACAGCTTTCCTACAATTCGAAAAACAAAAGACATCCATACTGAGTATTGGAGAAGTTGCTTCCAGGCACTTCTCCTAACCATATTCAGATAGGACACAGATCTTTTTCTACCACAGAAGATAAGAAATAATCTGAGAAGGTTTATGAAGCAAATGAAATTTAACACTCAGGTCTCGTCTCTTGCACAAGCTTCTTCCAAGGCCCTAGGAGGCCTAGCGATATATTCACAAGGTCATATGGTTTTGTAGAACTTGCAAAAGATATTTTAACTGCAATCTGTTAAGAGCACTCTTTCCACTTGGACTTCACACTTTCCCTTCTATGAGGTAGCTCTGGTGGGCCTTTGGGAGATCTAGGTAAAGGGAAGTTGTGTTGGAGACATGGTTAGTTTGGGTTTGGTGGGACATATGTTCATGGTTTGCAATCACTCTGTCATGCCAGCTGTCCTGGTATAGGAAGAACTTTCAGGAATAGCCCTATTGGGCCAAATCACTCCGCATCAGGACACACATATACAGGGCTGGAGCTCTCACTGTGCATCCTGCCAGACCTGGTGAAGACGTTTGTGGGTAGTGGAGAAGAAACAAGGTCTGAAATGTTGAAAGCAGAAGCGAATCCATGCAAAACCCTTCCAACCATCAACCAAGTAAAACTCTAGCCTCAGGATTCCGTTCTCTCCAATACTTCATCAAAATGAAAGTTCTTTCTGTTCAATAATGCAGCAGTACCACTATTTTTTTTTAAATTAAACCCCAGTTTAATAGATATCATTTCTTTACCTCCAGATTCATAAGTTACAGTTCATGGCTCATTTCTGTCAAATATTTGATATGATATTACAATCCCAACATCTTCACTTAGCTAGTTCTCTAATGTTTGTTTCAATAATTTGACTTAACCAGGGCACCTGGGTGGCTCAGTTGGTTAAGCGACTGCCTTCAGCTCAGGTCATGATCCAGGAGTCCCTGGTTCGAGTCCCGCATCGGGCTCTCTGCTGAGCAGGGAGCCTGCTTCTCCCTCTGATCCTCCCCCGTCTCACGTGCTCTCTCTCTCTCTCATTCTGTCTCAAATAAATACTCTTTAAAAAAAAAAAAAAGAATTTGACTTAACCAGTTCAATTCATGTCACTAATTTTGATAAAGTATGTTCCCATTGGGAGTATAATTTTTAACTTTGCTGTGTATTTCAATAGGCCTACAATCTGCATTTTGGGGTGAGATCATTTTTCACTGTACAGGACTGACCCCAACTTTGTAGGATCTAGCATCCCCTACTGACTAAATTCTAATAGTACTCTTATCCAGCACCCCCTCCCAGTCATTTTGACAAGAAACATCCCCATAATTTCTATGGGAATGGTATCACCCCTAGCTGAGACCCACAGGTTTAGAACCAGAAAGTTCCAAAAAGGCATTAATTGAAGGATAAACACCTACCTTGACCCTGCATTCAGTATTCCAGCAAACAAATCAAGATTTAATATGCTAGCTTCAATCCTGCATGTATAATGTCTCATTACATTTTTCTCTATTCTGTTAATAACATGAACAGATTCAACAAACTGCTAAAACACCACTTTTAGCCAGGAAGGCTGAGCCTATGTACCTGCCAGCAACAGCAATAGAACGGGCAGAAGCAAGCCCAGGACTTTGTGGGGGTGCTGCCTTATATGTGAGGCAGCCGCCGCACAACAGAAAGTATACCTGAATAGTCTATCATTTTGTCAAATTTGGACTTTAAGAAGGATGCTGTTTTCTTTCTTTTTAAAATGATTTATTATCAAAAAGCTTGCTCCCTCTCACTGCTGAGTCAGTCCAGCAATGCAGCTCTATCCTGTTGAGGATTATTAGGACCCAAATAATCTTAGACCAAAACCACAACCATAACCACCACCACCACCACCACAACCAACTTGACTGTTGGTTCAGGAACATGTTCACAGACATGTGAGGATGCATTCTGGAATACTGGGTTCATTTCTTGATTGGAATGCCAATCACCATAAAGTCTTCTGCTAGAGTCACTTCTTGGAGATCTAACACCGATTCAGCTTGCTTTTTTAGTTCTACGATCCCATCTGTTTCTCCTTCTCTGGCCAAGGCAACCGGCTTGTACCTCTGACTGAAGTGAGTCAGAACTAGCCTCTTTGCTTGGCACAGCTTGGCAAATGCAGCTGCCATCTGTGGTGTGCTGTGGCCATGCTCCTTTGCTTTGTCCATCTGACCATCATCTAGGGTTGCTTCATGGATCAACAGGTCTGCTTCAAAACACAGCTTCACTCCTCCATCACCCACAACCCCAGAACAGTTACCCAAAATGCAGATTTTTCTTCCAACAATAGGCTTTTTTAAGACATCTTGGGGAGAAATTGTAACTCCATTTTCCAGAACAACAGAAATTCCATTTTTCAGCTTCCCATAGGCAGGACCTGGTGGCACACCGAGGTCTTTTAGTTTCTGTGCATTGAGTTTACCTGGGCGTTTCTTCTCCACAACTGAAAACCCAAAGGAGGGAATTTGGTGAAAGAGGCGAAATGCTTTTACAACAAACTGTTCGTCATCAACCAGAAGGTATGAGTTTTCTTCTGAGTCTAAAAGGATAGTTCTTCCTTGTCCCTCTTTGGGATGGCTGTCTGTTTTATTCACGTGCATAAGTTCTTTTAGTTCTTCTGTAGGACACTGATCTGCTGTAGGCACCAGCTCGTGGACCACATAGGGGAAGACCAACTCTGTGTGAGAGAGTTCCATGGTTCTCCAGATAAAGTCTCGAAGCCCAGCAGGGCCATAGATTTCAATAGGCTGTTTGGTGACCACAGAGCCACTCTGCAGGCTGATTGTGCAGAGGAGGCCAGGAAGGCCAAAGAAATGGTCTCCATGAAGATGTGTGATGAAGATCTTGGTAATTCTCCCTGCTTTAAGCTGGCTTTTCATAAGCTATGTCTGAGTCCCCTCCCCACAGTCAAAGAGCCAGCACTCGCCCTCACACCGAAGGACCAGAGCAGAGGCACCCCGGGTTGGGGATGGGTATGCTGCACCCGTACCCAGAAATGTCACATCCATAGACATCTTCCACCCCACTCCCCGAGGCCCGCGGCAGGAGCCGAGGGAGGCGCAGGCCCGCAGCAAGGCCCAGCCGTCCCGCAGCAGTACCACTATTAAAGAATATTCCATAAAACTCACGATAAGCCACCACCCCTACAACAAGAACAAACTGGTTACTGAGTGTTGTCAATTCAAAGATGAGCCTCTACACAAGAAAACGTGAAAGCGTGTCAGACTGATGAATCACAGACCTATACCTCTGAAACAAATAATACATGATATGTTAAAAAAAAAGTAGGAAGGGGAAAATGAAGGGGGGTAAATCGGAGGGGGAAACGAACCATGAAAGATGATGGACTCTGAGAAACAAACTGAGGGTTCTAGAGGGGAGGGGCGTGGGGGGATGGGTTAGCCTGGTGATGGGTATTAAAGAGGGCACGTATTGAATGGAGCACTGGGTGTTATGAACAAACAATGAATCATGGAACACTACATCAAAAACTAATGATGTAATGTATGGTGACTAACATAACATAATACAATAAAATTTAAAAAAAAAAAGTGAAAGCTCAGAAATCTTATGGCTCCTATGATGAAAGAAACTTGAGCGACGTTCCTAAGTTTGACAACAGAAACACGGACAGCAAGGGTCAAGTGGGAGATCAAGCTGAGGAAGGCAGGGCTGTCCAGCTGGCAGGGAAGGTGGCCCTGAGAGACTCTGAGGCACGGACTACTGCAGCCAGCAAATCTAGGCTGAAGAGTGCATGTAATCAACAGTCCAGGAGTTCGAGGCCAAATGATGGGGAACAGTAAAGCAGGCAGAGCACTCTCCAAGAAGCAACCGGTTGGGGAAGAGAGAAACCTTGCTCTTGGTAGGGTTTTAGAACCATGGAGGTGGACAATGGGATGTCTGACCCAGAATAATCATTCATGATCAGCATATAAATGTGCATGTTTTATCAGCCTAGCACCCTGGGTCTTACTCGTCCTTTGCCACATTCTGCTTCCCACACACATTTTATTCCCCCCCAGGTCTTTACGTTGACTACCAGTCACCGAGGCACAGAAACGTTAATCCTGGTCATCCAGGGAGTCGCAAGTCACCATGCCAATGCCCTGACTTGGTATCACGAGCAATGATTTCAGGTGAGTGGCCCAAACCTCAGAGCTAGACGGTCTGTCTACTGACAGGACTGAGGCCAACCTCTGGGTCAAAGGAAAAATAGAAAAGCGCTGTGTAGGACTAGAGCTGGTGCCGGCCTTGGGAGCTACCAATGGAAAGGAGGCCGGTTTTCAAGGCTGCTAAATTTATAAATGCTTCAAGGATTCATCAGATTTTTAATTGTTAAACAAACCATGAAACTAAAGAAAGAATTCTCTACCACCATTACAAAATTAGAATGTTTCAGCAACCTAAATTTGCACACAAAATGAAAAAAAAAAGCCATTACTGTGACTAATTACTCTTTACTACCCTTTTCAAAGATAGATCAAAACACCCTTTAACAAATGTCAATTCAATTTTACTGCTAAAGATTAGCAGCAGGTGATAAATGGGAAACACGGTGTCCCTAAATCCACAGTGAAGCCAATCAGTTTAATCTTCACATATCTAAGAAGGGAAATTTATTCAGAACAAATAGGAACACAGGGCATTAAACTACTAGGGAAGTGAATAAAAAGTATAAGATAAGAGACTGATGAATACAAATACGCTCCGTTATAACTGACAGAACTGCTGCTAAAAAAACAACCGTCCGGGGGCGGCTGGGTGGCTCAGTTGGTTAAGCGACTGCCTTCGGCTCGGGTCATGATCCTGGAGTCCCGGGATCGAGTCCCACATCGGGCTCTCTGCTCAGCAGGGAGTCTGCTTCTCCCTCTGACCCTCTTCCCTCTCGTGCTTTCTATCTCATTCTCTCTCTCTCTCTCAAATAAATAAATAAAATCTAAAAAATAAAAATAAAAAAAAATAAAAAAAAAACAACCGTCCATCCAGTCCCCTCCTCCCAAGTGCTGCAAATCAATCACCTGCTTGAGACCTACCAAAGGAACCCATAAATGCACCAGCATCTTGAGGAACAGATTAGAAAACTGCCCTAATAGAGCAGGAAGTCCTCAAGACAATAGAAGAAAATGAACGAATACCTTCCGTCATTTTACAAATAAGCTTCTGCTAGCTGTCTCTGTCCTTCTGCCTGTGGTTTCCTCATCTTTTCTGAATGAGCAGACCCACGTCCCAAAGTCGAGAAGATTTTATTAGGGGAATAAAGATCCGAGTCAGGATAGCATCTTGACACTCAGCCACTCGAGACAAGGAGGTACAGCAGGACATTAGTACTATTTTGGGTCCATCCAACAAAGAACCACTTTAGTAATTCTTTTTTTAAGATTTATTTATTTATTTATTTATTTATTTATTTATTTATTTATTTATTTATCAGAGAGAGAGAGAGAGCACGAGCAGGGGGAGCAGCAGGCAGAGGGAGAAGCAGGCTCCCCGCCCCTGCTGAGCAGGGAGCCCCATGAGGGACTCAATCCCAGGACCCTGGGATCATGACCTGAGCTGAAGGCAGATGCTTAACTGACTGAGCCACCCAGGCGCCCCCACTTTAGTAATTCTTAAAGACAGCTGATTAACTGAAAACTAATTTTAAGCCCAGTTTAATTAAGCCAAGTAAAAGTCAGGTCCTAGACATAAAGAGATTTTCTACAAAAGAATGTTAGCATGAATAAAATGTGCATAAATTGCAATCCATCAATCTTTACTCAAAGACTGTAAACAAAATATTCCCTCTTCCTTTCACATGAAACAGCCTACACATATTTTCTTGTGAACTGTAACATGCTATAGGAATAGTCACTTATGGACCCAAAATTAAGATTATCACATTAAATATGAAATTCTGAATGAAAAGTAATCTGTTATAATTTAAGAAATATTGAGGACTGGTTGCATGATAATCATGAGAACCATGGTTTCATGATTTTTGAACATCCCCTTTTCTTCTCTAGGTAAATCCTGTGGGTTAGGTGCATACACCACCTACTCCTTAGGAATAAAAAGAAGTTACAACTTCCCATAGGTTGATTTTCTATCAGAATGACTACCAGTGACAGGTATGGTATAAACAATGAGTACATTATCTATAGTCTGAATCATAAACCATTATCCCTCTTCACTTAAAGAGAGGCAGCTTTTGGGGTGCCTGGGTGGCTCAGTTGTTAAGCACCTGCCTTGGGCTCAGGTCATGGTCCCGGGGTCCTGGGATTGAGCCCCGCATTGGGCTCTCTGCTCAGCAGGAAGCCTGCTTCTCCCTCTCCCACTCCCCCTGCTTGTGTTCCCTCTCTCTCTGTGTCTCTCTCTGCCAAATAAATAAATAAAATCTTTAAAAAAATAAATAAATAGGGGCAGCTTTCTAAAACTTTCAAAAATTTAAATATTAATTCTATATATAGGATCATCCGTGTGGGTTTATTTTGCAGTTATTTCAGTCAGCACATAACCATCAAATTAAGGGACCTTTTAAAAGGTCCCTTTTATTTATTTGCAAAAATAAACTATGCTGAATATTTTCACACTAAATTCATTAATATAAACAGTGTTACAGCCAAACTAAGTATTTCATTTCAAATATTTTCAATTTCATCTTCCTTTTCTTAATAAAGAACTTGATCGGGGCACCTGGGTGCCTCAGCTGGTTAAGCAGCCGACTCTTGGTTTCAGCTCAGGTCATGATCTCAGGGTCCTAAGATGGAGCCCTGTTTCAGGCCCTGCACTCAGTGGAGAGTCCACTTCTTTCCCTCTCCCTCTGCCCCCCCCCCATTGTGCTCTCTTTCTGTCTCTAAAGTAAATAAATCTTAAAGAGAGAGACAGTGAGCTTGATCATTGGAATTCATACAGTAAGCAGAATACAAAATCCAACTGGTTAGAAGATCCCTTTCTCACAGTTAGTATAGCTAATTTGCAACAGAGAAAATAGCTCATAGTAGACAAAATAATCCCTCTAACCAAAGAGAGTCTTCATACTCACTTGGATAAGATTGATTCTGAGATGGCATTGATCCCCAGGGAAATAAGTCACAGTGAGAAGCATTATTCAGCATCCTATAAAGTTATTTTAAACACAGTCCCAGCATGTAAAAACTAGAAAATTGCCCAGTTGGTTAAGTACATCTTACCAGGTAAAGATGCAGACCATTAAAAGTAGCATTAGGCGTTACAAACAAGCTACATCTACTGATGCAAATGAGCAGAAATCTGAGGAATAAAAACAAGTTTTGAGAACTTTTGGTCCTTTTGGTAATATACACTACTTATTAAGATATACCTGGGGCACCTGGGTGACTTAGTCCTTAGGCATCTGCCTTCGGCTCAGGTCATTATCCCAGGGTCCTGGGATCGAGCCCCGCATCGGGCTCCCTGCTTGGCGGGAAGCCTGCTTCTCCCTCTTCCACTCCCCCTGCTTGTGTTCCCTCTCTCGCCGTGTCTCTGTCAAATAAATAAAATCTTAAAAAAAAAAAAAAAAGACATACCCAATTTGGCAAGCTTTTAACTGTATTTCCAAATCAACAAAATAGTTTGGAGTCTCCATTTCTACCAGTGGATACACATGTTGAGAAGTCCTACAGTAATCTTGTCAGTTACATGTATGGGCACAGAAGACATAGCTCCCCAACAACTTGATACACATTGACATTACAATGTATACATTTCTAGAAGATTTCTTCTGTAAGGATGGTAAACTGTAAAAGGAATAATATACAATTATGAAGACAAATGATAGTCTCCTTAATTCAGAATTATTTTTTTTTTAAGATTTTATTTATTTATTTGACAGAGAGAGACACAGCGAGAGACGGAACACAAGCAGAGGAGTGGGAGAGGGAGAAGCGAAGCAGGCTTCCCGCGGAGCAGGGAGCCCGACGCGGGGCTCGATCCCAAGACCCTGGGATCATGACCTGAGCCGAAGGCAGACGCTTAACGACTGAGCCACCCAGGCGCCCCAATTCAGAATTATTTTTAAAATGCAGCTCTTGACACATCAGTGGTGCGTTAAATCAATTTAATGGGTATCAGTGTTTTCAAATGAAATAAATAAAATCTATCAAAGACACTGCGTATAGTGAATAAAAGGTTTATCTCATGAATGTTTTATTTCTGGTGTGTGTGGGGAAAGGTAGCTAAATAAACTATTTTTTTACTTGGATCCTGTTCAAAAAGTTTGAAAGCCACTGCCTCAAAAATTGCCTTTACAAGACAGAACATGGGAATCAGTGCTTGAGATGAAGGAAAATGTGGAAGAATCATGTTCCTTCTCATAGCCTGGCAGCTCCAGAATCACAAAGGTTATTCTAAGCAAGTCCCAACCTATTATTCTGACATCCAATTTTAACGTGTGGGTTTTTTCCTCATAGCACCAAGCAATTTTCTGACACCAGCTGGGTGTCCTACAGTTCAACTCACCTCTGACACTGTCTACCCAGAGATGGCGTCAGATTCCATAGGTTAAGGGCTCAGTCCCACAAGACTATGTCCCACTTCAGATGTCAATCACAAGTCCAGCTTGTCACCTGTGCTTCTGGCTGACTGGCTATAAATTTGAGGTCCCAGGATGCCCTCTCACTCCCACCACTCAGGTTAGATTAATTTGCTAGAACAGCTCACAGAACTCAGTAAACCATTTTTCTCTCTGGATCACTGGTTTATTGCAAAGCACATAACACAGGAATAGCAAGATAAAAGAGATGCGTAGGGCAAGGTATAGAAAGGGCACAGAACTTTTGTGCTCTCTGAACATGCCTCTCTCCCCAAATCTCCACATATTCACCAACCAGGAAGCTCTCCAAACCCTGTCCTTTTGAGTTTTTATGAAGGCTTCACTATATAGGCATGATTGATTAAATCAATGGCCATTGGCAATCAATTCAACCTCCAGGCCTTCTCCCCTCCCCAGAGGTCAGTCCCAACCCTCTCATCACATAGTTGGTTCTCCTGGCAACCAGCCCCTATCCTGAAATGTGGTCCAAAAGTCTCTTATTAACATAATAAAAGATACTTTTACAGTTCTTCGCACTTAGGAAATTTTAAGGCTTTTAGGAGCTCTATACTAGAAATGGGGACAAAGATCAAATACATACATACAACCACTGTGTCTCTGGAGAGGAGTGGAACATATTCCCAAGACAGCCCTTGTCTCTCTCTGTTCTACGCACTCCTGGAGTATAATGGTCTTTCAGAAGCAGCAACAAGGTTGGAAAGCTCTGAGAGAACATGGTTAGACCCGAGTGATCTGTCCAGCTTTGTGTGGAGATGCAGAGAAACCTTAGGCCATCATATGAAAACTGTATAGTGGCCGATAACAAAGCCTTCCATACATCAATAATCATAGCAAGATGGAGAGCTACAATAGAGGAAGCCAGTTATTACTGTGACACAAAAGAACATGCTGTCCATATCTCTATCAAATGGCTGTAAACCTGGCAAGTCTAAAATGTACAATGAAAAAAATCAATCTTTCTTCTCAACTGTAAGGTTCAATCTGTTAAAATGACTGTTTTCCCCCCACAGATTCACCTCATTCTCCAGTTATTAATACTGATGAGATATTGCCTACAATCTAGTCACTTTCTAGCATGATTACGTCCTACATGGACGCTGGCTGCAATGAAGGTCTCCACAAGAAACTGTCCTTTTTTAAAAGCTAAAAAAAATCAAAAGGAAGTTCACTACAACTAAATTATGTAGTCAAAACACTGTATCTTTTAGAGTTAAGGCATCTAAGAAAGGGGAAATCTTTATTCTTGGGGAATCAAATAGCTCCGTCTCCAAAATAACCTCAAAGATCCAAACTTGCTAAGATACTTAAGGAGGTGATTTCTCTTTTCTTAAAAAAAAAAAATTGTAGAATACAGTAAGTGTACAATCCTATTAGATATGTACATAGCCAACACACTTTTATGGCCACACAGAACTTTAAATCTAACTCTTAACTTTAAATTCCCTCACAATGCCAGAAGATTCTAGAAGTATTCAAAAGAGAAAGCAGGGAAGTCTCATTCAAAATGGTATTTGATTTAAAAAAAAAAAGGCAAACACCAAGTCAGCTAATAAGCAATTTCCACTTTCAATGAAGACTTGGATCACAAGTTATTAAGACAGATCAACCAGCTTAGATCCCAGTTATCAAACATGTTTATACTTAAAAATCAGTCTCAGCAAAAAGAGAGGACAAACCCATAATAATAAAAGATGGGTTTAAGAAAAGGAATTTTCATTACTAAAGAAATCCCTCTTTTGTCATGGCTGAGGCTCAGTCTATTAGCAAAAAAACACCTAGTGACATTAAAATAACATGATTAAAAAGATCTTCAGGAGCTATATTTCAAGCAGTTCTTTTAGAAACCCAAAGGAATGGAAAAGAACTTGCAAAGGGCATGGGGGGGGCGGTGGTGTCAGTATCTCCAGGTTCGTTTGGTTTTGTTTTTTGGATTGATCGATCCCAAAATAACCTTGGACTGCCATTCAGAGCAATACCAAGTGTCAGCTGGTTCCCTTCACTGCAATCTCTGTTAAGTAGACTCTCAGCGGCATATTAACATCCACACTAACGAGGAAGACCAACTGGTAAATTATGGATATATTTAACTCTTTGCATTGTGAAATCAATACACTAGAGAAAAGATCTGAATATGATGTATTTACCTAGCATCTTGGTTACACAGCTCAGAAAGGAAGTAACTCCGTGAAAAGGACATGGGCTGTGGTATCAGAAAGATGAGGTTCCAAACTCCAGCTCTACCATTTTCTGACTATGGAACTCTGGACATTACTCACCTAAACCCTAAACCTGAGTTTCCTTAGCTGTAAAGGGTAAATGGGAATATCTACTTAATAGGGCTAGGTAAGAATTAAATAAAATCACATATGTAAAGCAGAGAGTACAGTGCCTGGCCCATTATAGGTCTCAAATATTATTTACTTCAGAAATAATCATGCCTATCTCAAATCCCAGAAAGTATTTCTGATTTTCAACTCATTCACCTGCAAAGAGAAGGAACTGAAACAAAGTTCACTACAGACACTTTCAGAAGTGATGTAACCCACTGAAGTGCTATGATTCCACGGTAATGACATACAGACATGATTATTGGCTTCTGATGGCTACATTTTCTCTTATTTTGAACCACAAATTTACAAACTGAAAGTTCTGAAACACTTAACGTGAAGAAAGCACTTTGTCATAAGTTGCCATAAAATAATTTTCGAGAGGGGTGCCTGGGTGGCTCGGTCAGTTTAGCATCCAACTCTTGATTTCGGCTCAGGTCCTGATCTCAGGGTCATGAGATCGAGCCCCACATAGGGATCCACGCTCAGCGCTGACTCTACTTAATATTCTCCCCCTTCTCTCTCTGCCCCCACCCACTCTCATGCTCTTTCTCTAAAAATCGAATAATAATTAAAATAATTTTCAAGACACTGAAAGTCTGAGGTATAGTCTGAGTCCTTTCCTAGGAATTTATCACACAAAAATGCTCACATAAGTAGGTGAGGATGTATGTACATATGTTCACAGGCAATTACTGTGATAGTCAAAAACTGGAAATAACCTCCATCATAGGTGAATGTCTGAATTATGGTATAATTCATATAAGAGCATTCTAAGCAGTCTTACTATAAGATCTAGGAAGATTTTGATTAAATATTGCTACATTAGAAAAGCTACAATATATATATAGCAGAATCCATCTTGGGGATTTTTTTAAGGTTGTGTATGTGCATATATAAATAATTGGTCTACTTTCTGTCTGCTGAGAAAAAAGATAGGAACGATATATTCAAATCAGTTTGGTGGTTACCAAGCAGGAAGCAGAGATAGAGGAATGCCTTCCTTACTTCATAAAATATGAACAGAAGAAAAGTTTTTAAATAGAGGGAATATGACTAATGACTGATTTTTACTTCCTTTAATGTGTTTGAGTATTTCCCAAATTTTCTATAAGGTACCATAAATGTTTAAGACTAAGAGACTCCTTTATTATTTCACTTTTTAAAAAAGCTACTCTCAGTGAATCACGTTTTCACACATTTAGTTTTGTATTACTACAGGCTGGAAATGTGTTAAAGAGTAACTATTTAATTTCCTGAAAACAGAATCATAAATGAGGCACTTGCACAATTTAAAAAAAGTGGGAATATACTTTCTTAAATGACTAAGTTATCAGAAATCTACAGCAAACATTATATATAATGGAGAAACTTTAGAATCATTCCCACTAAAGTAACAAATAAGGATGCCCTCTATCCCTGCCTCTATTCAACATCATGCAAAAGCCAATGTGATAAGAACAAGAAGTCAATGGTTCAAGAAGTAAGATAGCAAGAAACAAGACGGGACTTGCATATGGACAGCCTGGCTGACTACATGGGAAATGCAAAAGTATCTGCAAACTATAAGAATTAATGAGAGTTCACTGAGTTTCCTGAATTCAGTGGGTTCCAATGATGACTAGAAAATATAATTGACAAAAAATCTTATGTACCATATTAACAAAACTATAAATCACCTAAGAATGAACACATTAAGGTATGTCAAAGCCTCTTATGGAAAAAAAGTTGTAACATCTTATTCAAGAATATAAAAAAACTAAATAAATGGAGTAATGTGCCATCATCATGGACAGGAAAACTTAATATCATAAAGAAGTCAGTTGTCCCCACATCATTTGTAAATTTAATGCAAATCCAAACGAAATCCTTAAGTTCCGAGTTATTTTTTACTGTGTGTGTATTGTTTAACAAACTATTCCTAAAATTCACATGGTAGAGAAACAGCCAACAACAGCCAAGACAGTTTTAAAGAATAACAAATTGGAAGTCTTGCTTTCTCACATATTAAGACTTACTATATAACTACATAACTATATTATATAACTATAATAATTAAGAGTGGGGTATTAGTGCAATTAAAGATAATGCAGTAATAAAAAAAAATTAGGACTTCAGAAACAGACCCTTATATCATTACTAAATCCATGGGAAAAGGATAACTAATTCAATTAATGATGCTGGGGCAACTGGTTAGTCATATAGGAAAGAAAGTAAAATAAAATCCCGCTATGGACTGAGTTGTATCCTTCTAAAACTCCTACGTTGAAGCCCTAACCCTCAATATGATAGTGTGTGGAGATGGGGTCTTTGGGAGGTCATAAGATTTAGATGAGGTCATAGGGTCTCCATGATGGGATTAGTACCCCCATAAGAAGAGACACCAGAGAACTGGCACATGTTCTCCACCCCTCCATGTGAAGACACAGAGAGAAGGTGACTGCCTGCAATCCAAGGAAACAGTGCTTACCCAAAACCTACGACGCCGGCTAGCACCTTGATCTTGGACTTCTAGACTCCAGAACTGTGAGAAATTAGGTTTGTTGTTTAAACCACCCAGTCTATGATATTCTGTTATGGTAGCCCGAACTGACTAATGCATATGTCTACTTTATTAAAATATAAAAAAATTAAAAAATCAAGTGAATTAAATAAATATGAAAATTGAGAAATTTAAAGAAAAGAAAGTAAACATATTCATAAGATCTTGGGAGAAAAGAAGGATTTCTTAAAGCAATATACCAGAAACAACAAAGGAAAGGCTGGTGATTTGGTTACTATAAAATTTACAAGTTGTATCCCACAAAAGACACCATGACTCAAGTAAAATACAAGCCATTTCTCTTTCGGCCACATGAGGATCCAGTGAGGAGTCAGGGGTCTGCGGCCTCGGAGAGAGCCCACAACAGAGCAGACCGTGCACCGGCCGGCCTCCAGAACTGGGAGAAATCAAGTGCTATTGCTCTAAGCCGCCCACCTGCTTTGTTATAGCAGCCTGACCGGACTAAGACAGATGAGGATGGACTTTTTTATTTTTTTCTTTTATCGTTTGTTCATTTTGAGTCCCTTCCATAAAACAATTCAGGATCTCGAAGATTTTCTCTGGTTTTTACCCAGAAGTGTTATAGTTGTAGCTCTTACTTTCAAGTCTATGATCCATTTTGCTTGATTTTATTAAATTGCGCAAGATAAAAAAAAATGTTTTTTAAATAGGTCACTTTAAGGTAGAAGATATTTTCACACATGTAACCAACAAAAAATTAACATCTAGCTCTGGGGGTGCCTGGCTGGCTCAGTCAATGAGCATACAACTCTTGATCTCAAGGCTGTGAGTTCAAGCCCCACATTGGGCATAGAGCTTATTTAAAAAAAAAAAAAAAAATTAACATCTAGTTCTAGAACTCTACAACTCCTACAAATCAAAAGTGCTTGCAAGATATTTATACAGAACCTCTTTGCAGCACTTTATCAGTCAACGTGCCATACTGTTCAGTCTTTTACAACTGAGAATGTGTAAATTACATAATCAGAGTAAGTGATAAAATTATAACTTAAAACAAGCCCTGATGTCTAAGCACAAACATCACATTGCCGGCCAAACCCACAGCACCAGATATGGCTACTGCTTGTGACCTCACCATCACTGGCCAGTCACTAAACCCTCGAACCTCCCCAGCAGTCTTCCACTCTTTTCTCTTCTTCTCTAAACTATCACAGGATCTATAGTGTGGTCACCAGAATGTGGTCCAATTCTAATAATCAATTACAATTCATGTATTGCCAGAGTTTTAAATGCCATCATTTTCGGGGGCATGATCACAGGCTAGAAATCAGTATCAGTGACAACTATGGAGTAACATGTACAACTGAAGAAACTATGCTACAGACAAAATCCCCTAGAGAGGTAAACTCCAAAGCTACAATACAGAGAGAGAAAGAGACAGAGATTACTGCCACACTGGAAAGGTACAAACTGCATTGGAAAAAATTTTAAACTAGGAATCAGGGAACCTGAATTCTAATCTAAACCCTGCCATAAACTAGCTGTTCACTGAATAACATAATGTCCCTATTCTTTAGCTTTCTCATCCTTAAAAGTAGGATGAAATGATTGTTAAAAGTTCTGGAAGCTCTAGGGCGCCTGGGTGGCTCAGTGGGTTAAGTGTCTGCCTTCGGCTCAGGTCATGATCCCAGGGTCCTGGGATCGAGTCCCACATCAGACTCCCTGCTCAATGGGGAGCCTGCTTCTCCCTCTCCTCCCTCTGCCTGCTGCTCCCCCTGCTTGCGCTCTCTCTAGCTCTGTCAAATAAGTAAAATTCTTTTTTTTTTTTTTAAGTTCTGGAAGCTCTAAAATTCAATGTATAAACCCTTTTCTATAGATGGGGAAAATGTGGTACAGTGAACTCGAAATAATTTGGACTAAACAGGTAATACATATCAGCACCTCAGTTTCCTTTTAACAAGCTCAAAAAAACATTAAGGCACTTATGACCTCTTCAAAATCAAATAATACCGACTATTTCAACAAAACAACTTTGTCTTATTTTTCCTCTTATCAATCAACCTTTCAGTTCCTCCCTATGTTCTGACTTGCAAATACAATGCTGCAAGTCAGTGATTGGTAGAACAGCTCATCCCCAGTGCTCAGTGTCCCAAGGTAAACTTCGGTCTGGAAGGGACGCACCTGGAGTGGTGAGGGAGGAAGGCCACACCCA
Source organism: Callorhinus ursinus (assembly GCF_003265705.2). NCBI lineage: Eukaryota > Metazoa > Chordata > Mammalia > Carnivora > Otariidae > Callorhinus > Callorhinus ursinus. Next base: position 850,774 of record NW_027397087.1, on the reverse strand, counting down.
CCCAGCCAGATCAGCCAATCAACCCTGGCGATCAGTGGGGTGACAGATGTCACAGCCAGATGGTCCTTACATCCTTTCTACAATTTATTCTACAGATTAGCCCTGCAAGATGCTCTAAGAAAAAAGAATACCACAAATGTTTCAGAAATGCTGCCTGTTGTACCTCATTCCTGACTAATTCACAATGAACATGCAAATAAATATTTTTGTGTGATTTTAGGAAGTCTTTTTATTATGTTCAGTTAGCCAACATATAGCACATCATTAGTTTCTGATGTAATGTTTAACAATTCATTAGTTGTGTATATAAATATTAAAGGCTCTGAGAAGCCCTAAAGCAATCTGATTTATATCGTTTATTCTAGGGTTTCTCAATGCAGGTAACTACAAAACTATTTCTTCACAGAATATCTACTAACACTGTATAAAACTCATGCTCCAAGGAAGCCACTTTGGAATGTTCTTGCTTAAACATAATATTTAATTCACACACTACTAAACTGAAACCGAGTTATGTTGTTTGCTTTGTTTTTTGCCTCTGACATTCTATATCACTCAGAGAATCATTTACTAAGTTCTAAATGCTAAATTAATTTTCCAACATCCAACTGTTCAAAATTAAACAAACAGTAAGGCTCTCCCTCTGACACAGGCACCTGAAACCTACCAATCAAAGAAAATGATCAAGTGAGACAGAAATCATCACCAGCTCTCTGGTCCAAGTACATAAATCACTATTACCCTGTCAGAATGTATCTTACATCCACTCCTGTCCAGTTGTTTTAGTTTTAGTCACTGCACAGTTTACATTAAAAAAAAAAACAAAACAAAACTTTCAAACGAAAGGTAACTAAAGTACAGCCAAAGTGAGAATAATTTAAATCACCAGAAGGGAGATTTAAAAACTGAAAATGGACAAGTCTTAAGTTATTCCGTACAAAAGAAGAAAATCCAAACCCATTAAAAAATATAACAAGATAAAACTTTCCTTGGCATTCTTATTGAAAATATAAATCATCGTTTGAATTAAGATTGACTTAGATTCACACAAGATGGGGCAATACTTGCAAAAAGTAGACAACTTTGTTAGCCATTTGCCCTCTTGACAATAAGTGTTCTTCCTTCTAGCCGTGTCAAAAGAGAACAAAGAAACAGCCTACCCTAAATCACCATCATCAAAAACACTTGGTCCTAGGAGACTAGCTAACAAAATGGTGTTTTTATCAAGTAGTCTGCCAAATCCATTCTAGGAATTTTGAGACACAAATCATTATGGCATTTGAAGACTTACTGTCAGATCTTGAGAAAAATCACAATAAAAATACTGAACCTGTCTTCACTAAATAAACTCAGTTACATCCACTTACAGCTATCACTAGATACAGGAGGGCACTCTTTATTAGCTCCCAAAATCAAGTTCCATGATTATTTAATTATGAGATCACATTTTTTTAAAGATTTTATTTATTTATTTGACAGAGAGAGACACAGCGAGAGAGGGAACACAAGCAGGGGGAGCGGGAGAAGGAGAAGCAGGCCCCCCGCCAGGCAGGGAGCCTGATGGCGGGACTCGATCCCAAGACCCTGGGATCATGACCTGAGCCGAAGGCAGACACTTAACGACTGAGCCACCCAGGCGCCCGAGATCACATTTTTCATTACATTAATGCATATTCTTCTTGCTGTCAGATTCACATTTACCATCCTCCTTCAAGCTCCCTTTCAAAATGTATCACTTTCAGGAAGTCTTCACTCCCTTACTAAATGCCTATGGTACTAAGTGTTTCAAGATCAAGTTGTAGGGGGGCCTGGGTGGTTCAGACCCTTAAGCATCTGCCTTCAGCTCCGGTTCCCCTCCCCCCACCCCCACATCGGGCTCCCTGCTCAGCGGGAAGCCTGTTTCTCCCTACCCCCCACCCCACCCACTTGTACTTTCTCTCTCTCTCTCTCTCTCAAATAAATAAAGTTCTACACTTTGTAACATGCTGCTTTGGGAAGATGGTTATCTTCACGTATGTGCATGAATTCTTCTCAACTGCATCGTCCTGAAGACTCCTTTTATAGTTCAGGGCTTCTCAAATGCTTCCACCAAAGGATTCTCTTTGTCAGAGGATCTACCACAAAATCAAAATTTACTTGAAGTCTTCTGTTTTCCCTTTAAAATTCACTCAAGATGTAAGATTCAGCACCGTAGTGCATTTGTTTTAACATAAAAATATTTAGTGTTGGCGAGGATGTGGAGAAATTGGAACCCCTGTGCTCTGTTGGTGGGATTGTAAAATGTTTTGACTGCTATGGAAAATGGTATAGAGGTTCCCCAAAAAATTAAAAATAGAACTACCATCTGATCCAGCAATCCCACTGCTGGGTGTATATCCAAAAGAACTGAAAGCAGAATCTTGAAGAAATATTTGCATGCCCATGTTCATGAGAAATGAATGGATATATAAAATGTGATGTATACACACAATGGAATATTAGTCCCTCTTAGAAAGGAAGGAAATCTGTCACATGTTGTGTGGATGAACCGTGAGGACGTTAAGTGAAATAAGCCAGCCACCAAAAGACAAATACTGTACGATCCTTCTTATATGAGTATCAAGGTAGTCAGGTTCATAGAAACAGAAGGAAGAATTGTGGTTACCAGGGGCTGGAGAAAGGGGGAAAAGGAAAGTATTTTTTTAATGAGTATAAAGTTTCAGATGGGCAAGACAAAAAAGTTCTAGAGATCTGTTTCATCACAATATAAATACATTTAACACTACTCAACTACACACTTGAAAATGTTAAGATGGTAACCTCCATGTTGTGTGTTTTTACCACAATTTTTAAAAAAATGTTTTTAATCACTTGATTTGTCCCAAATCTGCAAGTAAAAATTGGTGTTACCATATTTACTCAACACACACAGGCATGTACTGAATGAAGTTGCCTCAAAGTCCCATGCAGCTCTGAACGTGGCTCCCAGAACCAAACCTTCTACTTCTCTCACATCCTCTGCTCATTTCAACAGTTGTCAAGCAAACTGAACTGTGGTGACTTCAAGGGAATATCAAGATTAATTAAGCCATGATCCCTGCCCCCATGCAGATCAGAGAAACTGCCTGCACTTAGTTCAGTGCTGGGAACCTATCATCTATGCAGTGAAATGACCACTTCTGCAATTCTCCTCAATTACCTGCTAAACTGTAGAGAAAGAGTGGGGATTTTTCTAGACCGCAGTTTCTCTGGACAGAGTTCCTGTAAGAGTAAGAACAGAGAACAATACTCACATGAGGGACAGAAGTCAATGTAAATTTAAAAACATTCAATTAGCCAAAGGTCCTTTTGTTAAAAGAGAAAAAACTTGAAGTAAAAATGGTAGAAATACCCTTCCACTAAAGCAAATATATATATAGATAATGCTTAAGGTGCTTATTAGCATAGCAGGAATGGACTCTCCATAGCAACAGGAGCGAGCCAAAGCTGTCCAGTGAAATAAAAATATGCAACCCAGTAAGATAGAAAATTCATGGCTGAGGTAACTATAAAGAAATTTATTAGTACAAATTTTAACATTTTATCCACCAGACCAGTTGAGTTCCATTTTGGGTAATGTCTCGGAATGAGAGCACACGGAGTTGCCCCCTCAACAGTAATAATTCGTATTTTTTTTTTTTTTAGCGTCTCTCTGTTTATTCGCTCACAATAATACACAGCCCCTGGATGGGGAGGGAGCAAGAGGGGCTATGATGGGGTGGGGTGGGAGGGGAGGAGGCGCCCACTTCCCTGGCCCCTCTCCCCTCTGTGCTTAAGGGGGAAAGGGAGGGAGGGGGCTCCCCCCTACCCCCCAGAATGTAAACAGCAGCAGATGAACAAAAATAAAAATACAAAAGGCCGGAGTAAGGTTCCAGGCGTCCCCCCACCCCTGGGGTCTTCCCTGTCACCAGTGGAGGTCCCCTCGCTGCCCCATCCACCAAAGCTGCCTCAGTCCTAGGGGCTGCCCGGTGCTGGCCACACCCCCGGGGGGCAGAGTCCAGGGCTCAGAACTGCTGGGCCAGCAGCTCACACAGGTGACAGGAGACGGGCTCCATGCTGGTGCGCAGGGTCAGCCAGTACATCTGAGCCTGGGCATTGGGCTCCAGCGGAGCAGACAGCCCACCTGCAGGGCTTTAGTCTGGATGATTCCAGCCCCCACAAAGTTCTCAGGGTTGGGGTCCACATTGTCCAGAAGAGCAGAGCCAAACCCCAGGAGTTTTGCCTTAGTGACTTCTGCATCCATGGGGTGGCTGGCTTTGAAGATTTTCTGCATCTCCTGTTAGGGGAGGCTCAGCTGCTTCCAACGCTGGAAGAAATCCTGGGCCGCCATCTCCGTGGGCTGGAAGAACTTGTTGATGGTCACCGGGAGCTTCAGGGTGAGGGACTGGGGGGCGCCCCGGACCAGAAGTGCATGGACAGGAGCAGGGGTGTCAGGAAGTCCCGCAGACACTCGATGTTGAGCACCTGCTGCACCTGCGCCCCGCCGTCCACCTGTGCGGCCATGAGCTTGGTCTGCACTGCCAGCTGAGTCTGAAGGTCTCCAGGGTGGACAACAGTGGGTGAGAAGTTCTGGAACTGCACGGACATCTTGTTGCCATAGAAGAGATACAGGCGGCCCAAGTTCTGCCAGAACTCCGACTTGACTGCAATCTGCAACAGCTGGTTCTCAAACAGGACCCCATTATTCTTGCACATGAACTTATTCAACAGCTCATCGGCTTCTGGGATGGGCGGCCGGATGTCCTCAGGACCTGGGCTGAGGAAGGCCTCCTCGGGAGTGGGCCCCAGGCTGGGCTGGGCAGCCAGGCCGTCAGAGAAAACATCCACCAAGAGGTTCCCTGCACCTGAGGTCGCTGGGGATGCAGCTGGGGGAGGGGCTGCCCGCAGCCCCAGGAGGCTGGCAGAGGGCGAGGGCGTCGACACAGTGCTAGGGGTCGGCTCCATGGCCCCATTGATGTCATTGCTGCTGGGGTCCCTCCGGCCATCATCCAGGGCGCTGCCAGCCCCAGGCCCCTTCTTGCGTTTCAGCTTGGCCAGGATGGACGACTCTCGCTCCAAGAAGGGCGGCATCTCCTCCAGCACCATGCCAGGACATCCGTGCTGGCCACTGAGCTGAGCGTGAGGTACTCGACCACATGCTGCTGCAGCTCCACGTCAGCATTGCACAGCTGGGAGCCGGCCCGCAGCACGCCCTAGATGGTGGCCTTGGTCTCTGGGAAGAGGCTGATGAATTTGATGTAGGTGGAGAGCAGCAGGGCCCAGGTGGCCACGCTGCACAGGTGGAACTTGGGAGTGCAGCAGAGAGAACTGTACCGGAGGGCTGGAGCAGGGGTCCCCAGCAATCAGATTCCCAAACTCCCTGAGGATGTAGCCGCCGACCTTCACCATGTTCTCATGGCAGGTGGGGGCCTGGAGTGCCTCAAAGATGGTCCTGGCAGCACAGCCCTGGACGTCATCACGGTTGGTGACGATCTACAGCACACGGTACCACACCTCCTCACTCACGTAGTCACCCGCAATGCAGATGAGGTTGAAAATGGTGTCCACATACCAGCTATAGTCTACTGCGTACTTCTCGGCCAGGATGGCCACCTTCTGGACAATCTCTTCACGGATGGCACAGTCAGCCGTCTCCAGGTACTGAAGCATTTCTGACACGATCTGCTTGGCGTTGTTCCAATCACACATGGCATAGAGGAGGTCAGTGGCCCACTGTCACACACTGACGTCCCGGGCATTGATGACAGTGTCGATGTGGGTCTCTCCCACAAGGTCGTGGGAGAACTCGGAGCTGGCCAGCGTGCGCATGCTCTCCAGGGCCAGGTAGCACAGGTTGGTCTCCCGGTGCTGCAGGAACTGGCCCAGCTGGTTACAGGCCCGCACCAGGAGGCTGGGCTCACTGTCCTAGTAGATGATGAGGCTGATGGTCTCGAAGAGGATGGCATTCTTGGCGTTGGAGTGCTGGACCTTCTTGGACTTGGGGGGCTTCTGGGCCTTGTTGAGCACGGTCTCCAGACACTCCACCAGCCACCCCTTCACAGCAGCATCCTCTGGCGGTGGGTAGCACTGTAACAGTCGCAGGAGTTTCACCGAGAGCCAGGGTGCCGGGACGAAGTAGTAGGTGTAGTCCTGGAGGTTGGTGGAGGCCGAGGAGACAATCCAGCTCAGGCGAGACACAGCCAGGGAGATGCACGTCTTGAAGTCGTCCGGGTTCTTCTTGCAGAGACAGGTGATGAGACTGACAGCCGCCGTGACCACACCCACGTGCTGGTCGTTGAGCAGGTGCACCACCCGGGGCCGTCCACTCGCCCATGGGCACTAAGTCGGGTGAGGCCTTGTACAGCCATAGTAGGCACAGGGCCGCGCTCTGTTTCACGCTGTCCATGCTATCCCCAGCCACCAGGATGCGTGGGATGTCAGCAGCAAAGGCCTCGCCCATCTCACGGCTGCCCACATTGGCGATGCAGTGGAGGGCCAGGCACATGAAGGTCGGGTTGCAGCTGGCCAGGTTGTTCTTGATGGCATTGCTGATGAGCCGGATCAGCTCGGAGTTTGAGTTCACCAGAACCGAGATGAAGAGGTAACCTATCTGCTTCTCCATGTACTTGTTGGAGCTGAGCAGGTTCACGGCCTCCATGTGCCCAAAGTCAATGTCATGGCCAAGCAGGAAGATGAACAGCAGTTTACACACATATTTTTTCTTACTGTAGCCATCCAAGGCTTTGTCCCCTTTGAACTTAGAGCGGATATTGGCCAGTTCCTTGTTGATTCTCTTAATCTCTGCCTCTTTACAGCTCCAGATGTCGGAGATGAACACCGCGAGCCCCCGCATCCCATCGCCCTTGGAGATGGCCGGCATGATGGCAGTGGTGTCGGCCCCAGGCCTGGCCGGGCAGGGCACAGCGCGGCAGGGGCTGGCAGGCGGGGAGGGGGAGGAAAGGACCCCAAGCAGCGCGGAGGAGCCAAGCTGGCCAGGGGGGAGGGCGGGCTGGCGGGCCTCATGTTATTTTCTAATAGGTCTTTTTGTATACTGCAGCATCAATTTTGACATAAATCCTAGTACTTCGCCTCTGGTACAACCACAAGAGACACTTAGTCTATAAGAACAAGCTTACTTTCCTTAATAATGGCATATTGGTGGTTATGTTACCACAGAAACAGCTTTACCTCCAAGGGAAACTGATAAAGTGGGAATTATGGGAAAAGCTGCTTTTCTCCATCCTCAGTGTCTCCTCTTAGGCCTTCATCATTTCTGGATTACAGCAAAGCCTCCTGCCCACTCTCCCTTCCTCCAGTCTTGCACACCTCACACCCATCCATCCTAGCTGGCACTCAAGAGTTAATCTTTCTAAATTCCAAAACTTACCGTGGCACTCCCCTGCTCAAAACCTTCCATGGTTCCCAAAGCCTTCAGGATCTCTGACATGGCATAGGAGGCTCTTTATAATTTAGTCCCTGCAGGACACATTTTTCAAAAATCTTTATTTTTAAATAATTTCAAACTTAGAGAAATGTTATAAGAACAGTAAAAAGAACTCCTCTTTTCATCTGAATTCACCACTTCCTAACCCTAGGACACAACCTCAGTGAGAGCAGGAACTGTATATTTCATTCATATATGCCTGGCACAGAGGTGACACTCAATAAATTTTTGGAAGAAATTAACCTGTAAGTGGATTTGTAGGAATTAACAAAGGGCCCACTTTCTGGTTAAACAGAGTAGGTTGAATGCAAATGTTACCTCTGCTCCCTCCTGAACTCTCACTAAAATAACTGTTAAAGACATTTTTTTAAGTATGAGTCCATACGGACAAAGAGAAGAGATGACAGCAGCCAAATGGGGGGAAGGGGAGAGCCGGGGAGGGGGGATGGGAGAGCTGACCCGGCAGCCCTGGGAATATGAACCTTACAGGGGCAGCCCAGAAGAAAGGCACAGGAATGAGGCACAGGAATCTCTGAAGAGGGGGTGCAGGGAGGGCTGCAAAAAGAAAAGATGCTGAACAAATCTCAGACTCCCTAGATCTGCTGCCCAGCGCAACACTCTCACATAATGGACCCTCCCTCCAACACCAGCAAAATTTCTCTGACTTCTCCAGAGAAATTAATTCAACTGGTAGCAGGCAGCTACTCTGTACCAGGCTCTGTCCTAGAGTCCCAAAAATCTGAGGAAAAAAGGCTAAGGCCCGCCCCCATGGAGCCCCCATTCTAATGGGGGGGGCAATGAGCAAGTGCATTAGTGACAGATCAGATGTGATGACTGGTATGGAGCAAGGGCAGAGGACCCGAATGCAGTATGGTTCTTGCTACAGAGCAGAAATCTAAGAGAAGGGGGAATAGGGGAAAAGAGAGGGAAAGGGGGAAAGAGGCAGGGGGAGAAAGAAAGAGAGAGGAAGGAAGGGAGGGAGGGAGGGAGGGAGGAAGGAGCCATGCAGACATCCAGGGACAGAACATTCCAGACTGATACAGGTGGATGCACAGGCCCTGAGGTGGAAGCAAAATCCAAGCATGAACAGCACAGTAGCTGACATGGTGAGGCAGGTGAAGGGGGTGGGGGTGGAGGTCCAATATGTAAGGAGGAGCCAGATTAACAGAAGGAACCATCAAAGCAACAATTCCCCTACCTACTGACCACACATTGTGATTACCTGGAGAACTTAAAAAGAACAACAACAACAACAAAGACTTCTAGGAGCCTTCCCTGAGTTTCTGATCTGAATTTTCATTGGTATGGGGTGTGGCTAGTTGTGAGCAGTTTTGAAATCTCCAAAGGTGGTCCTAATGCGCAGATGAGGTTAGAACCATGGAATTGGAAAAACTCTGGACTCAGGGATGCTACACATGGCTGGGAAATGAAGTGCAGGGGCTCCACTGAAAACAGGAAGATTAAGTAAAAGGTGACAAACTCAAGATCCAGACTCCCAACCCCTCCAGTCTCTTTTTCCAACTAACACCAAGAAACCACAGACCAAATATACTGGCAGTCAGATTCATATGCATCAGCCGGAGACTGGCACAGGCAAAAAGCAAACAATAAATGCTCCCAGTGTGAGGCAGAGGAAAGCCTAACAGCTGGCGTGCTCCAAGTGCTTTAATTTCTTGAAAACTGAGAGGTACGCCCCAACTAAGGGGCAGGAAAAGTAAAAAAAAAACCATCATGAAAGGTTAAGAGAAAAAGACAAGTAAAACAGAAATATCTGGATGGGTAGATGCATTTAGGGACTGTGAAATTAAGTAATTTAACCATTAAGTATAATCACTTAGACTCCCTTGGAAATAATGATTTGGAACAAAAATGATAGCTATGTTAGGTCTGTGATGGATGGCAAATATTGCAATAATGAGCTTCTACTAGCTAGAAAATCCATGAACAATTCCACCCATTTTAAAAGGTTTTTCATTTTCAAGAACGACAAAAAAATTTTTGCAACTTTATGTGTCAACATACTCAAGTATACACACAATTAGATATTAACATAAGAGACCACATGCTATTTCTGAACATATCCAGTATGCTTATGAGAGTATCAAATAATGTCTCTTAATTGCATCTATCAGCTGTCTTAGTTGTTGTGCAAACTGATAGAATCAACAAAGTACAGTTTTTGAAGACTGTTTAAATATGACAATTCAACTCAGTTCATTTCAACAAATATTTTTGATGTTCTACTATATGCCAAGTCTCCTGCGAGGGGCTGGACCTCAAAGATGAAAGGCTCTGCTTCTGCCCTCAAGGAGCTCAAAAGTTGTAAGGGGACAAACACCCAAACCAGCCATAGCAACCACTGTGAGAACATGCGCCCAAGGTAGAGAGACAGCACAAAGAAAGGACTGACCACACTGGGGCATCCGGGAAAGTTTCAGAAAGGAAATGAGGATTAGTGAGTTTTTAAGGAAAAGGGAAAAGTTGATTAGGGGAATAATCAGATAAAACAACTGGTGGAAGGGTAGAGAGCATGGTATGTTCCAAAAACTGTAAGTAGTCTGCTATCATTAAAAGCAGAGTGAACTTGGGACAGAGGAGGCAAGAGACTTTGGCCAACGCCAGACCTGAAGAAGTCCCGTGTGGCATTCCTGTCTTCAGCCCCAAACCTTCCTGAAGGCCTCCAGGCTGGAGGGAGACGAATACCATTTAGCCTCCCGGGTTCCGCTTGCTTCATAGCATTCCATAAACAATTTAACAATTAATACTTTGACCATGTCAATCTAATACTTTGCAGCTGTTATTCTCTGAACCAAAAAGTAAATAAAGACTAAGCAAGCCTTCAAAATCCCTTCAATAGTTCCTCTTTCCTCCTCAAAGGGTCTCTCATCTCACTATTCACGAGCCCGCCCTCTTCCAGCCTAGCATACCTGTCCCCTTGAAGGCAGAAGCCATTTTGCCCAAATGGCTCCACAGATCTAGGAAACAAACTTCCTTCCCAATCATCTACCTGAATAAACACAAATTCTCAAATAGAAACTCTGCATCCATCTTCTTCAGCATGTTTTCGCTATATAATCTCAATAATTCCATAACTCCTAGGCAGTATCTCACCCACTCTTCCTGAACTCGCCTGCTCATACTGAATGTAACAGTGGACACTTGTTGAGAATTACACTACTGATTTTATGTCTATTGTGTCTCCAGTTTGCAGTGAGCATAACATTGTTCTCTAGGGTTCCAGAAGAACAAAGAGTGGAGATACAAACAAAACAAAATGACCTATAGCATTATTTATATTCTATATCCTCTCCTACTTTCTCTCAGACTCAGACCTATAGACTATTATCCCTTTTTTCTTTCATTTCAACCTCATCTTTTAAAATTCCTTCTCAACCCACCAAGCTCAACTCTCCTCTACTTTAAGAAGGTTTAAATATCCTGCAATCCATGCACACCCTTTCCATGGATTTGCTCCTCCCTCAAACTCTGCCTCTTCTCCAGCAAACTTTTTTTTAAAAGATTTTATTTATTTGAGAGAAAGAGAGAGAGAGAGAGCAGGGAGAAGAGCAGAAAGGAGAGGGTGTGCTGAGCACAGAGCCCAACACAGGGCTCGATCCCACAACCCCGAATAAATCACCACCTGAGCCGAAACCAAGAGTGAGATGCTCAGCTGACAGAGCCACTGTCAGTGGTGCCCCTCTCCAACAAACTTCTTAAAACAAGCTGCCCTACACTCCCTCCATTTTCTTCTTGCTCACTCCTCAAACACCCCCCCCCACTCTGGATTCTGCACTCTTCGCTCCACTAGAACCACCCTCACTACAGTGGCTCTTAAAATGCCAAAACTACTGGCACTTCACAGTTTTCTTCCCTACTCATTGATCACTTCCTACTTTAAACCTTTGCCTTCTTCCTTTCCACAACAAACTCTTTTCTAGTCTCCACCCTTCCCTGCCCCCAACAACCCCTCTGCACATCACTTAAATACTGACTCCTAGGAGTACCTCTCTGGGCAGGTTTCCTGGAGCAGAATACTCACTACTTCTTTTATTCTCCTCCACTTTCTAGGTACCTCTATCAGGTGTTGGTCACATAAGTGTATATCCATCCACTCCACTAGCCCGAAAGCTCCTCAAAGGCAGGAACCAAGTCTTGTTCCTCTTTGTGCCCCCACCAACCTCCCCTTGCTCTTAGCACAGTGCCCCAAACACACAGTGTTGTCCAACAGATGTTTCTAGAATGAACAATAAATCAGTAACCAAAAGTTATAACCAAAAGTTATTATAAATTATCTGTATTACAAATACATACACATGCAATATTAAGATAATTCTGTGTATATTTCCTACAAATGAAATTTAGTTTACATGTTTAACCAAATAATAAAAATTATAGTTTTTATAGTTTGTTATAGTTACCCTTACAGCATCCAGTTCATCCAGTCTCAAAAGCTATAAAAAAAAAAAAAATTACAAGGTGCTCCTTTAGCTAAAGGAGCCAGGGTGACCTCAAAAGCTAAATCCACTTCATGCTATATGACAAGCATCTCTAGCCTCCATAACGGAATTAAGGAAAATTTTATTATTTGGCTACTCCCAGATAAGAGGGAAAAGTTACCTACCTACACACCTACCCAGTTAGGGTCACCCCAGAAAAAACCAAGCAAGCAAGTAAGGTAGAAAAAAATGAATTTGAGGGTTATTTCCTAAGTTCTAGGACCATGTCTGTTAGTAAAGTATCACAAATTCAATGAATATAAGATTATGAGAAGAAACTATTTAGGAAAGATCATGATAGCACAGGAGGACAGTCTGAGAGTTAGACTTCAGAGTTAAAAAAAAAAAGATGCATCTTAAAAAAGAAATGCATCTTCACTGAGAAGGATGCCTCTGTCCTTCAGAGAAATCACTCTCAATCTATAAAACTGGATAAAACCAGTGCCAAATGGTAATTTCCTAAATACCTGCCACACACAATTCACTATTCTTCATTCAAGTAAGCACAGCTCTGGAGCTCAAAAACCCGTTCAATTTCAACTGCAAGATCTGCAGATCACCCAGGGTTTATGTGTCTGTAACAAAAGATGTATGTTAGAACCAAACTCTCTCTATCTCACCCAGCTTTTGAATTAAGAGTCTGTATCAAGGTGGCTACAGAGATAACAGCAGCTCATGAACAAGGGGGACAGAAAGATTAATATCTTCATTGAGAAAAATAAGTCAGTTGTTTTCCACATCAAAACAAGAAAAAGTTCAGGTGCCTGGGTGGCTCAATCGGTTAAGCCTTCACTCGGTTTTGGCTCAGGTCATGATCTCAGGGTCCTGAGATGGAGCCCAGCATCGGGCTCTGTGCTCAGGGAGCAGTCGGCTTGGGGTTGTCTCCCTCCCTCTTCTGCCCCTCCCCTCACCCATGCTTGCGCTGGATTGCTGGCTTGTGCTCTCTCTCTCTCTCAAATTAATAAGTAAGTAAATAAAATCTTAAAAAAAAGAAAAGTTCACTCTAGGTTTCTGGGAGTACAGGGAGCTGGAAAGAGGCAAAGTACCAAGATGACACAATATACCTTGCAACCTATTTCCTGACCTATTAGAGGACTCCTAAATGTATCCTACGTCCCCTCTCTACAGATGCTTACCTGTAACTGGCAGCCCTGCAGTACTTGCTGATTGGAGAGAAATTAGAAATTAAGTCTCATTCACCGCAATTTCAGCATTCTGAGTCAGACTCAACGCATTCAATGGCAAAAAATTACAATGAATCTCTGAAGAGATAGGAAATTGCATAAATGATGAAATAGTATTAACTCTTTAAAAAAAAAGGCTCCAGAACAGCATAAATGGAACAATCCAGCTTAAACATGCATTAGGTTTTTGTAGAACAATTCAACCTTACCTAATTTTCTCAAATGGTTGAACTAGATGTAGAAATGACACTGTCCCACTGGGGAAAACAGCACAGACAAAAATCTGTCAATCAACCAATAACTACATCTGAGTGCCTAACACGGCACTTTAGGAAGAAAGGTAGACACACGTGTGCGCGTGCACACACACACACACACACACACACACGAACACCAAGTTTGACATGACCCTTATCCACATGGAGCTCAAAAAAGGAAACAAAGCAAAACAAAACACTTCAAGGACACACACTGATTCCCAGTTATTAGTAAACAAGACTTCTCCATCTACTTAATTTAGTCTCACACACTCAACTCTGGAGATGAAGGACACCTGAATTATCAGTGCCAACATTTCTCAGTCATTGGGTTTTCGATTGGACAGTGACTACTTGTCCAAGAATCCAATATAAAACGATATTGTTAATTTTCAGATACCACAGAAGATACTTATTTATCACAGTATTTTTTGAAAAGCTTTTATTTATTTGAGAGACAGAGAGAGAGAGTCAGCATGAGCAGGGGGAGGGGCAGAGGCAGAGGGGGAAGCAGACTCGCCGCTGAGCAGGGAGCCTGATGCAGGACTCCACCCCAGGACCCCAAGACCATGACCGAGCCAAAGGCAGACCCTCAACCATGCGCAACCGACTGAGCCACCCAGGTGCCCCCTACAGTAATTTTTTTTTTTTTTAAACAGCACCTTCAGTCTCGCCTATCAGAAAATCCTATAGGATCTATGCTGATCAGCATTAGAAGTACTCTGTTAATCTTTTTGCTTTGTTAGTTTGCCTTCCTTAGTGACTGAGAGGGACTATTGAAATATACTTTGGCATAGGATTAGTTTGTTTTGTTTTTTTTTTTTAATTCTAGATAGCAATCAAATTGTGAGAAGGAAAATGTAAATGAAGGTAACTTTTTGGTTTGAGCATATAATTACATTCTTTGTTAGGAATGTAAGCAGACAAGAACCTCATTAAATATTTGGTGCCCTCTTTGCTCCTAATACTTATCAAATCTGAAGGCATAATCCACAATGTACAATGCTTAAAACCGCAGAGTGCTGCAGAGAATGATAACACCCCAGACCAAAAGGTATCTCAAATAGTTATCTGAGCTAACCTTCTGCCTCGGATGCTAAAGTAGTCATGAAAAGTGATAGCAACATCATTTTAAAGAGCATCATGAATTCCAGTTTTCTGAGAGTCAAATGAGCAATGAACTAGGAATGATAAAAGAAGGATAAGAAATATGAGGGGAGGGAAGAGAATGGAAATTAAAAATAAAAGCACCATTCTATTCAATTACACATATTACTTGCTTTTTCAAAATCAAGCACTAGTGGTTCATCTGTCTCCCAATCAGTAACTATGCTAGGTATTGCTTGGCAATCAAAGAAACAGGGGTCACCAGCTGCTACTGTCCTAAACATTTAAGGATGTAACGGAACTCACCGTAAGAGAATCTAAGAATGGCAATAAGCAACTAAAATAGTAAGAGATGTACTTCATTTATTCAGCATCTTCAAATACAAAGTATTCTCTAAAAATTAAATTTGAAGGGCACTGGCTGGCTCAGTCGGTTAAGCTTCTGCCTTCTGCTCCGATAAGCTTGGGATCCTAGGATCGAGCCCCCTGTCAGGCTCCCTGCTCAGCCGGGGGGTCTGCTTCTCCTGCTCTCCGTGCCCTTCCCCCCTACTTGTACATGTTCCCTCTCTTTCTCCCTCAAATAAAATCTTTAAAACAAAAATTAAAATTAAAATTAAATTTGAGATAACTTTAGAATAACCGATCTTTAAATTGTCATTTATTGAATATGCTACATTTAATTTAAAATGCTGTTTTCATGTTGGGCACAATGCAACCTTCTGTGGTGACCCTGATCAGTCATCATCAAGTGGCACTCTGGGGTCCGGATACCTGTGGGCTGCTTGCCACCACAGTAAAGCGCATTTCCAGTTACTGCTTCCATGTGTCTAGTTCCCGGACACTGGTTTGGTGCCATCGCTCCTCGTTGTCCTCACCAGGCTTGCTGGCCCCTACTCTTCCCTGCCCTCTTCGAATTTGCCGACCTTTTCAGGCTCCCTCTCCAGCTCCTGCCATTCCCTCGACTCGAACACCCTTCAACGCCACGCAGTCTCCCCTTTGCCAACACAGTTATCTCACCAAACTTTCTGATCTGTCCGTCTGATAGCTGAAAATAACTTCTTTCGGTTTCATTTGCATTTCCTTATAATGAGTGGGTTGAGCATCTTCTCGCAAGTTTAGGAGCCATTTGCATTTTGTTCTCTGTGAACAGGCTGCTCCTAGCCTTGGCCCATTTTCAATAAGGTTGTTAAAACTCATTATATATACTGACAATTAGTTTTCTGTAATAGGAGCTACAGTCCTCTCCACCAGCCCCACCCCGTGTGCTTGGTCATTTGTCTTTTGTCTTTGGTTACCGTGTTTGCCAGGTAAAAATTCTTAATTTTATGTAACCAAATTGAACCATCTTGTCTTTTACAGTTTCTGGGGTTTGTGAAATATTTAGAAAGATCGTCCCCCTTCTGACGTTAGAAAACAATCTGGCGTGATTTGTTCTAATGCTTTTATGGGTTTTTTAATTTTACACTAAAATTTTGGCTCACATAGACTCTATTCTGTTACACAGTATGAGGTTTGAATCCCACTTTTTTCCCCAGATTGTGACTCCATGTGTGCTAACATCACAACGAGCAAATCCATCTTTCTCCCAATGATTTGAAATGCTTCGGAGTTCTTTCCTTATGTCATGATCCCCTGGTGCTTAGGATTTCTGGCATAATGACATTCAGATAAACTAGAGTTAGAGTGATTGAGACTTAAGGCTTTACTTTACACCTTCTGCAAGGACCGAAATTTACTTTCTCTTTAAGCTCCTCAGGGCCGGTACTGGACTTATGTGACTAGCCAACAATAAGTGCTTAATGAATGTTCTCTGAATGAATACTAACCCACATTGTTAAAGATCAAGCATAGATTGAAGTTCTCTTAGTGTTTAGAGAAGAGTTGCATCACTGTTGATTAACTCCGTGTATGTCCGAACAGTTTTGCCAAACTTCCCTGTTCACCCTAGCCCTTTCTTCTTCAACAAAAGTCCTTCAGTCTAGTCAATATCTAGCAACCTCACAAGAGTCGATGAACACTTAATCACAATTCAACTAGTTACATTACAACCAGTATGGAAAATGATTTGGCAGTTTCTTAGAAAACTGCACATAAATCTACCCGATGACCCAGCATTTCTATTCCTAGGTATTTACCCAAGAGAAATGAAAACAAGTGACCACAAAAAGACTTGCACGTAAGTGTTCATAGAAGTTTTTTTCATAATCACCCCAAATTATAACTAAACTAGTATCTGTGGACTGAAGAACTGAAGAACAAATTGTGCTATATTCGTATGATAAAAAAACTCATCAGCAATAAAAAGGAATAGGCTATACATGCAACAACATAGCTAAATCTCAAAATCATTACATTATGGGGAAAAAGTCAGACATAAGAGAAGACACACCGCATAATCCTACTTGTAGGCCTTTCAAGAACAGGCAAACTAATCATGGTGACAGAAATCAAGCCATGGTTCCCTGAGGTGGGGAGAAAAGAGGACAAAAGGCCTTTCTGGAGCCATGGGGATGTTTGATAGCCACCATCTTCAAGGTGCTGGCCCTCCACCAGCAGCACCTGGGCATTGTTACAAACATAAATTCTCAAGTTCCAGTGCCAGACCTACAGAATCTGAAACTCTGGGGGTGGGCACAGCTTCCTACGCTCAGCAAGCCAGCCTGGTGTTCCTGACGCATGCTCACAGGTTGAGCACCACTATTCTATTTGTTTGGGGTGGTGACAACACAGGTGCATACAATGGTCAAGGCTCATCAACATGTTGGCTCAGGATCAGAGCATTTTATAAGTAAATTATAGCTCAATTTTTAAAAATTCAGATATAATTCTTTCAATATTATCTTTAACTCCCCCCAAAATAATAATAAAAGATTAATAAATATTATCCTTTTTTTAAAAGATTTTACTTATTTATTTGACACAGAGAGAGAGACAGCGAGAGAGGGAACACAAGCAGGGGGAGTGGGAGAGGGAGAAGCAGGCCTCCCGCGGAGCAGGGAGCCCGATACAGGGCTCGAACCCAGGACCCTGGGATCATGACCTGAGCCGAAGGCAGACGCTTAACGACTGAGCCACCCAGGCGTCCCAATAAATATTATCCTTAACCCAAATGCCTCTCCTCCTCCTGTTTTCCCCCTTGATAAATGGCAAAATAATCCACCTAGGAGCTTGAATGGGAAAGCTCCCTCTTCCACTCCTTTGCTCCATGCAGTCAATCCCCTCCTTGTCCGATTCAGTCTCTACACTGCCAGAGCTATTTCTATCAGCTCGATGTCTTCTTGCTGCTTTTATCTATCTCAAGCATAAAGTCTACGCTCCCTAGCAGGGCACCAAAAACCTTGGCAACCTGGTCTCAGCCCAATGCATCCAACCTGATCTCAAGCCCCTTGGACCTTACACTGCCCCAACATCAGCAGAGTCAGGATACTGTGAACATGCCGAGTGTGTTCTTGCCTCCAAGCCTTTGTTCAAGCTGCTTCTGATCTCTCAGATGCCATCTCTCCCACCTTCCCTGCCCGGTGTCATCCTAGCTACCCACTCAAATCCAGCTGCAATACCACCTCTTTTGTAAAAGTTCGCTGTCATCACACCCAGGCAGCAATAATTGCTCCTTCTCTGTGCTTACATTTTTCCTACTTCGGAGAATGTCTATCTACGTGTGCCTCTCTTTTTTTAATGCGCGATTCATAAGTCTCTTCATTTTTAGGTAATCTCTTCATATCACTCCCCACTTACGGCCTTCTATTAGGTCCTGATGACCTACCAGATGAGGTTCAAATTCCTTAGCAGGAAGTCCAGTACAAGCCTATCTTCAGGCCCCTGGAGAGTCCTGTTGAATTAGGTGCCCTTAGGGAAGTCCTTTAACCCTTCAGAGCCCCAATTTCCTAATTATAAAATGAGAGAACTTGGTCAGATATAGAGGTTTCCTTTAGCAATAAAATATTCACAGACAAAAACAGAATCCCAGACACCGAACAAATACATGGACTTTTTCAACATGACCAGAGAGGAGAGTGACTTTTGATATTCAATTATAAGGGTAAACAAAATCAATCAATAGATGGAATCTTCTATGTCACTACAGCGAACATGACGTTGAATTTTCAAATCCTGAAAACAGCAGCTCATAATGGAACTGCTGACACAACCTCCCTGTAGTAGCAAATGCACGACCATAATCAGGTTGTTATGGCAACTAGAACACTTGGGTTAAAGAGAGGAAGAGAGAATCTGTGTGTGTGTGGCAGATTTTTCTTAACACTCCCATTAGAAATATTTTTAATGTTTTACATATGATCTAAAACTATATTCTTCACTTAGCACACAACAAGCCTCTTGTTAATGTTTTGGGATAAATAAAAAAAATAAAATGAGCTTCGTAAAATTGGCTCAGGGGGGAGAGGGGAGGTCAAAGAGCATCTAGCCAAAGTCTACCCCCAACTCAGCTTAACATACCTCCTCTAAGAAAGCCACCCTGATCTCTCCCAGTGAAATTAGCTATTTCCTCCCACGTGGAAGCCCCATTTTACCTCTTCTTCTAGAACAGCTTTAATACCTATCACACTAAGGGCAACACTGTTCATTTATATGCTTGTCTCCCTCACTCCATGTCAGCTGCTTGGGAACAGAGTTTATCCTTAGTTACCTTTATACATCCAGTGCCTAGAACAATGCAGGTATTTTAGGTGTTAAACTGTTCAACTGAGGACTAAGAGTCAACTCTATGAAATTATAAATATGAAATCTTTCTGCGGGAACAATATAATTATTTTTTGCCTTATCAACTGTATTTCTTGTAAAACATAGTTCGTTTTTCTTATTATTCAGAAGAATTTCTCCTAGGATAGAAATTGAGAATTCAGTGGCATGTGTCATGGAAAGAACCAGAGGCTGGGAATCAGAATCCAGGGGTCCTACTCTTCAACACACCTCTTGTTAACCAGTCACAACATCTGCAGCCTCTCCGGTGCTCAGGATTCTCACCTAGAGAATGAGGTGCCAGGACCATTTAAGAGCCCCTCCTGCCTATGAGCCAGTGTAACCAATACATTTTTTAAAGCTTTAAAGGAATTTGAACATGTCAAAACCCATTCATGGGAGGTTCTAAGGAAAGGGTTCTCAAGCAGGTTTGGGGAAAAGGTTGAGGAGTACATGATATTCATTCCTAGAGTGGCTTTTTCCAACCACACCACACACAGGGAGGTTAATTTATCAGTTTCTTTCCTACCTCCCTGGAATACCTACAAGGAGAGAATTTATTTTCTAAGATTTTATTGATTTATTTGTCAGAGAGAGAGAGCACAAGCAGGGGAGTGGCAGGCAGAGGGAGAAGCAGGCTCCCTTCTGAGCAAGGAGCCTGACATGGGGCTCCGTCCCAGGACCCCAAGATCATGACCCAACCCAAAGGCAGATGCTTAACCAACTGAGCCACCCACACGTCCCGAGAATTTATGATGAGTATGTGCTGCATGTAAATAGCACAGACAAAAAAATTATAATAATAAACAACAAAGTGAGGTTAAAAACCATCATGTGAAATGCAGAAAAAGATCTCTTTACAAAGATAACACTTAAGAGCAATGTGCTATGGTGAGCGCTGTGAATTGTGCAAGACTGATGAATCACAGGCCTGTCCCCTGAAACAATACATTATATGTTAATTAAAAAAAAGAGTATTTTGATTTTCACATATAAAGACTATATTCTTTCACATGCCTCAAGTTTTTGAGAGGGTAAAAAGTACCAGATCCGCAGCTCATCCTATTCAATATCCTCTCTCTTGATCTTCCCTTTCCCGAAGATGTTCCTCATCTGGCTTCCCCAATTTCAGCAAATGGCATCTCCATCCACTTACTCAACCAGACCACTCAACCTCCTACTCAAACCAGACTTTTGAGAGTCATTTTCAACCCTTCACTCTCCATCATACCCAGACACCCAATTCATCGGCAAGTTCTATCTTTTACACCTCCAAAATATTCCTCTCATTCTGTCCACTTCTCTCCTTTTCTACTGTTACTACCTTAGTCTAAGGTTAGGGACTGAATATTTGTGTGCCACCAAAATTCTTATGTTGACTCTCTAACCCCCAGAGTGTGATGACATTAGGAGCTAAGGCCTGGGGTGGGGAGTGGTAATTAGGTTTGGTTGAGGTTAGAGCAGTGGAGCCCCCGGAAGAAACGTGAGCCTCCTCTCTCTGCTATGCGAGGACACAGCAAGAAGGCCGCTGTCTGCAAGCCAGGAAGAGAGCCCTCACCAAAACCTGGCCATGCTGGCACCCTGATCTCAGACTTCCCAGCCTCTGGGACTAGGAGGAACAAAGGCCTATTGTTTAAGCCACACAGTCTATGGTATTTTGGTAGAGCAGCTGGAGCTAAGATAACAACCATCACATTTTGCCCATTACAACAATCTCCTTACTGCTCTACGAATTTCTTAGTGTCTTACCATGCCATACAGGACTCAAGAGAGAGCTTCTAAAAACATAGCAAATCAGGGCATGCCCCTGTTTTTTAAAACCTTTAACTTTTCCCTTATCTTTCTGCATGTCATCACATAGTTACGATTGAGATTATTTGCACTTATTCATGCCCACACTAGAATGCATCTACCATTTCTTACTCATAGAGCTCTACCCTAGAATTTATCCCAAGAAGCTTTTATATATTACTACCCAATCCTGGGGCCCTTCTTTTACCTCTGTCTTTCAAATAATTTACAAAAACATTAAATGAAAACTGCCTCAACTCCTGGAGTATGCCCAAAGTTCCTCCATCCTAAGAACTGATGTCTATTCCTACAGTTCTCTTGCTGGCTAAAACAAATAACCTGCTCACATAAAGGTCCCCAAGATTATTTATATGTTCAGCTATTTATTAAGGCTTTTAAACTAGAATTTAAGGTATAAACTTTGTCAAAATGTATTTTTAAATCTAAAATATAACTCCCACTTGTTTCTAGTCACCCATATATTCATTTCTAAAACCAAGCTACCTTTTCTTCAGTAATTGTTCACCTAAGTACCCAAGTATTCCACACTTTTAAAAAATAGATCTGCCATCCAGAAGGTCACTAATCTATCATGTTCAGAATTCCCTCTGGAGGGGTGCCTGGGTGGCTCAGTTGTTGGGCTTCTGCCTTCGGCTCAGGTCGTGATCCCAGGGTCCTGGGATCGAGCCCCACATAGGGCTCCCTGCTCAGCGGGAAGCCTGCTTCTCCCTCTCCCACTCCTCCTGCTTGTGTTCCTTCTCTCGCTGTGTCTCTCTCTGTCAGATACATAAATAAAATCTTAAAAAAAAAAAAAGAATTCCCTCTGGAACTTTCCTTACCGATAAAAGGCTAACAAATTGCCAGGCTTTTATTTTGTTTAATGCTTCTCCAATTTCACCCTTAACTTTTAAAAACTCACAATTGCTATTTAGTTCAAACTACCCACATAAAAATTCTTATGAAATAGTGTAACCGTGAAGCGGATAATGACTGAATCAAAATTTGGGTCTTCCGGATATGGAACAGAGAGCATTAAAGAAAGAACCACCCCAAACAGTTACACTGTTTTGTGTGAAAAAGAAAAATAGCACTAAAACTTATTGTGTAAAATGGGTAGTTGGACTACATTATTTCTGAAGTCCCTTCCGGTGCTAAAATTAAATTAAGTTCCATAATAATAATAGTGACCACTGCTGACCCTTTCCAACCACAGCACACACAGGGCACTTGCCCTCAAAGTCCCAGGCACTGTGCTAGGAGCTTTTCACGGATCATGCACAGTACATCTAGAAGCATGTTACCATGAGACACTTCTCTATTTCAACTCCCTCAAATACGAGGGATGCAAATGGGACACAAACCCTTCCTAAAAAAATGTCTCTGGTATAAAGGAAAATGGATATGGAAGGCTCTAAGTTCTGGAGCTTTGTTTTGTTCCCTGGGATTGGGAGAAGCTGACTCCTGTATGACCTGGTTCCCTAAAGATCAGATGCCTAGAGCTGCTGAGAAGGACATCAAAAAACAAAAATCAGAGCCCACCCAACTAGTCCTGCCGGCCCATGGAACGGCTCCTTGCCCGACTGATGAAGACACGCCATCAGGGTTCCTCCAGAAAGAGGGGGTGCTCTCCGTAGAGATGAAGAGTTCAAGAGCATTAGTAGCACTCTGACAGACCTGGAAATCTGAAGGGCCCTGGTAAGAGGGATCTAAAAGTACAGGATGTGGCCATGTGGCCACACTTCCGTGTCCCCACTAGGCTGCAGGGTTCTCAGGGGCATAGATCTTACCATTTTTTTTTAATCTACCCTGAGGGCATAGCATAGTCTAGGACCCAGAACATAAGAAGCACTTCATAAATATTTAAGGGGAACTATCAGTAACTCATCTCGCCGGGGACATATTTATTCCACTTACTGGGGTGTACCTATACAGTCCGAGCTTTCTAAAGTGAGGTCTGGAGACCTCTAGTGGTTGTCTACAGCTCACCCGGAGAAGTCAAAATCTGAAGGGTGGAGGGAAAAGGGCCAAACACCAGGACGCAGGTTAAGTCCTGAGGCGGGTGAGACGAGGGAGTGAGTGCTATGATGGAGCAATGAACTAAAGAAGTTTAAAAATGAGACATTTTTAAAAGTACAAATAAGATAAAAACGAAATCGGTCTATCTATCTGAAGAAAGCAATGGTTTCCTAATAATCAATTTTATCCCAGAGTACCAGTAAATCTGGTTCGTATCCCCTCAGCATCAAATGAAGCTTTTAATTTTTTTAGCTAAATATAAATGACTAGTACTCTAAAGCATATTGTTACTTGAGGGACTATAAGAGAATAAATTGAACCACTTCGGAGAGAAAAAAAGAAACCCACCCCTTTATAAATTCTTAGCACAGAAGAGAAGAAGAAAGCATTCATTCTATACTACACGCAGTATCTTTTTGTTAAAGACAGTCAACTCTTAGGGTCATCCGCCGGTCATCTGGTATCTCTGAAACTGCAGATCTCATTTTGGTAGAATGTTGGTGATGCCAGAGAGCCAGCACTCTTTCAAACTTCTCCTGGGAGTCTCACACTGACAGGGAAAATCTCCATCATCTTTTTTCTCAGTAAACAATCGCTCTGGATTCTGGGCTCTGGAACCACCTTCCCTGGATTCGTATCACAGGTCAATGTTTTACTAATTAAGTCAGCTCAAGTTACTTAAGTTCTTCACATTTGTTTCCTCCTTTGTAAAACAGAAGTAACGGTCTGCATCAAAGCTGTGAAAGTAGATGTGCTGTACATTCCAAGAACCTAGTAGTGTCATGTACCTAGCAAGGAATCAGGAAGTATTTGTTAGATATCACAATTAAAGGGCTAAAATGATCTAGAATGACCCATATAAACCAACAAGGATTCGATGTCTCTAACAAAGGCAACAAGAAAATATTTTAGAAAGAGTTTGCATGATTCTACAATACTCTCTTAAAGTAAAACTTTTTTCTTGTATTATTAACTGAAAATAATCACACTCAGTTGAGATTATGAATATTTAAACTGCCCTAAAGATAGGTAGTTACTACAGAAGAAGTCTTTAACCACAAATCCTACTCACTTAAGAACTGGAGAACATAAAGAGGGAACTATTTTCTATTTTTCTTTATAAAAGCTGTTACGATTTTGCAAACCCTCAAAGACAACTGTGAGCATACTTCTGGGTGTGGACAAAACATTCGTGCAAGGATGAACTTTGAGGGGGGAAATTATCATTAATCTTATTATACATTAAGTACTTGAAAAATCTATGAAGTCTATGAAACTTCTAAGTTGTCTGCTCAACTTTATAATGGAAACAGGAGTTTAGATCAAATAGGAGAATAAAGACAGGTACAAAAATGGGAGATGGGAGTTGAGACACCTGAACAAAAGAAAACTGCTTTATTATATGCATCAGAGAGAATATAAAGTTCATTTCCCTGAGACACTCACTCCTTTCCCTCATATGGGAAGGGAGGGCGGGGAAGGATAAGCCATCTGCCTAACCAGCTACTTGACCAATTAGATCTCTGAATAATATTATTCACAGAGATGACTCCATGCTTTTGGAGAAAAATGATTCGCACAATGGCTGAAGTGCACCTATTCTTTTTGGTTGGAACTTTACAGGGTCACTGCTTGAGTCGATGTCTTTCTATTATTTCAGTTTATAGTTAGTGCTGGGAGATAATGATTTGAAATAAAGTGAGGGCTTATACCCCAAATACACATATAATCACTATCACTCTACTATCACTAGAACTATCACTCTAGTTCCCTCTATAGCCACTCTGTCACCAACTATACAATGTTCTATAGTAGAAACTGCACATTTGCAAAATGCCCACCTAATGCTAATGTTGCATTACAAATGATGGAGGGGAAAAATTACAGAGATAACTTAGAAAGGAAAAAAGAAGCCTTTTTCCATTCAGTTTATCTGTATGCAATGGTCATAGTCAAGAACTCTTCACCAAACTTTCAATAAAGCACTTATGTAGGTAATAAAACACAAATAACCTTGTTCAGCAAGATTTAAGAAAGGACAGGCTTTTTTAAAGGGATAGTTTCAGGGGCGCCTAGGGGGCTCAGTCAGTTAAGCGTCTGCCTTCGGCTCAGGTCATGATCTGGGGTCCTGGGATCGAGCCCTGCGTCAGGCTCTCCCGCTCGATGGAGAGCCTGCTTCTCCCTCTGCCCCTCACCCCGCTTATTGCGCTTGCTCTCTCTCTCTAATAAATAAAATCTTTTAAAAAATAAAAATAAAGGGATAATTTGAGAACATAAGAAAGAGCTACACAAAGCTACCAAACAATCATGTGATAACATGACATACAGCAGGAGACTGAGCCAGGGATGTACCTTCTACAAACACCTTTGGAGAGCAGTATTCTAAAGCCCTCCATAAAACTGCGAGCATGGTCCTCAGCAGTGCCTTTGAACCTAGGTATAATTTCCAGCTACACCTTTTCAATGGCTCCCCATATTCCACCTTCCCGTTCATAATCATCTAGCCAACTTAAAAGATGGAGAAAGAAAAAAAGGGGTGGGATCAGAGAGAAACCGAGACTCTGAATGAGAATCAATTTCTGTGGGGGACAGTGGAACACACAGTTATTTCAGGACCTCATATTACTACATCCCTGGAAGAGTCAAGTAGACAGCCAAATGCTCTGCTTTTTTGGGAAAGAGCTGAGTGTTCCAATCATATAGGAAGATAAAAATTCAGAGGAAAGGAAAAACCTGATATTAATGGAAAAATTATAAAATAATTTCTATAATTACATGTAATTATATAATATTGCAGTCATTGGACCCATTTGATTTTTACTTCTCTCTCTTTCGATCTTCACAGACCACTAAGTCACATTCACATGTGGAAACATGGCCTAGTAATCAATGGTTTGAAACTTGGAGCATTTATTATAACAATGCTCTTGTGTTTGAGAAGGTAAATAAGCAAGATGGCCTTTTTCAGCAATAAAGTAGAACGAGGGGCGCCTGGGTGGCTCAGTCATCGAGCATCTGCCTTCGGCTCAGGTCACGATCCCAGCATCCTGGGATCAAGCCCCGCATCGGGCTCCCTGCTTCTCCCTCTCCCACTCCCCCTACTTGTGTTCCCTCTCTCGCTGTGTCTCTCTCTGTCAAATAAGTAAATAAAAAATCTTTTAAAAAATAAATAAATAAAGTAGAACGGACCCTGGAATGTATTTGAATTTGCCCAGCCCAAAAGGTAGCCTCAATAGCTTGGGGACAGAATTTTGAACTACATACCCCAGGGCAAGTCATGAAAAACTTGCACAGAGCAATGAACCTAGCCAATCGTAACCGCATAAACTTATATTCCTTTTCAGTTATCATTATCATGTATAATGTTAAGTGGGAAAACGCTCAAGAAAATATTCTAGAGATATGTTCTCTTACATAGATATTCATATTATAAGTGTGTATAGACTACTCTAAACTAAATTTTACTTCGCCATATGTGATCATCTAAGTTAGTGTTTGAAATTCTAATGCCTAATAACTAAATGTAATATATGGATCTATATGAATCTATTTGTCTAGATTCTATCTCAAAAAAAACCTAGGTCAAGAGATAGTTTCTGAGGCATGAGAAATCTGAAACAGGCTGGATACCATAGGACCCCAAAGAATTATTAACAACACCCAAATTAACTACTGTTTATTATAATTATTGTTAGGTGTGATAATGGCACAGTGGCCATGGGAGAAGGTGTCCATACGTGCTAACATATGCAGGGGTGGATGAGATTTGCTCTAAAATATCTCAGCTAAGAAAAAAAAAGAAAGCTGGGCGCCCGGGTGGCTCGGTCAGTTAAGCGTCTGCCTTCGGCTCAGGTCCTAATCCCAGGGGCCTG
This sequence comes from Callorhinus ursinus, assembly GCF_003265705.2. Taxonomy (NCBI): domain Eukaryota; kingdom Metazoa; phylum Chordata; class Mammalia; order Carnivora; family Otariidae; genus Callorhinus; species Callorhinus ursinus. Next base: position 823,912 of record NW_027397087.1, on the reverse strand, counting down.
GGATCGAGCCCCACATCGGGTTCCCTGCTCCGCGGGAAGCCTGCTTCTCCCTCTCCCACTCCCCCTGCTTGTGTTCCCTCTCTCGCTGTCTCTCTGTCAAATACATAAATAAAATCTTTTAAAAAAAGAAAAAGAAAAAGAAAAAAAAGTTAAATGAAGCAAATGCGGCAAGCGTCTTGGTAATTATTGAATCTGGGTAACAGGTTTATGGAAGTTCATGCGTTACTTTTTCATAGTTTTGTATAAGTTTGAAGCTTTTCATAATTTTTAAAAACCTTTAAAAAGCATATATTGTCCAGAAATACCCCTAAAAGGGCTCTGTGAAAAGATAGGAAAAGGAAAAAAATCTTGCATTACTTAAAAAATGAAGTAAAAAAATTATAAAATTGACATTTTTAGATCTTTTATACAGTTACCCAAAATTCCATCTAATACTTTTAAATAAAGACCCTGCTAAAATCTTATACTAAATGATGACTCATAATGTTCTCTTCCAAAGCAACAAAATGCATGTGCCCAAAAGACATTTAAAAACAGGTGTGCCTTTCACAAAAAGCAGCCTTTTCCCTGCTATAAATTTTTAAAAACTCACAATATATTTTTCTATCTTGAAGGCTTTTTAAAAATTATTTTCCTTCTTTAGAGAAAACTTTGAGAAACCATCTCAGCAGAATTTCTGCAAATAATGCAAAGGTAAAATACAGTGTGCTTTCTCCCAGCCAAAAGGACGAACAGGAAAAAAAAAAAATGAACGTTTTCAAGAGCATTTTGGAACCTTATTCCAGCCTCCTCTTTGCTCAGCTCTTTTTCTCTTCCCCCAAAATCATCACCTGTCTGTCAAAACAACTCTTGCCCCTTCTACCTGATCACATTCCAAAGCTGCAGCTTTTCCTGGATTCACTTCACAATCGCAAGCCTCACAGAGAGCACCTATCAGACTGAATATGATCGTCTGCTCCTTCCTTTTTCCCTTTCAGGGCATACTGCTGTCCATCAGGAGAAGTAATTAATGGGTTTATTATGTATGAAAGCGTCATCCCATCAGTTTGCTTTCTGGTTTGAATAGCTCATATCAGCTCTTCATTCATGCCAAGTATGCTCCCTGTCCGGAGAGATGATAAAGCCGCACCTCCTTTGGATTTTTCCCTCACTATTCACAACCCAGTGTACCAGAACTATGTGCTGCAGAGGCACAAGGAAGACAGAAGAAACCCCCTCGTCCTCTACAAAAAGGAAGCCAAAGGACTGAAAAGTTGGTAAAGACAGGCACAAGGAAAGCAAGAGAAGATCTGGGCTTCGGGTTGGAATAATTTTTTAAAGCAACTTGATTTGGGGGCATGTGTCATTCTGAAATATGGACAGCAGAACTTTTCCGGAAGGTAAAACCATCTATGCAAAGGGCCCGGATTCTTCATTGCTGAAACATTCAATGAATTTTTAATAAGTTCTGCACACTCAAGTTGTCTGTGGTCAGATCAACTGCTGTTATTGGATAAAGAAAGGCAAAATTCACCCTCTAGCTCTATAATCCTATCCAAATGGAATCATTTGTCTATTGCGTGCTGTCTTAACTAATGCTACAGGATTACCAGGAATACAGCTAGAGAGACGCTGCAAGAAATCCAACACAGTGGTGAACGAACACCCGCAAGGAAAGTAGAGAAGGCATTTCAGGTACCGGAGCTTACTGTTTCCAGCCAGAATTAGATTACTGAGCTTCAAACACCCCACTGCCAGGTAAGATTTAATTTTACAACATTCTCTATATCCCGACTACTGAAACTAAACCTGCTGATGCTGTGAATGAGCCAGTAGATTTGAATTTCATGTGATCCTCCCTTAAGCTTTATGCAGATTTATGCCTTCTGAGGTAAACACTTGTTTTTACTTATGCTGCATAAACTACTCATTCATAACTATATAAAAACAGCCCCAGAGTCTCATTCATTTTTCACTGGCTATGTCCCATCTTTGTCTTCATTTTTAAAATCCCAATTTTGTTTTCTTTAATAGCTTGGGGGAAAAAAAAAATGCGTGAAGAGAGCCCTGAACCAGGCACAAGAACCATTCACACATCTTGTATACCAAACATTCAGATGTGATTTGTTTCCCCGGGGCCCCTGGTAAAACAAAGAATTAATGCATTTTTAATATTTCTATTAATGCCAGAGAATAAAGCTCAATAACTGATTTTTATCATTACAAAACAAGAAAAGCGGTGATGTCACTCTCATTCACACTAAAGAAGAGCAATCTCTGGCAAACTAAGGTATAGCACCCCAGTAGAACGGGATTAATTTACCGTCACAGTACTGGGCATATTGTTGTAACAGACTAAATAAGGACATTTTTCTGATTTAACAACAGAACAAAAAGATGTCTGGTATCTTAATACCTCAAAAGCTTTAACTCAGATCAAAGGTCCAAAGAGAAAATGTAAAGAACTACTGGGACCAAAGAATTTTTAAAGGGTACAAGTGCCTTTTAGAAATTCCCAAGAAATCACTCCATAATGAGACATCAAGAGAGACTGTCTTACATATTAAAAAAAAAAAAAAACAGAAAAGATAGAACTTTAATTCCCTACATAGATTTTTAGCCAAAATTCAACTATATTAGTTTGCATATAAATTCAATAGGAAAAGTTCAAAGCTTAATCTTTTCACAAAGAAGCCCTAAAATAAATAATAAATTGCTAATATCTTAGAAGACAAGAGATAAAGGAAACAATAAAAGCAAATCACACTTAACAATAGAGATGATCTGATAATACAAGGAAAGTTATCAGAAGTAATTATTCAGTACCTGTCTAAAAAAACAATCAAGTTTGAAATTCTTCTCTTCCATTTCCCTAAATCCTTTCCTTTTTTCAAAGCCTAACAGTTAATTACATGATCTCTTCACTCTTTTCAAAACAGTTCATAAAGAACCTTAAGTATCATCTTTTGCATCTGAATTCATTACAGAAATTTACTTATCATTTTCCATTACCAAAGGAAAGCAGCAACTTACATACAAGCAGTGATGGCATGATGTACCAATTTGTTTCAGAGAAAAATCTTTATTTCAAAATTTCAAAATACTTCCTTTGTATACCAGCCCTAACAAACAAGTATTGTTTTTTACCTACATCCGGACTTACCTGAACCCTTAAGGATTCTTTTCATCTTTTCTCTTCTTATTATGATATCCTATATTTGATAAACTGACATGCTTTGAAAATAGGCCTATATTTATAAGTGAAAAATATCACTATTTCAACTCAATAATTAAGGAGGCTTTTTTAAATTAACTTGGGCAAAACATGAAATTCACAATAGTATGCTCAAACAATTTGCTTCCAATAAATAGAACTGAAGGGGGCATAAAATTATACTCATGAAGTCTGGATTTTATTTACTCACTGGAATGTACGCCAGTTTGAGGACTCTGCTTCTATGACTTCCGATGACAATGATGGACAAACAGATACTATCCTCCAACCAAGGCCTTTGTCAGCATCAGTCCTCATTTCTTTTTCTTTCCTATCCAAATCAAGGTTTTTTTCTCTATAATAGTGCATTCTGAATAATAATAACTGAGGTTTAAATAACACTTTCAAAAAAAAATTCTACAGCAATTTGGAATAACCTACATTTTCCTCTTCATTTTAGTGAAAAAAGTGAAGAAAAAACATTAACTACTTTTTAACACATCACTTGTTAATGATGTGTTAAAATGCTGAAAAGTGCTTCAAAGTCAGCAGCTCATAAGTACAAATGGATAAGGAATTTTATGCTTATACCTGAAGATTTGGTTTATTTAGGGGAGTTTTTCCCTTGTGTTGATAGATTTAACAATGAAAGAGATTTTGAACATTCTTGGGAAGTATTCAGTGATTGCTTAATTATTTCTGTAATTTAGAATGTATTTCATGCCCACATATTATATAAAAGTATTATATTATAAAAGTAACATAATTGTGTAATATTGGATTCTGTCACAGAAATGGAGCAAATATTTAAGCTACCATATCCTTACAATGACGTCTATTACTATATCCACAGATTTTGCTCACTTCAAATCATTAAAAGTTATAAACTTTTGGCTTAAACCATGAGAAAATAAAAGTAGTTATACAGGTCAAAATAAAGTATATCCATGTAGTGTCTTTGTTGACCTTTTTTAGACTAGCATGTCATCTTTGCCTGACATAACAAGCAACATAATTTTGCATATAAAATTAGAAATATACCTAAGATTCATTATTAAGTGTTAACACTTAACTTAAAGGGACTGGCAGTACATAATATTTTTAACTCACTTAAAAAAAGTACTGATACCTGCATTATTATAACTCTCAAATTTTGACTTAGAATTTTTGAAAGAATTTCTCTCATTCCAGTATAATGGTAAAGTTTTTCAAGCTTAAGTCAAAAGGCTTTTTCAACTAGCCAGTATATTTGTTCCTCATCATGGTTAATTTCCTTTATAAAATGATCAAATTTGAAGGATGATGGTTCATCATGGAGGTTCATCTCCTCTCCAGCTTCTTCCTGCTGAGAGAGAATAGTCTTTGGTTTGTGACATCACAGTCTGTAGCTGGGGAAGTGGCTGTGATACCAAACAGATGATTATATCCTTTCAGTGTGAACCAGCTACAAAAGAGACAGGAGCACTGTCATTTCAAGTCATGTCACAGAGACACTAAAGAGACGCACGACAGGAACCAAATTAGAGAAGGATGCTTTCATTGCATTTGTCACTTTTACAGCACCAACTATTAAAGATAAAAGTGCCATTTCACAGCTTACTTAATAATTTAAAAGAGGGAGTAAACATCGTGTTAATAAAACTCACAGATGATAAAATGGAAGGAAAGAAAGGACCAGAAAGCAACCAGACAGTAATGGAAAAGGAACGTAGAGAAGAATCTATGCAAAATTTCACCCTGGCCCCCAGAGAAATACTGCTACTCCTCTCAAAATGGATATGAAGTGCTCCAAATTAGAAAAGGACTCTTAAGTTATACAGTGACCCCATGACATAAATTAATTAGTGTATAGCATATAAACCAGTATAACGTGGGGGCAGGGAGGGGGTTGGTGAACATCCTTTTAAGAAAAACAATTCATAAAATAAAAGGAATATCTCTTTAATAAGCAGAATTATGGTGTTCTATCAAAGTCTTCAAAAATTTGCAAAAATAAAAATAAATTGGAACTTAGGGCCCAACAAACATGACAGTACGAGAGTTCCTCTTGCCAACACACATACATAGATGGACCATCTCTCCTCTACCTCTTAGGCAGCTCTAGCTGCAAAGGACGAAGCAAAACCACCAATCCTTCTGCACTGAACACATGTGTAGTTTATCCCTTGATGAGGTGCAAGAGCCCCAATGCAAAATAGCAGCCATTTGTGTCTTAGCCTCCTAGAGTCAGAGCCTATATAAAGATATTTTTTAAATAACAACTCCATGAATAACTAGAAGCCAAACTGACATTTGTTATCTACAGTTACAGTCTGCTTCAAACAATGGTGTATTAGAGAATTATTAAAGCATTTAGCCAGTCCTATATACTGGCTAATGACTACCAGTTGATTGTCAGCAACTGTTTGAAGATCCTGCCATCCTCCATGTCTCACATGGCATTGGAGGCATTAGTAAAATAACTCAAGAATCCAGATCAATCAGAAAACATTCCCACTTTTATAGACCTAAGGCTTGAGGTTACACCGTTGTCATCAGAATACATACGCCTTCCTATTTACTGCTTATCACTATACACATGTTGCACTGAATCATGTGCTCTTTGAGTAGCAAAAGTCAGTTCCCAATTCGATTACCCCAATAAAAATGTTTAGCTGTTAATAGAATTTTCTTGCTATAATCGCCTAAATATGCTGATTGGTGTATAATCGAAATCTATCAGGCTTAGTACATGACATGGTTCTACTCTACGCCTTCATCAACTGCACGTCTTCCTTCCTACGTGTTGCAGGGACACAGGCCTCTGCATGTAGTAATTGTGGGTAATTTGTGGTGATAGCTACACAAAGCTTTGTCTAGGAACTTTCACAGCACTTCTGATAACACTTTTTTTTTTTAAGAGAGGGTGGTGGGAAGGGGCAGAGGGAGAGGGAGAATCTTAAGCAAGATCCACGCCCAGCACGGAGCCCAACCTCATGACCCTGAGATCATGACCTGAGCCAAAATCAAGAGTTGGACGCTTAACCAACTGAGCCACCCAGGTGCCCCCTGATAATACATCTTTTAATAACGCCTTGTTCAATTGTACTGAAAATCTATTTATATACTTATCTTGCCTACTAAAGTCTGCATCCAAGAGTGAGGAGCACATATCATTCATTCTTTATTTCCAAGTACAGGACTAGTTATTCAGTAGCTATGTTAATGAATATGAAAATGTATCTTAAGACATTCTAAAGTACAAGCTCATCAAAAAGGTGGAAGAATGAAGATTCTAAAATATACCCCAGCTTCACTGGTAATGAGAAAATAGGACAAATAGGGGAAAGTCTCCATAAGGGAAACTTTTTGGAGGAGTAATACTGAACTAATAGCTATAAACAGATCAGATCTGCTAAGTATACTATATGATATCATGAGGTTACAAATACTGGATAGGAAACTTATCCCCTTATACTTTTGCTGTATTTGATATACAGAAATCACATTTGCCATACCATATTTTGATGTAGAACTTCATCAATTGTCCAAAGGATCTAAATAGGTCTTGCTGTTAAAAAATGATTACAGAAGAATTTGGATAAGCATTTTGCAAGAGAAATTGAAAAGATACTAACTACAGTCAGCTTTCTGATTCATTCAAACATAAGTGTGGGGGAAGTGACATACTTAAATATTTTACATTTATTCTGTGTTCTCTCTGTGTGAGGAATAAATCTATGCAAGTGTCTAAGTCAAATTTCCTTTGAGTTTGAAAGCCACGGTATCATCAGATTTATCTGTTAAATCTATGTCAACAATGGTGATCTCTTTCAAAGCAGGAATAAAGGCTAAAGCCTGTGCTGCACATTATCCTTTATGATAGAATTCAAGGTAAGAAGGTATTCAAGTAGGGCCAGCCTTGCTCTAGAATTCATCAACCTATGTACTGGGGTGGAGTCGGCTACAGTCTCTAAGAAATGCTCAGGACGTGTGGACAAATGCCTTTATCGAGGCTGATTTAATGTATACAACTCAAGATTTTTTTGAGCTTTGACATCCTATCATTTTTTTAAGCAGTGCTACATTGTTTCAAACAAGATCTTAGATAAAATGTCAAGACATAAAATGCATAAGAGCAAGACACGGAGCGCATAAAACCTGGCTGGGTCCAGAAAGAAAGCATAGAGCCCTACCAGCTAGAAGACCCTTCTCATGCCATCTCTCTGATGCTCCCCCCCCCACACTTCTTGGAACAGCTCCTAAAGTGTGTTTGTTGTAATTGCTCTGCCATCTAGAGGATCTACAAAGAAAGGTATTCTCTATTATAACACATGTATTTGATTCCACACAGACAATGCCAAATAGTCTAAAACTCCTGGCTCAATGAATTATGTCAAGCAATAGCTTTTTCTAGCCCAAGTGGGCACGAGCTGCCAAACACGGCTGCGCGGACGTGTAGAACGCTACTCCATTACTCTGTTGTCTCAACAATGGCCAAATAAATTACAAGTACGTAAAGAAGGATTAAACATCTATAATCTGCGGCGCCTGGCTGGCCCAGTCAGTACAGCATGCGACTCTTGAACTTGGGATCGTGAATTTGGACCCCCCACTGGGCGTAGAGTTTACTTTAAAAAAATAAATAAAATTAATAAAATAAATTCTGTCTCCTAGTCCTTAAAAGAAGAAAAAAAATCTATAATTTGGACTAGAATATCCCAGAAACAACTAAAATTGACAACATCTCAGAAAATTTTATCATACGCAGTCAAGAGGTAAGGCGTAGAAATGAAGCATGAATTTGTCATAATAGGAGTCACAACACAGTGTGAGAAATCAACAGAATTTAATTGCTGGAAATACCAAGAGGCCCCCCTTCATAATATTCTTTCACCTATAATATTGTGCCAAACATTTTAGTTGCCTTTAGTTGATTCCAGATTTGTGGACTCTCGTAATTTACTTGACTTTGAGTGTGAGACAGAGCTCAAGTATTAGGAACCATACATCACTAAATGTTATATCTAACAGGATATATTGGATTAAAGCAACCTTTCTTTTTCTTTTTTTAAGAGGAAATATTTTCTATCCCCCCAACACATGCAATTATGGTGACCCACTGGTTATGTAATTTGTTTCTACTCATTGAGCATCTCCAGCACTATCCTTGTTTAAGGAATTCTCTTTTAACTATTATTCCAAAATCTCAACTGATTCTTATTTTGAAGCCAATCTCCCAAGTAAGCAATGTCTTTTCCCCCCCAACATGCTTTAAAATATTTTGAAATAATATTCTTGAGATTCTATTTTTAAATATTTTATTAGGAATTATTTCAAACTGATGACCAACACCCATGTACTTACCACCTAGTTTTAACAAATACCAATTTTTGCCATTTTTGCTTCCGATTTTTTTTATAGTCCCTCAATAAATAGGTCTGGAAAGAAAAACAACTTTACAACTTTATTCCCTGACATAACTATGTCAGGAGCCAGTTATAATTTACACGTCTTTATTAAGATTTGTAAGTCAGGATAGGGAATTTTGTAGCCATAATTCCACAACTATCTTCATTACAAATATTTTATGTTAGCATAAATACCAAAACAAAGACATTTTTTAAAAACTATGTACCCTTCCTATCTCAGACGCCCAGTCAAACTTTTGAAACAAATGTCCTAGAAACAGAACCATAGGCTAATTTCTTTTCCCACATCTTCCCTACCCCCTCTCTCTGTGCCAACCTCCTGTGGCGAAGTGACATCCTAAATGGAAGTAAAATAATCAATATTACAAACAAGGTCCCCCAAGAAAAAAACCAATTCTCACCAGTGATTTCTTATGTAGCAAAGACATACCTAAACTCACAGTTACAAAGGCACAAACTAGTTACAGCAAGGTTAACATCTTGTAACATACGTAAATAAAAATGTATTTTTGGCTCAAGTTGGTACCCAAGAGCTAGGAAGGTTGAAAATGTGCATGACCTCACTGTGAGGGCAGCCAGAAAAACCCATCCACTCCCCTTTTTAGAAACAAAATCAACAATGGGGCGCCTGGGTGGCTCAGTTGGTTAAGCGACTGCCTTCGGCTCAGGTCATGATCCTGGAGTCCCAGGATCGAGTCCCACATCGGGCTCCCTGCTCGGCGGGGAGTCTGCTTCTCCCTCTGACCCTCTTCCCTCTCGTGCTCTCCATCTCTCATTCTCTCTCTCTCTCAAATAAATAAGTAAAATCTTAAAAAAAAAAAAAAAAAAGAAAGAAATTTAAAAAAAAAAAAAAAGAAACAAAATCAACAAAAATCACAACTACATATAAAGGGAATCCAGAGGCTGGACTCCTTACAGTAAGACAGGGAAGCGTGCCTTCAGGATAACAATTGAGAATGAGCTCCAACATGCTCACCTTAAAAGGTAACAATTTCTCATATACGGCTAACCACAGAAAGGTCATCTGATGGATAGTCCAACGAATGCTGAAGAGGAGACAGATTCCAACAAACCCTCCCCTCACCTTCATTCATAAGCACATAAACCACTGCATATCACAGTAAATTCCAATTTTATACGTTCACATTCGCTCAGCAGGAGGCTGTGACCACATACTGAGAGTCAGGCTGTTGTAGCCCAACCCAGTGGACTCACGGAGCACAGCTCCTATGTTCACTCTCCCTCAAGGACACTTGTAAAGAGCTGAAAATTGCTCTGTAGGCAGAGACCCAGTACAGACTGGCCATCCCAAACAAAGCGGCACCTATGGATTGGTAGTATTTCCTGAGCACCCCTGAACGTGCTATGGTACTAGACTGTTTAAAAATTGGAAACAGAAATACTGAAATAAAAATTAAATTATACAGACTGGTCCCTAAAGAGTCAGAGAAACACAGGAATCAGCCTGTCTTTTCCTTTCCTATGGTTCCTACACCCAAGAAACATTAGAAGGCTAGAATTCACAAACACAAAAACCAGGGGAGTAATACTCACTTTTACCCTGAAGCCCCCATTCTAACAAGAGCAAATGTGAAAAAAAGAAGAAAGAGATAAATGTCCACGTCAGGCCAGAGTAGGGAGTAGGAGTAGCAGAACAAGATGGACCAAAGAGCAAATGATGGGTGGGACCTTTGGGCTTATACAACCCTCCAGGGTGCTTCTTCATCCTACACAAGCCTGTTTAGGAAGGTCTATTATACTTGACAATATCCACAATTTTTAACTCTGAAAAGTCATCTCTACCTCCTCTCTCAATCTGACTATCATTTACCCCAAAGGACACAACACTAAGGGAATCAACTCTCAAATTTCCCTCCAACATAAAAATTGACTTCAACAGGGGTGTTTACGGCTATGACTCAAACACTGCACTGTCTATGAACATATAGATAAGAGACTTTTCTGAGCAATTCACCTCCAAGTATCTACAGCTTTAGGTTAAAACCCAACCTATATGAGCCTCAGTTTTCCCATCTGAAAAGTGAAAGATTTGGACCAAATGCTATCTAAGATTGTTTTCAGACTGTGTATTCTATGCTGCCTTTTGAAGACTGAGGGAAAAAAGACACCAAAGATTCAGAACTCACCAACTTCACTCAACTAACAGCAATTAAACTGGAGCACTAGGGAATCTTAAAGGGCATGCTCAGTGAGGCAATAGGGACCTTAGTGATCAAGAAAAAAGCAACTTACATGTCGCTGTATATTTTCCTTATGAAAACTGCTGGTCAGTAGAATAGGAAGAGCAATCCAAGAGATTTTAAGTTGGAATTAGAAGAAACCATTCAGGTGAACACTAACTTGTTCTAGCTATGAATTCATTGTAATGATAGTTTATTCTCTGGGTTTCAAAACAAGAAACAACTCACTTTTTCACTATGATTTTGAGTGTGGAAAAAAAAAAGCTTAAAGATAACAGGGAAGAAAAGTTAAGATATTCTAGCTGAATTAGTGCTTTTTTTAAACGATACCATAGTAAACTAGTATGGCTCATAGCAACAAGGCACAGTGGAGGTACCAGGATATCAAACATGAAGAGCTGAAGATACATGATTTTAAAGTTACATCGGGAGTGGCAAATTCTTATTTAGAAGTTATACTGTATAGCTGACAGACATGGAAACTCCTACAGAGAGTGGATTTAATAATATCTTTTTGTTAGCAGCGTACCCTTAAGTACCAGTCAGATAGATAGATAGATAGATAGATAGATATCCTATAGTTTAAATCTAGCCAACCCTAAAGATTGTTATCACTAGAGCCTCCAATCAAAACTCAAAAAAGACTAACCTGGGATTCAGAAACACTTTGCCAGTAAGTACTCTCTACATTACTATCAGAATCATCAAATTGCAAAAATGCTCAATGGGCTACTGAGGTTCAACTGGGTTTATGTAGATCTATACATCACAATTTCTAAGGCTCCTCCAAGCCCTGGCAGCAATTCCTCTTGGGTTTTTTTTTCCTCAGAATTATGGGGAGAAGATACCTAAATAAGAAATCCAATAGGTAATGTGAAAAACATTAACACTAGTGATGCCATGTCGCGTTTCTGAATATAAAGCAGATGAATCTCATTTACACATACACAGCATATACAGCGTAACACAAAGTATCTATTTTGCTTGAGGTAATAATTACCAGCAGTCAAGGAAAACTCATTTCCGTATTAGAGCTCCTGAGTACCTCTGTCATAATACAAGTCAGGGAGATGAAATGAATCCATATTTTGTTTTCCAGATTTTCCAGTTTAAATGACACACGTAGCTAATAATAAAGGTAATGTTTCCACTGTCATGACTAGACCAAAAGGTGCCAAACTATCCAACAAAGATAATTTTTTAAAAGTAGCCAAAACGGTTGTGTGTTGTTTTACTATAAAGTGGGGGCAGGAGGAAATAACTATCTGCAAACTATGAAACAACTCATTTTCTACACAATCTACCAGTAGAGCCTACTGCTGCACAGCCAACTGTGTGCAGAAAGCAATAGTTCAGTATAAAAAATAATAATGGGTTTTGGAATCAGACTGATAGAAATTCATACTATATTTCCATCACATACTAATTATGTGACATGAGGCAAGATATCTAACTTCCTTGAGTTTAATTTGCCTCCTCTGTAAAATTGTCTAATACTGACCTTGCAAAGTTACTTTGAAATTAAAATATTATACATAAAGTACCAAATACCCAGCCAGGGGTTCTATAAATAAGAACAACTGTAACATATTTGTTTATGCCTACACCTCATCTACCCCTACTCCCCAAATTAAGATAGTTACTGTTATTCAACCTAATCCAAAAATTGGCCCTGATATATTTCCCAACAATGTTGCCTTCTCCACTGCAAGATCACTTCCTCTCCATTCAGGCCCCACCCAAACCCCCCTACTCTGATGACCCCAAGAATTAGAAATGCCATGCTCTGGGGGAGGGGGGGAGGAGGAAATAAATGAAAATGTTTCTGAGAATAGCTAATTACTAAAATCTGTTCTGGAGCAACACAAAAACATACAGTTAAAAAGCCAAATCTCAGTCCCAAAGGTGAAATGCAATTTAACTATTAAACTACTGCCATAGAAGTCACTTGGAATGTAGCTAATAATTCACATAGACACACACACGTGTACCTTCTTACTCTACTCTTTATGCTATGAGATAAAATAAGTATTTTGTAACTGATTAATGAGGAAGAAATTAAAGTCAATTACTGATGTTTTACCTGTTTCACAAATGCACCTTCATTAACCCTATTTGTTTAATATAAATATATCTACTCTTCAAAGAAATGGACAGAAGGGTCAGTGACACAGAAATAACATCATTTATAATTGACATTTATATATACATTTATAGCTCTGCAAGAAACCATAAATGAAAAAAGTCAAGTAAGTATATGGTCATTACAGCTTGACCTCTTGTCTCAGGCAATTCTTGGCCTCATTTTTAGAGAGCTGGTTCCCCTGAACCTTTAAGGAGAGACAAGATATTTGCATAGCTTCAAAATACTTTCCCCAACATATTTACTATTTACTGTCTTTGTTTTAACTTATGCCCAAAATTCCTTGACACGCCTCCCTCTAGTAGGTGAAGCTTAATCCCCACCCCCTTGAGTATGAGTAGGATCAAGTCACTTGCTTCTAGTGAAGAGAATGGCAAGTAACTTTACACTGGAGAAACCTAACAGATATCATCTTAATCAAGTGATCAAAGTTAATATTGTTAGTCAGAAGTCATGTTGATATCAGGTGTCCACTGATGTGACCCAACAAGAAAAGCACATCATCACCCCCCAAATCTGTAAATTCTACCAAACCATGAGAAAACATCAGAAGAACCCAAATTGGGCACCTGGGTGGCTCAGTCAGTTAAGCGTCTGCTTTTGGCTCAGGTCATGGATCCCAGGGTCCTGGGATCAAGTCCCGCATTGGGCTCCCTGCTCATCAGGGAGCCTGCTTCTCTCTCTGCCCCTTCCCCCTTACCCCCGTTCATTCTCTTTCTCTCTCTCTCTCTTTCACTCTCTCAAAAATAAATAAATAAAAATACTTAAAAAAAAAAAAAGAAGAAGAAGAACCCAAATTGAGGGACATTCTACAAAATACCTAACCACTATTCCTCAAAGTGTCAAGTCCAGAAAAGACTGAGAAACTGTTACAAATCAGCAGAAACTAAGCAGTTAAATAAATGCAGTGTGGTATCCAAAGCTGGAACAGAAAAAGACCACCAGTGCGGAGAAAAAAACTGGGGAAAGTCAAAGTCTATAATACAACAATATTAATTTGTTATTTTGTATAGATGTACTATGGTTATGTAAAATAGTAACATAAAGAGAAGCTAGACGAAGGGTCTATGGGAACTCTCTGTACTATCTTTGCAACTCTTCTGAAAAAATCTAAGAAGTATTAGAAAATAAAAAGTTCAAAAAATAAATAACAGGTCCCTAATGAATAGTAGTAAATGAAATCACATGCAAGATATTCTGCAACTCGACCACCTTCCTCATTATTGAAATAGATTCATGTCACAAAATGAGGTGCTTTTCACTGAGGACTATCTTCTCAGGACTTCAGGTCTTAAAAAGGAGACAACTGCAATAGTAGATATAGGGACCTCTGATGTACTACATCACACCCAATAACCACAAACAATAGCTTATTCATCCATTCTGCAAGCTTTATAGTTGTGAACTGTGTGCTATGTACTGTGCCATATGCTAAAGGTAAAAAGATCAACCCTCAACAGACATACAATCTAGTATGATCAGTTTAAGAGTAATGCACTCAGAAAGTCTCCCTGACCTCAGCAAGCTGAATTGGGTGCTGTCCCTTGATTGTTCCACAGCACTCTGTGCCTCCCACGTTGAATTGTAATTGTTAATTTCCTCATCTCTGTCACCTCCTAAGTGGTACTTGTCAAGAACTATGCAGGGGCTGAGATTTTATCCTGTTTGAAAGATAATAAGTTAGCCTATTACTGTTCCATGGATGCTGGCCGAAGACCTGACACTCCTGGATCACAGACCAAGGCCTTGATTCTTGGCAAAAGTAGTAGCCAAAGCTCCGTGTTCATTTGTGCTGGTTCCCCTTGCCTGCTCCATCCCAGAGGGGGACTTCAAAGCAGGCATTGTAGAAGCACTGTAACACGTGCTATGGACTATGTTACAGGAAAGGAACACTAAGCTTAGGAGATTCAATGCTCTTACAGTAATTGGAAGCAAGCCTGATCTTTGTCTGGGGGAGATGTTACCCCAACTCCCATGGTGGCCTACTGCCCCAGGTAGAGAGCCGTCAGGGTCCCGTATTCTTGACACGTCCATTGAGCACGTGCAGGAATGCTCAGGACCAATATTCTGCATGTTAGGGAGTAGGTTTTAGGCACTTCCATACTCTCAGCACCTGGCATGATATAGGACCCACTGGAGTGCATGCTAATTGAGGGACTAGAAGCTGAATTTGAAGCCAAAGACAACTGCTCCATACTGTGACCATATACACAGTCACTTCATCTTCAAGTTTCATTCTCTTCGTCTCTAAGAAATGTTCAATAAGAGAAGCTCGGGCGCCTGGGTGGCTCAGATGGTTAAGCGTCTGCCTTCCGCTCAGGTCATGATCCCAGGGTCCTGGGACCGAGTCCCGCATCGGGCTCCCTGCTCCCTGGGAGCCTGCTTCTCCCTCTGCCTCTCTCTCTCTCTCTCATGAATAAATAAAAATTTTTTAAAAATCTTTAAAAAAAAATAAGAGAAGCTCCAGAAATGTTCAATGAAAGAATTATCACCAAGGATTATTCTATCTCTAAACCTGAAATTTCTACAATTCTCTAAACAGCAGAATGCCAGAAAGCCCAGGTTCCTGACTGTCTCTGACAGATGTGACTCACATAGTATTCTCACCGCGGAGGTAGAAATTCATGATAACAAATTTAGCATTCTATTAATTTTGGTTATTCATAGTTATTCATGATAATCTCAAATTACACTATAAATGTTTATAAACTCTTTACAAATAGAAGGCAATGGGGCACCTGGGTGGCTCAGGAAGTTAAGCGTCTGACTTCGGCTCCGGTCATGATCTCAGGGTCCTGGAATCGAGACCCACACTGGGCTCCCCACTTTGCAGGGAGTCTGCTTGCCCCCGTCCCTCCCCCCACTGATGTGCTCTCTCTCAGATAAATCTTGAAAGAAATTAAAATAAAACAGAAGGCAGAAAACTATAACCACAGAATTCAAAAAATAATAAACCACATAAATTATCTACTTAGCAAGTAGTGGATGAAGAAATGAAGAAAACAATTAAATTTTCTAAAACTTCATGATTTTAAAAGACCAGTGGTATTATTATTAAAAATGGAATGTTTTCCTTCATGTAAAATACACAGGAGGCAACATTCAAGGGCTAGTGAGGACTGAGAGGCTCTCTATCCAGTTCCTTTTGCAAGTGCCAAGTAAACATCTAAGAGGCAGATTTAATTTCCCGGAAGAATGCTCACCACAAATTATGGAAAGCAGTATATTGACATCCTCACTATTCTTTCGGAAATATACAGCACACTCAGTCACTAAATTAGCAGTATATATTGACATTTCATTTACAGCAATTCCATTCTTAGACAGCCGAAAATTCTGAGACCAATATAGTATCCTCATAACAAGTCCTGGGCAGGCATTCTCTCCATTCCATTTCAGGTATGACAACACACTAGGACTACACGATGGAGTATACTACAGGTGTTTTAATCTTTTGAGGATACCTTTCTAATAGAAAAGGTACATTTCAAGGGTTTTTTTCCACCTAAAATATCCAATTAGTTTATGATACTGGCTTTTCTCTTGCTTCAACAATGTTGGGTGGAATAGACCCAAGGACAATTAGCTTTTCTCCCCCATCACACTTACATAGCGTATTTTACCCCCAACAGTTTGCTTTTCTTTGCCTATAAAATAATTACTGACTTTTGCATAGCACTTTATAATTTTTCAAATAATTCTCCATGACCCTCACAACCACCCTGTACTAAAACAAGGCAGGTATTATATCTAATTCACAGCTTTAAAAAAAAAAATAGTTTCAAGAGTTTCACTCCTTCAAGAACATGGACCTAATAAGTGACAACCATAACCAAGTCCCAGATCAGCTGACACGCATCAGTCAAGTGCTCCTTCCATTCCACTACCAGAATACATTTACTACACTTCAGTGACACTTACTGCAATAGATAACTTTATCTTTCACAATCTTAAGGATTATTAATCTTAATCCCAATTCAGAGCCTCTGAATTCATACGTTTCATGCTTTTTATATCACAAGAGGTTCTGCACTGACCTTCGTTAGGCTTTGCCAAAATAAATTTTATTCTATCATTATTATTATTAAAGCTTATTTTAGCAAGTTAGAGAGAACATGCAAGTGTGGGGGGGTGGGCAGAGGGACAGAATCTCAAGCAGATTCCCACCCCTGAGCGTGGAGCTTGACAAGGGGCTTGATCCCAGGACCCACTGATCATGACCTGAGCTGAAACCAAGAGTCAGACACTCAACTGACTGAGCCACCCAGGTGCCCCTCCTTTTCTAATTATTATTACAGTAGCCTTTATTATAAAACTTGGGACTTTCCCCATTCTACTTTTGAGTACTTTACACAAAGTATCCCATTGATAATCAGCCTTAATCTTATTGACATGATGAAACCTTACATATCAGTTTTATATCAAATTTCGCCATCAAGTATCTGAATATGTTATTACTATAGTATCAATTATAGTTAGGAGAATGAGGAGGGTATTCGCTCTCTCTAGAGCAAGTAAAGAGAACCTTATCAACTTCCAATTAAAAGGACATTGATCATGAGCCTTTATTTGTGCTGCTTCCCCAAGCCCCCCTTTAAATGATGGTATTTCTTTTTTTAAAGGAAGCATGGATCTATAAGAATAAATAGAGAGGAGACAGCGGCAGTTGAGAGGAATATGCTAGATGCTATTAGAATGTAGCATGTGGCTTTGATGATGCAGCTAGTTAGACATTTAGCAACCAGAACAGTATCAGGAATACAAGTCAAATTCAAAAAGATTCACTACTATTGTCTCATTAAGATATTTCTAGTAAGAATAATCTAAATTATCATCTAAACATTCAGTCCTTAAAAATGAGCTGGAGACCCTGTAGTCACTGCTAGTGATCCAATGGCCCAGCTCAGTGAGATGAGGATCAGAAAGGTAGCGCAATAGCTGCAAGTGGCGATTGTGACAAAATGCTACTCTGGGGCCAAAATCTGTCATCAAATCAAGTATTATTTTAGTGACTTTAACTTGCCACGAGACAAGTTTTTAAAGGAGACAGGTCACACTGGATGAAAGGCGGGTTCCTCAGAGAGCCTAAAATCCCAACAGGGGAACTCCCTAACAACAGAGTTTAATATAATGGAAGCACTGAGCAAATGAAAGACAAAACCTGCGGAAATAAAAATAAAGCTAACATCAGAAGCTCTCCACACAAACCTCTCTCTAATGAGTATAAAAGCTCTCTCCAATGACTGGATGAGTATTAAAAATGATGTAAAAACAGATCCATGTGCATGAAAGGCTTTCCAGCTGACGCAATCCATGGTGACATAAAGGATTAGAAGATAAAGGTCAAGCACAAACTATTCAAATGAAAACAACATTACACAAAGCATGAAGTGATCAATATTTGCAGGGTCTGATAGTACTGAATTTGCTAAAAAGTTTATAGAGACACGGGCCAAAAGCATAAAGACCTTCTAAGACTTTTCAAGAAAGATATGTTGAAAAAAAAAAAAAAGGAAGGAAGAAAGAAAGAAAAGGTAAGCTAAATTAAGGAACTAATAAACAAAAAGCAAAAACAGAAGTGCTATAGATGCTAAAATGAAATCTCTAGAAAACTGAATGTTGAAATTTTGGGATGACTTAGATGATCAGGCCTGGTTGAAAAGATCCACACCTTTCTCAAATCGTGGAGAAATAAAATGGATAGACTTTAATCAGAGGAGTAAAAAAAGGGAGTAATTCTATTTAAAGAAAAAGCTAAGAAGCACTCGAGAAAGGGAGGAAGCCAAGAGTGGTAACTTACGATTAAGCAACAAAGTGAGGAGGGAGTTATGAGGAGAGGTAGGGAAAAAACAGAGCCGAAAGAAATCGTGGAGGATCAACAAGAATCCCTAAACAAATGGAAAGGAAAAGGTCACAGATTTGAAGGAAGAGGGAGAGGAATTAAAGCCGCCAGGGAAAGTAGAGTTTCGTGGCAAGAAAGTGAACGTGGATGGGGAACGAGGCACAAGATGAAAAAGATGCGGGTGGCTGGACCAGCAAAAGCAGACAAAGGAGAAGCTGCCTGGAAACAACCAAAAAGAGCCAGTGGCACAGAGACCAGGAATCTGGCAAACCCATTTCTAGGTATTCAGCTGCTTTTATCTTCGGA
Organism: Callorhinus ursinus; assembly: GCF_003265705.2. Classification (NCBI taxonomy): domain Eukaryota; kingdom Metazoa; phylum Chordata; class Mammalia; order Carnivora; family Otariidae; genus Callorhinus; species Callorhinus ursinus. Next base: position 804,816 of record NW_027397087.1, on the reverse strand, counting down.
GGTTTGAAAAAAGAAAATCAAATTAAGTCCACTTCAATGTCCAGCTGTAAGAAAGGAAAGATATTTTTTGTGGTTTTACCTCTTTTTGTTGTTGTTACCCAAATGAAGATTTTTTTTTTTTAGTGCATATGTAGTTCTGAATCAATGTGAAATAACAGAAACAAATACCAAAGGGAAGGTTCTTCTTCTCCACCGTCTTTGTAATGAGAATGTATTAGTAAAAACGGATAAAATGCATACCATAGAAAAAGAAAAAAAATGAACTGAGTCCATGGGGACAAATACAGCTGTCTTGCTGCTTCGTGGGCTGCTAGAGTGAGAGGCTTTCTTTTCCCTTTCAGCCTATTTGCTGGCAAAAGCATATGGCGGGGGGGGGGTCAAATATCATTAGAATTAAAATATACCCCCTCAAAATTAACTTTTCATAAAATTACATTGTAGAAAATATATAATAACTTGAAATGAAAAGATGCATGGACAACTATGCGGACCAAATTGTAAGCTAATCGTTTCATTTGTATTTGTTCTACAGAAAATAAACAGAGCTTACAGACGTGCACATAAAAGATTTTTTTTTCACATGTTTATCTTCAATATTGCTCCAGTGCATTCTGCTTGCACTGTAAACATTTTTCTAGCTCTGGTTAGCTGTGACTTCTTGAAAGGAATAGATACAGCATATGGCATGAATTCAATGACTCACCACTTGAAGAAAAAAAAAGTGGGGGGAGGTGCGGAAAACTTGCTTAAAGATCTAACATCTTATGTCTGAATATAAGTGAGGGTACGGTACCATTCTCAAAGCTGGTGAAACCTAAGTTAGAACTGCAAGAACACTGTTCAAAAAGAAAAGCTGCAGGCGCAACTGTCTGTTTCAGAGGCTTACAGAAAGAGTCCTAAAAAGATGTCTGAGAACTCCCAATCCTACCAGCAAAAGTGTGACTTCAAACAAACTAGTCCCCTCTTCCTTTATCCTCCACTTGGAAAAACAAGATGCTACTACCCATGGCCAGAGACCAAAACAAAGCATGATGAAAGCCTCAGGGTGCCGAAAAGGACTGCTTCTCCCAAAACGTTCCCCATGGTCTACAGGGGTAACTTAAATCCTATCATTAGAAATCCATTTTCAGACTTTCCTTGTATAGAGGGACACACAAAAGAATAGGTAAGATACAATTTAAAGAAAAATTACTCAACAAACATAAATAAACATCATCCAGGTCAAGAAACAGATGACTATCAACATCACAGAAGTCCCCCAACCCCGACATTTGTTACATGCCCCTCCCCAATCATTACCCCTCACCTCTCCACTGGAGGGGACTACAATCCTGAGTTTTACCATAATCATCTCCTTGGTTTCCATTTTACCATGAAAATGTGTCTCCCTAAATAACACAGCTTACTTTTTTCTGGTGTGTGAATTTCAAGTAGAATCATATGGAGATATTTTGTGGCTATGTAATGTTCCTTTTACTTTACAGTATGTTTGAGAGACTCATCCATGTATTTACGTATTCATTCCACTACGAATGGACATCTGAGTTGCTTTCACCTGTGGCTCTTCTGACCAGCATCACTATGAACACTCACACACGTCTCCTGGCGCAGGTGTGCTAGAGCTTTCTAGAGTGCCTTCCAAGCATCCAAGTGCTGGACCCTCGAATTTACTGGAAAATGACATACTACCTTCCTAAGTGAATACATATACTTATGTACATACATGCCAACATACCTACACACCAGCTGTGTGTGCAGAAGAAATTCACTCTTTGAATTAATTACTGCTCCTCAAAGATTCACTGTTATGATGTAGATCCTACCAGCAAAGTAACAACACATTAAGCTAGATGTATTCTTAGCAAAAGGTCCGTCTTCAAAATGGCATTTGAGAATTGGACCAGAGGTATACACATCACACAGCTGATTCTAGAATAAAAAGTAATGCATAGAGGCACCTGGGTGGCTCAGTCGTTAAGCGTCTGCCTTCGGCTCAGGTATTGATCCCAGGGTCCTGGGATCGAGCCCCGCATCGGGCTCCCTGCTCCGCGGGAAGCCTGCTTCTCCCTCTCCCACTCCCCCTGCTTGTGTTCCCTCTCTCGCTGCATCTCTGTCAAATAAATAAAATCTTTTAAAAAAATAAATAATGCATAAAGTCCAATCACCCCCTGTCTTCTGTCTCCCTTCAGTGCATGTGCTTAGCTAAGCTGTAATTATGATTAAATCCTACTCTCTACCCCTCTGTCTGCACACAAACAGCAGAGTGAAAGAGGGAACAACACCCCTCTTCTTACCTTACATTCATGCATACCAACTCCAGTGGGTCTCTAGTACCACCCAGCAAGCAGACCACACTTTCCTACTTCGTTCATTCTCCCACCCTTGTAGACAATGATTCTTACCCTTCTACTCTCTCACTTCTGGTACCTCCTCCGTGACCCTCAGTCACAGCATTCTTACTCCACTAAGAAAACAGAAGCAGTTAGAAGGGAACCCCTCAAGCCCCTGTCGCATCAACCCACCTCCCCGTATCCATGCCTCTGTGTTCCGGCCTTTCCTCTGATTACAGTCCAACAGCTGTCGGAGCCCCAGCAATGGGCACTCCCAACACCTGTACAATATAGATTCCATCACTGCATGTGGACCAAAGAACATAAATCCAGTCATTCTCACCTCTTCCCACATTATATTTTGCCCTCTCTTCTGTATCATTCTATCAACAAATGAACATGCAGTTACTTCTCCCATCTTTAAAAAACATGTCTTGACCTACTTCCCGCACCAGCCTGTCGCTCTCCTTCTGAAGATAACAAAAATCCTTAAAATTAAGAGGTGTTTACATTTGCTCTCTCCAATGTCTCTCCTTACATATTATTTTTAAATTCAAGAATGAATTTATCCCACCACTCCAACAAAACTACTCTTGCCAAGATCACTAGTAACCCCATGTTGTTAAAAGTCAAGTGTCAATTTTTGGATGTCATCAAGTGCATTTGACACAGATCCCCCCTTCCTGGAAACATTTAAAGATTCCAGTTTCCTGGTTTTTCCTTCTGCTGCTCACTCTCAGTTTTCTTTGGTGGTTCCTTTTCATCTCCCTAACCTCTAGACACTGAGCTGCCCAGTGCTCAGTAGTTTTCTACTAATAACTCCCTTGGTCATCTCATGCAGTCTCATGACTTTAGATATCACCTACAGGTTGCCATCCCCCAAATGTATATCTCCAGGCCAGGCCTGGATCCTACACCCCAGAGGTCTTCATCCAACAACCTGCTGGATGTTTCCTATTGGATGCTGTGCTGGGGCTCTTCCATTTGCCACTCCAGATTCACCCTCCTCCCTCTTCCTCCCTGTTCTGCCCTAAGAGGTTGATCTGTATGGACGACAGAAACAGGCTCCCTTTGCCTTCTGGCTAACAGTAGGTTAGGATTATGGGAAGCCCTGGCAGGAGAATAAAGGAGGTAAAGAAGTGTAAGACCAGAGTATTTATTCACCTGTCTCCCTCCCTCTGGGGTTACCTTCACTGGCTAGATCTCTCGAGCAAAGGTGATTCATCCTCTCAAGGTCAATGGCTCTATAAGAAACTCTCCCCCAGAGTTTCAGTAACTAGGGGTAGTAACATCTCTGCTGTTTCCTGCCCTCCCAATGCTCTACTACCTATGTGCTCTCCCCACATCCCACCCATACTTGTGTAAATGATGCCTTTGTTAAAACTTCCTTCAATTATATTGAGTGTGCCATCTATGTCCTACAGGAACTCTGACTAATACAGATGTCCAACTGGCATCTCAATTACAACACATGCAAAATGGAGCACTCCCATAGTTTGATCCATCTCAATTAATGGCCACTCCCTTCTTACAGTTGTCAGGCCAAGAACCTGGCATTGGCCTTATACATCTTTTTCTGTCATACCCCACATCCGCAAGTCCTGGATGCTCTTCCCTCAAAATAGATCCAGAAGCCAGCCATATTTCACCAGATCCATGGCCACCACCCTGGCTAGAGCCACCATCCCTGCTTGTTTGGATTGTTGCAATAGCCTCCCAACCGCTCTACCAACAACACCAGCCAGAGTGATCCTGTTAAATATAAGTTAGCTGTATCACGCTTCTCTTCAACACCCTCTGGCGGCTGCTCATCTCACTCAGAGTAAAAGCCAACATCTTTAATAATGGTCTACAAGCCTCCCCATGATCTGGCCACCTGTGCTTCTCTGACTTCACCATCTACTTGCTCACTTTGCTCCAGCCATGCCGGCCTCCCTTGCTCTTCTCTATACTCCCACCACAAAGCCCGTGAACTTGTTACTCCCTTTGCCTGCAACACTCCTCCCCCAGATATCTTCAGTGCTTACTCTCTCACCTTCCTCAGGCCTTTATTCAAATGTCATCATCTCAAGAATACTTTCTCTGGCCACTCTTTCTAAAATTGTAACAGCCTCTCCCCACTTTATTTCTATCCCGAGCAATTATCACCATTCAGCATCTTACGTACTCTCTTTTCTTTAATGTGTCTCTACCCTTTAGAATGTCCGCTCCAGGAGGCAGGTGTTTTTGTCTGCTCTGTTCTTTGCCATATGCTCAGTCTCTAAAATAGTACCTGGAAGTAGTGGATACTCAAAAAATTGTTTAATGAACCACAACTAGACACCATCCAGTCAACCAGCCACAGTTAAAAAATCTAACAGTATCAGCAAAGACAGCGAACACTAGGAATCCTCGCTCATCTCCACTTTGGAAAGCAATTAGGCTATATCTAGAAAAGTTTATGATGTACACATCTAACAAACTATCAGTATTTTTTTCTGGGCTGTGTATTTATTTATACAAATGAAAATGGTATACTAAAAGTCGGGGACTCCAAGGAGTATAGTGAGCCTATCTGGAGAATATTAATATTTTATGATCAGAGAAGATAAGTCCATCTCTCAAAGGCAAACTCTTACAGCCTGACTCCTACAATGAAGAAAGCAGGCAGCTCTTCTTAGGCATAGGACATGGTGAAAAGAAAATGATGAATCAGCAACAGAGTGAAGAAAAAATAAAAGCACATATCAAAAGATGTGACAATTACAATGAATCATGGAACACTACATCAAAAACTAATGATGTAATGTATGGTGATCAACATAATAATAAAAAAAATTTGAAAAAAAAAAAAGATGTGACAATTGTGATAGCCCAAGAAACCAGTCACAAACAAGTCACTTGGGAAGAAATCAGTAAGCAAAGACAGACTACAGGAAAAAGACATACAAGACCCAAATCATGTCAGGTTTTAAGCTGTAAATAAAATGCTAACATAAATAACCAAAATCATAAGCCACTGGGCATTACTGTTAGGTCAGACTCGAATTTTGAATCACCTTCAAACATTCATGCAGGATCTTTCATGTGCCAGACAGTGTCCTAGTAATGGACTACACATTTGATTCAACTAAAACCACGTAGTTCATGTGTCAACCTTATTGCACTACTTCAAGTTTTCCCTACGTCCTTTAGCAGAACAGCTAACAGAAAGTAAAACTACCTTTTACCTTTCTCCCAACTTGAAGAAAAGTGCTTATAAGCCTGTAATTGGCCAAAATTCAGGCCACCAGAGGGAAGTACTCATCTGATCAGCAAGAAGATTTGAGTCATCGGTCCCTGAACAGTCCGTGAGTTGGATGCCATCAGCAAACCTCTACAGAGAGGGTTATGGTGTGTGTGGCATAGAACATAATGACACCAGGCTGAACTTTGTTCTTCTGACTCACACTCACATACTCTCTCCACTTACAATTCTCTTTCTACTCAAAGGGTTTAATTAAATAGGAAGAGAATTCATCACTTTTAGGATTCTTAGTCTGGTACGGGCATTCAAAAATATATACAGATGAGAAAAAAAAGAAAGGCTGAACTCAACAGCAACATAAAAGTTGGGAGGAAGAGAGAATTTAAAGCAAATTGTCTGAAAAAGCTTCATTTTATTTCTCTGCTTCTTACCTCATCCTTTAAATTTGTTTGGACCTAGTAATATTTTGTTATTGAGGTAATTGTAGATTCACATAATACTTGTAAGAAACAAAACAGAGAGATCTCCCATACACTTGACCCAGTTTCCCCCAATGATAACATTTTGCAAAACCATAGTATCATATCACAACCGGAATATTGATATACTGACATTGATGTAACCCACCAAGGTTTTTCAGATTTCCCCAGTTTTATCTGTACTCACTTGTGTGTATGTGTCTTAAGTTCTCAACAATTTTATCACTTGTGTAGGTTTATGAATCTACCACCACCATGGAGAAAATGATCAGTAGCAGCACTACAAGGATACTTCATGTTACCTTTTTATAACCACATCCACCTCCCCCATCCCTAACCCCTGAAAACCACTAATCCATCTGCCATTCATCCTTTCAACCCTCACGCTACAGCCTAGTAGAGAGTAGCCATCTATCCAACCAGCCCCGCTCCATTATTTCCTGTTCCTACTCTCCTACTCTCCAGCCTCGCACAGTGGCACATCACTCAGGGTGGCGTCTATCTTCAAAAACAGCTGGCCAGAGAAGGAAAGAGTACTGCACCTTATTGATAGAGAACACTGTCCAAAAGCAAAACAGAAAAGTTTTCACGTTCAGGTACACCAGTCTCTACTATGTGCATATCCTAATATGCATATTCCTGGCTATAAAAGGGGACAGAACACATATTCTAGAAGCTTGGTAAAGCTTTGTACAAACATAAATATCGATTCCTCTGAAATCAAAGAAAACACTTCTATTTTCAGACTACCCAATTTAGAGGGGCATAGTTCAGCATTTTTCATTTCCGTAAAGCCTTTTATCCATTTCAGCCAGGACTTAAGTCCTTCTACATCGGTACATGGAATCCCTAGCTTCCTGTTAAGGAACCATCCTTCTTCCTTGCAAGCCATCAGATACAGTGTCCTTTACTTGAATTTAAAATCCAAAGGACAAAATGAACTGCTAGTTATTGCAATGTGGTTTTAAAAGGAACATAAATAAAAGGTCTATGCAACTTTCAGAGCATTAAACCATATGCATGCAACTGGAATTCATACCTGCTGAGCTGAGGAGAACACTGAAGTCCGTCCCCCTCTGTGATTCTCCACTTTCATTATTGACCTCTTTTTCAATATCTTGATATCGATCCCAGTTAGAGACTATCTTTCTTTTAGAATAATTTCCCTGTTCCTCATTCTCTTCTCCATAGGTCTCTGCATCACTGTCATCTTCAACCTGCAATCATTAGAGACAAATCAATACTCAAGCAGTGGAAACTTCGACCTTAGCAGCCTTAGCAGTAAAGTAAAACCAAACAAAAAAAAAAAAAACAGTACACCAGTATCACAATTGAGAGCACATTTATAGACCAAGTTCTCCGAGGATACTAAATAGTATTTCAAAAGGACCCCATTATGTCAGAATGTACTTGCAGGATAAGCTTTTCCTTTAGCTTTGTAAAGGAAATCTGGCAAGTTCCTGCCTAAAAATTTGTGTAACTGATAGGGCTAACGTCTACCCCAGTGTATCCTTTTTAAATAGTTGTTTCATCTTATTCAAATAATCAAGGCTATATGAGTCTTAACCTTAGAAGACTTTAGGATAGAAATCAACCATTTCAGGAGCACCTGGGTGGCTCAGTCGGTTAAGCGTCTGCCTTCGGCTCAGGTCATGATCTCAGGGTCCTGGGATACAGCCCCGCATCAGGCTCCCTGCTCAGCAGGGAATCTGCTTCTCCCTCTCCCTCTGCCCCAACCCACCATTCAAGCTCTCTCTCTCTCTCTTTCTAAAATAAATAAAATCTTGAAAGAAAAAAAAAAAATCAACCATTTCAAAGCCTACCTACTCCCAGAGTTTGGCACCACATAAATACCACGGAAACAATCTGCACTCCCATGAACGTAGGGAAGTGAGGAATGAAATCTGACCTATATAAGTTTACATGTCAAATGACCAAGTTTGTTTGGAATTGGTAATGATTAAGGTTTTTGCCAGCTTGTGCAATGGGATCTTTTAGTTACAGAAATGTAGTCCTTTTTATGCCCAAGAATGTGGCTTGAGAAAATTGAAACTGCTACATAAAAAACAGGCATAAGTATATTATTATAATTAAAGATCAATAAGCAAATAAAAATGATAATACACAAAATATTATAAGGAGGAAGAGGTGGGAGAGAAAAGAGAATGTTTGTAAAAGTTAAGTAAATCCCCATCTTTCATTTCTGGAAGACAATAAGCTAAATATAAATTTGATACATTCAAAAAAATAAAGTCACTGGAAATAAATCATTTCTAGGTGTTGCACAAAAATTTGATATACAACTTTTTTTCCAATTTTAGGGATTAGTTTTTAAAATAATTCATTTTTTAAAATAAGTATTTTGAAAGTTTAAAAAAGTAGTAAAAAGTAATAAAGCTTAAAGACATTTGATGTAACCTAGAGAAAGGTATATCTTAAAAACTCCTAGAGATTTTGTGTTTGGTTCATTTTGCAAAGATCTGGGACAAAATATGCAAAGTCCCAAGATAGAAAGAATAGAACAAATAAGGAAAATACTGATGAAAACAATGTGAAAACCACAGAGGCATCATTATTATGTTAACAACATCATTACAACATTAGTACGTTAATTTTGTATACTGAAAAATATAAGATACTGATGGAAAAAATTAAAGAAGACACAAACTTAAAGATAGTCTGTGCTCACAGATCAACAGAATATTGTTAAAGGGTGCCTGCGTGGCTCAATTGGTTAAGCAATTAACTCTTGATTTCAGCTGAGGTCAAGATCTCAGGGTCATGAGATCGATCCCCACATCAGGCTCCACTCTGAGCTGGAGCCTGCTTAAGATGCTCTCTCCCCCTCCCATTCCTGTTTTCTCTCTCTCTCTCTCCCTTCCTCTCAAAAAAAAAAATAATAATAATAATAATATTGTTAAAATATCTATAAATAGGGGCACCTGGGTGGCTCAGTTGTTTAAGCATCTGCCTTTGTACATGTCATGATCTGGGGCCCTGGGATTGAGCCCCACATAGAGCCTGCTTCTCCAACTCCCTCTGCACCTCTCCCCCTCCTCACTCATGCACATGCTCGCTCGCGTGTGTGCTCTCTCTCATAAATAAATAAAATCTTTTTTTAAAAAATCTATAATCTCAACACAATCTACAGATTCAATGCGATCCCTATCAAAATTCCAATGGCACTTTCCACAGGAAAAAAAAAAACCTGAAAATCTCAGCAGACTCCCTACTGAGCCCAACACATGGCCGATCCCACAACCCGGAGATCATGACCTGAGCCAAAACCAAGAGTCGGACGCTCAACCACCTGAGCCACCCAGACACCCCCAGACTAAGAAAAGGTTTTAAAAGCTACCAAATTAGGCGCGCCTGGGTGGCTCAGTCAGTTAAGCATCTGCCTTCAGCACCGGTCATGATCCCAGAGTCCTGGGATCGGATCCAGCCCCATCCGGTTCCCTGCTCAGCAGGGAACATGCTTCTCCCTCTCCCTCTGCCCCACCCCGCCCCCCAGCTTGTGCACTCGCTCTCTCTCCTTCCCTCCCTCTCTCAAATAAATATTTTTTTTAAACTACCAAATTAATCAACCTTACAAGCCCCGACCTCCAGGTAAAATTCTATGAATTAGGTAAACGTCAACAACTTTTCTAATAAAGAAGGCACTAAATGAAACCATAAAGACCACTGCTTCTTGGTGTGGTTCTGATTTAGAAAAAAGCATTTTGCTTTGTCAATCTATTGACACACACAATAACCAGAGATACTACTAAGAGGACTTCAAGCAAAAACTTTTCTTAGTTAAGTCATTTAATTAAAAGATTTTATATATACAAAAATATCAACCTTGATAGGAGGGCTGCACGTAGGCTCTGAGGATTCCTGGGCAAGCTTAGTGTACAAACCTCACTCCCCTTGACCACAGCTGCTGACAGGTCACTTTCTCCTAAGGGGGCAAGTGATAGGTCAGGTGCACGTGCCTCTTCTTCCTCTTCCCCGGATTTCAGTGCATGGCCTTAATGACCAGATTTTCTTTTCATGGTCTCAGTTAGATTTTCACTCCTCTTATCCAGCAGCATAGGACTGGTTTCCTTGGTTACTGAGGTTTTAATATCATCACCTTCCACTTTCCAGAAAACACACAGACCATTAAATAGCTGTCATTTATCTGGCCAACTTTAAGACACTCCCCAAACTCTCGAGTCAGCAGAGGGAGAGAACTTAATTAACAGGGAAACAATTATTGAACTAGAAGGAACCCGAATAGCCCTGGTGCACCCTCTGCCCTCAAGTCAGATCATGTAGAAATCACACGGGGCCAGTCAACCCTAGACCTGAGCCTGTGATGATGTCTTCCACCCAAATTAACCATATGGCATCCTTCATAAGCACAAACTGCCCATTCCTTAAACATTATTGTTTGTTCTACATTTCTTAAATGCCCCACCACCTTTTTGAGTTGTTATAATTGAAATGAATTCGCTAGGAGTGATTAGGCCATTGCCACCATCTCAGCATCACAAATTTTGAAAATAAAATTAAAATTAAAAAGCACCTGTACTTTTAGTTCCTTCTCTGGACACGTTTCTTTCTTTAAATATAACTTTAAATGGCATTTATTTTCCATCTATCTGTCCCTACAATATATCTGAAGAGGACTGCTTTTGTTCCTTGCAAACATTCCTACACTATTGCCAACATTCCTTCAACAAGTTTAAGATTTCTTCATTTATTTATTTGACAGAGAGAGAGAGAAAGAGAGAGCACAAAAGCAGGGGGAGCTGCAAGCAGAGGGAGAAGCAGACACCCCCGGAGCAGGGAGCCCAATGTGGGGCTCCATCCCAATCATGACCTGAACCGAAGGCAGACGCTTAACCAACTGAGCCACCCAGGCGCCCCTCCATGACTAAGTAGTTACGGAGCATCAGTCACCAGTTCAGGCACTGGGAGTACAAAAACAAATCAGACAAGATCTTGCGCCTTATGAACCCAGAGTCCTATGAGGAAACCAGAGAAGCAAACATATACTTTAAGAAGCATGGTATGTGTGCATGTGCATTCCTAAGATGTTATAAGAGCACTGAAAAAGCACCAGCAATGGAGGAGAGAGAGAGATGGAAGACATCTTCAGGACCAGCCTTGCGAGCCAGAGAGGAGGAGGAGGAAGGCATTTCAGGTTGAGGGAACCATATAATTCAGCTCCAGCTGAATTTAGCTGTGGACGTGTGGCCTAAGATTAGTCTAGTGAAATAAGCACCCGCTATCTCCTGCTAGAAGGCAGTTCCCAGACTCCCAATTAGCAAAGAAGATGCTTGTAACCAAGGGATAACAGCTGTTCAAAACAAAACCCAAGGAGGTCAGTGGGAAGATGGTAACAGCAGCGGCATGGTTTTTTAGTCTTCCCCAGTGCCCCATAAAAACCACACAGAGCAACTAGGATAGCATGATCAAAACTCCACGGAATACATCCATACAAACTTAGGCGGCAAGCTCTCTCCACAAAGCCCCAAACATGAGCACGTAAGAACAAACCGTCACAAGTCCTGCATGGTACCTGTGCTGACCAAAGGAAGCAGAGAGTCAGGGGGACATCTGACAGACCTGAGCATCCCAAAACAAACAACGGGCGCTCAGGAGGAAGTGTGCAGGCCCACTGAGAACAGCAGCTGGAGGGGCGCCTGGGCGGCTCAGTCGCTGAGTGTCTGCCTTCCGCTCAGGTCATGATCCCAGGGTCCTGGTATTGAGTCCTGCATGGGGCTCCCTGCTCAGCGAGGGGCCTGCTTTTCTCTCTGCCCCTCACCCCACTCTCGTGCTCTCTCTCTCTCTCTCTCTCCCTCAAATGGATAAATAAGGTCTTTAAAAAAAAAGAAAGAAAGAAAAAAGACAGAGAAAGAAAAATCAAATAGAAAAAAATGACCCCGTGGATACCTGGGTGGCTCAGTCGTTAAGCGTCTGCCTTCAGCTCAGGTCACGATCCCAGGATCCTGGGATCGAGTCCCACATCGGGCTCTCTGCTCAGCGGCGAGTCTGCTTCTCCCTCAGCCTCTGCCCCTCCCCCTGCTTGTGCCCCCCCCCTCCCTCCCGTCCTCTGACGAATGAATCTTGAAAAAAAAAAAAAGGAAAAGAAAAAGTCCCTTCTCACCAGCTATTTGGGGACATTTTTCACTTAAGATTTTTCATGCAATGTTCCCATTACCATGTAACTACCAATTTTAATAAGTTGTAATTATCAAGATAAGTGATTTCAGTTAGCCTTATTAAGAAGTTCTAAAAGGATTGAAAACTCTACAACCTGACCACTATTTATTCCAGCAACACTTAAAAGGATTGCATTGTCATATACAATTTTGTTTGCTATTGTGCTTTATCCAATGCAAACAACAGGGTCAATAGATTTTTTTTTTAAGAAATTCAGCGGGTTTTTTTTTTTAAGTTTCATTTATTTTCTTTTTTTTTTTTCTTTAGTAATCTCTACACCCAACATAGGGCTCTAACTCATGACCCTAAGGTCAAGAGTCACATGGTCTCCTGACTGAACCAGCCAGTGTCCCTAGGGTCAATAGAGTCTTGATTTTTTTTTTTTAATGAAATCATCTAGTCTTCTCCAAGCCTCAAAATAGAGGTTTCACTACTAGACAATGTCCTTTCCTACCTTTAGAATAGAACTTCTTACTGATACCTTTGCAAGCTTGCTCTATGATATCAATCCATGGAGGTAAATTGAAAATTTGGTTGAAACAATACTATCTCTCTTAAAGCATCCATGTAGATCATCTGGTTTAAGCCCTGAGGTTTTAAAGAGGAGAGGAGGTTCAGAAAAGGACTTGCCCAAGGTCTCACTTCACAGCAGAAGTAGAATGACAAATCTGCCTAGAATGCAACCCAGTGCTTTTGCAAACATGTCTCTTGACTGAGCAAAATCTTAGTAAAATAAATCATTCTCTCTAATGTGTTAAGTCTCTTCATTTCTAAAGCCTTTATGAAAGTTCTATTCAAAACTCCTGACTACAAGTAGAAAAAAAAAAAAAATAACACATTTAAGTGGCAAAAGCAGTATAGCAAGCCAGAGACTGATGATTCAAAAATCATCCTCTGATGTTGAAGCCACCTTCCTTACATCAATGACACTATCTTGATCTCTCAAAACTCATTCTTGTTCAATGATCTTATTTAATTTCAAGGAAGTCCTGGAAGATAACTTAAGATCTTACACATAATTATATATACACAGATGCAATACAATCGAAACAGGTCACGTATCCACTCCAAACATTTAGCATCCATACAAGAGAGCAAATCTCTCACACAAAAGCTTATTCAACTTCAAACCATTCACAACAGTCATTTAAAACATCACGATTCACAGTGTGGTGAGAGGGCTCAATAGTAAGAAATCACTTAGAGTTCAAAGCAATGAATATGACCAGAGATTGGGAGGAGAGAGCCACATGTAATCGATAACAATAAAGAAAAGATACACAATTTGAAAAGAATTGAGCATTTCCAAAAATTATAGAAAGTACTTCAGAGCAAAACAAAAACAGAAGATGTCAACAAACTGGTAAAATGTAAAAAAAAAAAAAAAAGAAACTGTACAAAACAGGTGTGATCTAAATCTATGCTTAATTAAAAGATGAATGCCACCATCTGGCAGAAAACCCTTCTCCCACCACCTGACAATTCAGTCAAATGGACTGCCATCCCCACTGCACCTCCATTAGTGACAGATCAAAGTCACAGACGGGCAGCTCGAAATCTGCGTGCCTTCAAGAAAGCTCCACATGTGACACCGTTTAGGTCCCTTGGCTGAATGTCGATCTTCTCTCTCTTTTTGAGGAAAAGCTCAAAGATTAACTAACCAGGTCAAATTTCAGAAGATACAAGACCTAATCTCCACACAACTTTTTCGTTGCCCTGTCTTTAGACAGGGGCCAAACTCGAGCCCTGACGAGTACAAACTGTTTGATTTGCCAGTTCACATTAGAGAACAATGGACCTACCAGAACTCTGTCCCTTCTAAGCACCTACCTCACGGGGGACAGCCCATGTACAGTGACCCAACGAAGAGGAAGGACCAACCGTCTGCCAAGTCTTTCTTTGTGCATGTGGTTTAGCGGACACTGCTGAAATAAGGTTGTGTGTGCTTCCCCCTTCTCTGGCCTTCTCCCAGCTGAAGCGCCTCTTTTGAATTTATCCTCCTTTTCAGCTCTTCCCTGCTGAACAGAGTTGTATAAAATGCGTAACATTTCTCTTCTGTGGGCTGGCTGAATTTTTCTGTGTGTTGAAATCTTTGCTTTTATCTTCAAGAGCACTTGCACATGACATTAACACGAAGAGAAAAGGACGGACACACTCAGCGCTCCTGTGAGCGGCTCCCTTAAAGTAGAAGCCAACAGAAATCAAAGCTACTGCAAAAATCGTATGTAGAGACTTCATGTGCAAATATTTTGTAGATGGAATAAGGCGGCATTGTTTGCGATGAAGAAGAGTGCACATGTTATGCTTAAAACCTACTTTTGCCACACCACGCAGGACATTTGAAAGGGCCTCGGATGGCATGCACTACTTCTCTGGCTACACTGTGTTCTCTCATTCCCCAGCCATCAGCGGAATGACATCATATGGTTACATACTAGCAAAAACTCCTTCCTTCTGATCCACACACTTTAGCCAAAATGGAGAAACAAGAAAAAGAAAATGCACTTTTCAGAGGCAGACAGATTCGACAGATAATTTCCCCTATGAAAGGACAGAATACTATAATCTGCATTTCCCTTCTGCAGCTCTTTTCAAGTGTGACCTTTAGGAAGCTCTTCCAACATTGGGGAGGCAAAAACTTTAATTAAAAGAAAGGGCAGCAAAGACGCCTAAGGAAGGGAGAAAGCTTTTTACCTTGCATTAGAGAAAGGTGGATTTTCTCAAAGCTCCCATTCGCAAGGACAAAATGCAAATCCCAGGAACAGGATTATATCAAACACACAAGCTAAGGGCCTTGAAGCTGGGCCACAGTGCAGTGTACCTAAATAACCACACACTGGTAGAATTCCCTTGGAATTGGCAATACTATCATCATGCATGCCTTATCTTTTGTACAAGTGTGAGACCATTTATCGCTCTTCATAGAAATTTAAAGCAACACTTCATTCCACCTTCTCAGGAGCCCGAACAACAATGTCCAAATACTCTTTTATGAAAGAGGCACAAATTAAACTCTAGTATTGCTTTCTTCTAACAAGGAGGTCTGTGGATTTAAAAATCATAATCAAAACCCTCAAGAGGAATAAACTTGAAAAAGCTAAAGCCTATTTAGGACACGAGCTCTAACTGTGGCAGAATAAAAATGCTGTATATTCCTGTAACATCTGCCTCCAAATGGTACCCCCAGTGGGATTTCTGCAGAGGCAACACTGACTAGATTGAAGTAATTTGAAATTCAGAGCCCTTCCCTGAGAGTAAGACACTGTCATTATCACAATTTTGACAAGGAGAGAAGAAAAGAAACTGTCTGTCCAGAGTGTGAGATATGATTAAGATAGTTCTGAATGGGCTAGGTCTCAGAGACAGACCAAGAGAATAAAAGGGACCGGAAGAGGGCCCTGGGAAACTGAGGGTCTATCCCGAAGGAAATGTCACAATCACCAGCCAGATAAACCCCGCTCCCTTCTACACAACCCCAAGACCAGACTTCAGGCTTTAGCCACAGCAATTTGGTACATTAAGGGAAAAAAAGAGAAAAAAGAGAAAGGGAAACTCCTTTTATTCTTTTATCTAATGGTCCCGAAGAAGATTCCACAAGAACAGAGTCCTGATCCAGAGTGGTAGGTTCTATGACCATGAAAAGAAAAAAAGCAATCATAGATTTACAACTCTGCCGAATAGACAAGCTCTTCTCTTTCACCACAGAGGAGGGCTGAGAACCTAATTTCATCACTGACAAAGTATTTCAGGTAATAAATGATAGTCCTCTCGGTCTGGAAAACTTGCCCTTTTAGGATCTGGTGAAAATTATAATTAGATGCCTCTCCAATAATTATTTCCTTTTTTTCCATTTACACAGGGTAAAATACAAAGTTCTATGAGTTTAGACAAATGTAGTCATGTAACTACCACCACTGTCAAGATACAGAACAGTCACATCAGTCCAAAATTTTCCATCATGCCACCTCTCCAAGGCTTCTTCCACTTAAAGTACATTCATAGTAGATCCATCCTTGTTGTTGTGAACAACAGTGGTTCGTGCCTTTTTGTTGCTAAATTGTGGTGCCCTGTATGGACATACCACAGTTTGAGTATCCATTCACCAGTTACAGAATTTGGGTAAAGCCACTGTAAGCATTCACAAATAAGTTTTCATTTCATTTGAGTAAATAATAACCAAGAGTGGGACTGCCACATCACATGATAAGGGTGTGTTTAACTTGATAAGAAGCTGCTGGGATTTGGTACTGTCATTTTCCTATGCCATTCTACTAGTCAGATAGCAATTTCTTCTTTGTGGTCTTAGTTTGCATTTCCCTAACAACAAATGTTGTTGGGCATCTTGGTGCTATTTGCCATCAATGTATCTTCTTGGGTGAATGGTCAGTTTAAATCTTTTCCCTTTTTAATGGATTGTTTCTTACTGGATTTTGAGAGTGCTACATATTTTCTGGATATAAGTCCTTTGTTGGATATATGACTTGAAAATAGTTCTCCCAGTCTGTGATTTTTTATTTAGAATTTATTCCTTAGTTTGAGGTTCACAGCAAAACTGAGCAGAAGGTCCAGAGATCACCCACATACCTTCTGTGTGGCTTACCTTTTCATGAAAAAAACAAATGTTATGATGCACTTTTCTTTTGCAGATCATGCTTTTTGGTGCTATATGTAAGAACTTTTTGCCTAACCCAGGGTCACAAACACTTTCTCCCATGTTGTCTCCTAACAGAACAGCTACCCTTCCATTCATTTCAAGACAGTTTAACTCATGGAGCAGTTATTATAACGGCTTTAAAGTCTCTGATAAGCTCAGTATCTGGATCATCCTGGAGTTGGCATTTGTTGACTCGAGTGTTTGTCTCAAGAACTGGTCACATTTTTCTGTAATACTGTGAAATCTTAAATGCAGAATAACATCCTGAATATGAAGTTGTGTAGACTCTGGGTGCTATTAACAAATCTTCTGGAGAGCATTAGGTTTTTTGTTCCTTTTTATCAGGCCATCGATCTGGCGAGGTTCAGACAGCAAGTTCTCCCTCCTCTTCTGTGGGCCATGGTTCCCTGGTCACTCCAGTTCTCAAGGCTTTTGCTACACTGCTTTGGGTCCATCTCCCCCATGTGCAGCTTGGGGCGAGTCCTAGCCTCAGGCTAGTTCATAAGCACAGGACCCCGTTCCAGCCCTTTCTAGGGTTCTCCCAATCTGCTGGCCCAAAGGTGGGATTTCTCTTGGAGTTCTAGCTGTCCGCATGGCCCCTCAAGGGGCAAAGCAGAGAGAGAAAAATAGTCGGGAAAATCTCCTCAGAGAGAACATTTAAGCAGAGAACCTGACAGGATAACGGAGTAAACCATGCAAGGATTTGGGGATAGAAAGGCAGAATGTTTCAGGCAGCAGGTGCATAGGCCTCAGGAGAGAACAATCCTGCCACATTCAAGGGTCAGAAACAGAGCCAGCATCATTATACTGGCTACATTGGACGGAACCTAGAGGAGAGAGGGCAATAATGAGGCCTAAGAAGCAAGCAGGCATCAGATCATGAGGGGCTTTACATGGCATGGTAAGGAATTTGGATCTTATCCTAAATGTGATGGGAAAGCAGACCTATAGAGACATGAAAAATGCAAGGTTTGATCTAACCATCTTTCTCACTCCCAATCTCAACCACAAAAATTACCTTCAGATTCAGAGTTAAACATGATGTTCCAATCCAATTCATCCTCAGTCTTAACAGCTCATGTAGTCAATACAAAGTCAAATCATGACTTTGAAGATGAATGAAGCATTCATCCATTAATCCACCCCCAAAGCAATACTTATATATCATAAATACCTTCAAATGCCAAATTATTCCTTTTCTACTAGAGAAAAAACTGAAAGACTAGATTTAGTTTTTGAACTTGTATTTTTTATAAAAATCTTCCAACACAGTACACTAAATCCCCAGGTACCCATAACCCAGCTTCAGCAATTATGAATAATTTGCCAGTCTTGTTATCTATCACCCTTGGCTTCCTCAAACACAAACACACACACTTTTTAGTGGATTTTTTTCCAGAATTTTTTTTTTAAGATTTTATTTATTTATTAGAGAGCGAGAGAAACAGCATGAGAGGGGAGAGGGTCAGAGGGAGAAGCAGGCTCCCTGCTGAGCTGGGAGCCCGATGTGGGACTCGATCCCAGGACTCCGGGATCATGACCTGAGCCGAAGGCAGTCGCCCAACCAACTGAGCCACCCAGGCACCCTGGAATATTTTTAAAGAGATCTCACATATCTATCATTTCACCCATATTTCATTATATATCTCACATTAAAAACTTTAAATATAAACACAATGTCTTTTCCATACCTAACAAAAGAAACAATAATCCCTTAACATGACCTGGTCCATGTTCAAATTTCCTCCAAATAGCTCAAATCTTTCCTTTTGTATTTGGTCTGTAAGAACGAGGATCCAAACAAGGCCAACATACTGCACATGGCTAGTATGCCTCTGTAAGTCTCCTTTAACCTAGGTCTGTCCTGCAGAATTTCCCACATTTTGGATTTGACTGTTGCTTCTTTATGTTGTCCTTTAACTTGTTCTTCTATCCCATTTATTTCCACAAACTAGCAACTCTATCTAGTGCCCTGATTACAGTCCAGTTTAACACCCATTAGTGGTTACTGTTTAGATTAGTTCACTAGGAGCTAAAAAGTGGCAATTTTCTATCATTTCTTTAGCATTAGGTGCAATATGTATTTAAAAAAAAAAAAAACTATCTGGGGTGCCTGGGTGGCTCAGTCATTAAGCGTCTGCCTTCGGGGTGCCTGGGTGGCTCAGTCGTTAAGCGTCTGCCTTCGGCTCAGGTCATGATCCCAGGGTCCTGGGATCGAGCCCCGCATCGGGCTCCCTGCTCCGCAGGAAGCCTGCTTCTCCCTCTCCCACTCCCCCTGCTTGTGTTCCCTCTCTCGCTGTGTCTCTCTGTCAAATAAATAAATAAAATCTTAAAAAAAAAACTTTCATCATCAACTATTTGGTTATCCTAAAGTATATAGTTTATTCAGGAAAGGATAATTGCTAAAACTTTTCCCTTACTTTATCAATGTTTAGAATTGTGCATTGTTACGTAGCAGCCTCCAAAGATAACCAATGAGGTGGTGGTGGGGGTAGTATCATTAAATACTCATATTTGCTGCCTTTCAATCAACTGCATTTCTTATTCTTATTGATGCTCAAATAGTCCTATCCAGTGGAAGCTCCAGGAACCTTTTATAGCATTCTTGCTTTCTGCCCCACACCTGGAATCGGCCTTTTCTCAAAGATGCCTGGTCTTTTTAAAGTGAGAAATGCTATTTAGAAACTATAATCTGAAGCCGAGAGTGTTCACTGTAACTGGGTTATCTTTGTTTCTTTTTCAGTAGAAAACACATACTTAAGATAAAAGTCTAAGTTCATAAAGATACTTAAGTTTAAGATTACAGGTTTTTTACTTAATTGCTACAATTTTTAGATTACTTTCTCTTCTCTCTTACTCTGAAAATCTTAGTTGCTAACAACTTTCATTTTAGTTTACTAACAACATTAATGTAACTACTTATTTCATTTACCCTGCAATATATATTTAATATTTTCAACATAATGATACCAATATCACTACCAAGAATACTGAATGCAGTTTAAAAGTTCTCTTAAGTACATTTGTTCTTAGGATTTATCTAACTTGGGATACACAGCCAAAATATCATCTTAGAGTCATTTGAAATAATTATCTGTTTGGGTGAGCTATACCTGATAGATTCATGTGAGGGCTGTTATTTTGTTTTGTTTTCATTTACTATCCAGCTTTAAAATGAAGATTTGCACACATGCTCACACATTACTACATATAAGCATCAAGTCGATGCTATTTTCCATGTTTGCAACGGTAGACAGAATCAACTGGTCAAACTGTTTATGGGACTGATCATCAAGACACAGGATCCAGTAAAAAATATAGTCCTGTATCCTTAGAAAAATGGCAGATTCCAAGAGTGGGGCAGAAAATATACACGATAAACCTAGAGCATCTAGTATCTAATAGTACCAGAAAGTAGAGGGGCCAAACATACACAGACACATACAGACACCCCTGATGTGGGTAGATCACAGGAGCACGGGAGCCAACTGAAAGACCTTCTAATGGACAAAGCTGAACAATTTGAGCAATAAAATAAAGTAGCATTGGATTATAGCCCACAGTAAAAAATAAATATCCATTGAGTCCACACTAGCATAAATAAGTACATAAATTAAGTGGGGAAGACAAATCTGCCATGCAGAAGAATTTACATAGACTCTCCATCTTCAAAGACTGCAGAGTGACTTCCTTCCAGAAAATACAGTATAGAAGACAGATGGGAATAACGTTACAGTAAAGAAACCTGACAACTACTACCTCAGCTAGGTGGCAAGGTCAGCATCAACAATAATGATAGTATGTACACTTGATATGTTAGGATACTGGTACTTTACCTCCCCAAACCCATAATTTCAGTCTAATCCTGAAAGAAACATCAGACAAATTCCAATAGAGGAGCATCCCTCTATTGGAATAGAGAGATAGTTAATAATGTATCAATATTAGTTCATTAACTGTAACACATGTACTCTAATAATGTGAGATGTTAATCATAGGGGAAACTAAGTATGGGATATATGGAAACTATACCATTCTTTCAATTTCTCTGTAAATCTAACACTGTTCTAAAAAGTCTATAAAGTCCATTTTTTAAACCATAGATAGATAGATAGATAGATAGATAGATAGATAGATAGATAGATACATCTCCCTATGTATATCCCTGCAGGGTATGTGCTCTGGGACTACATAGCAAAAGGAATCACCCTGTCCCATTGCTTTGAGTTGTTTCAGTTGATAAAATGAGACTGAAAATTCTAATCAACAAAGCAGTTGAGATTGTAAGTCTTTTACTTTTTCTGAACAAGCACTATCTGCACTCTACCTACTAGTTAGGTATATAGACATGTTTAGAAAATATTTGTTAGGCCTCTCTAAGTAAGTTCACAGTAGCAATATCAAGTAATTACTATTATGCGGAAAACGGAGCTGGTGATGAGAATAAAACAAACACGACACAGATTTTAAGTCTGAACAAAAGTATGAACACTCTCTCAGAGCCTAAAATAATCCAGAAGTCTGAAACAATGGCCCAGATGTAGGCTAAATATAGGTGTGATAAACCATATTTAGCTCTTAGGATGGGGTGGCTGGGCGGGGCGGGGGGAGAATGACAGTTTGGTTACGGGAATATCATAGGGGAGAAAAAAACTAATGTTTATTATTGACCATAGAATATACAAGATTTTGGTTTATCAAGAGAGGGCATGGGTTTAAACACTTGAGAAACACAGAGCAGGATTCTTCCAGAAAAAGATGAAGGACAAGAACTCTAAAAATCTTCAAAACAAAAGTTTTCTTATACTGTCTTAAGTAGATCATACTGTCTGCCTCTGATAGGCAGAATGATGGGCTTCTCCAAACCCATCCATGTCCTAATCCTCTGAAACTGTGAATATGTCGGGTTCACAGAAAAGGGGAATTAAGATTGCAGATGGGAATTAAAGTGGCTAATCAGCTGACCTTAAAATAGGGAGATTACCCTGGATTATTCAGGCGGGCCCAATGTAATCACAGGTGTCCTTAGAAGTGGAAGAGGGAGGCAGAAAAAGAGAAAAGGGAAAGAGATGTGACCACAGAAGTCAGAGAGATGCTAGGTTGCTGGCTTTAAATTTAAAGGAGCTCAGTGGTAAGGAATGTGGGCAGCCTTTAGAAGCTGGAAAGGCAAGGAAACACATTCTCCCTCAAGCCTCCAGAAAAAAAACCACAGTCCTACGAACATCTTAGCCCAGTGAAACAGACCCACACAGGGACTCCAGAAGTGTAAAATACTAAATCTGGATTGCTTTAAGGCACTAAGTATGCAGCAATATGTTACAGCAAGGGTAAAAACACATACACTGCCTGCAGAAAGAACTCTCCTGCTTTGAGCGGGAGAGCTCGTTTAGGCCAGCATCAGGTGGTGTTTCTACCGCATGCTAATTTAAAGGAAAAGGAAAAATATGTTATTTATACTTGTGAAGTAAACAATCACAAATAAGAAGGGAATCAAAAGACAGTAATCAAAAAATTGATATATGTAAGCTACAGCAAAAACCAGGCTGGGCTATTCATTTCAGTAATAGGTGGCCTTCACATTAAAATTCCTGTCAGTTTCTTATTTTACTTCATCTGAAATCTCCACATTAACCACTGTAAAAACAAAACAATTTATTTATGGTTACAGAGTTAGCTCTCTGTCTTAGTCACCTCATGCTGCCACAACAAAATACCACAGATGGGGGGCTTAAGCAACAGAAATGTATTGCTCGCAATTCTGGAGGCTGGAACGTCCAAGATCAAGGTACCAAGGTGTGTAGTGAGGACTGCTTCTGGCTTGTACACAGCCACCTTCCTGCTGTATCCTTCACACAGTTGAGGAGAGAGTGAGCGAGCTCTGGTCTCTCTTTCTCTTCCTAGAAGGGCACCAACTATATCAGCTAAGGGCCCCACCCTCCTCACCTCATTTAACCTTTATCACCTCCCCACAGGCCCTATCTCCAAAAACAGCCACCTGGGCCGCCTGGGTGGCTCAGTTGGTTAAGCGACTGCCTCCAGCTCCGGTCATGATCCTGGAGCCCCAGGATCGAGTCCCGCATCGGGCTCCCTGCTCGGCAGGGAGTCTGCTTCTCCCTCTGACCCTCTTCCCTCTCGTGCTCTCTATCTCTCATTCTCTCTCTAAAAAAAAAAAAAAAAACCTAAAAAAAAAAAAAAACAAATACCGCCCCCTGGGGGGTTAAGGCTTCAACATATGAACTTGGGGATGGGGGGAGGACACAAACATGCAGTCCGTAACACCGTGAGTGATCACTGTTTAGGTCAAAAAACAAAAAAGGAAAGCTATCTTGCCCAGAGAATATTCATTCAAGAAAACTATCAAGTCATAAATTACCATAAACAAAAAGGAAAAGCTGGGAACATAAAGAGCTTCCAAATAGCATATTAATATACAACTTATATGTTCGTTAATGTATTAGTATTTCATAGATATAGAGAGGGACACTGGCCAACTGTCTGTGTTTATACAATGTATTCAGTCAGCTCCTGCACTAAAAAAGAAAGATGCCTTTTCAATTTGTTCTTTTATAATAAATGTGTATTTAAAGACAGACCAGCTTCAAAAGCGGGGAGGTACAGATGGCTATGGCACCGACACGTCTCTACATACATAAATTGCACTATAAACTCAGTGTCTACAATCCAAAAAAATTAAGAAAATAGTGTAAACAAAAGTCAATATACAAAAGAGGCTGATAACCCAAAATAAAAGAACTCCCAGAGTTTGCTATTGATTCCACAGTATTTATTCCGTACAGTTCTCTCTTGACTCTAAGCCATTAATGCTCAGTAACGAATGAAACTATATTGAAATTTCACAAATACGGTCATACATAACAAGATCCGGACTTTATACAAGTCAGTTTCAGTCAACATCATCTAAAAAGACCTGTATCAAGGAGAAAATACTGAACAGCATATTAAACTCACAGGTTTGCTAATTATCCTTGCCTGAATTACACTTGACCATGACATACACAGTGATGGTCAATCAGAGATAATGACCACGCCTCTGAAAGATAAGAAACCCCATCATCAAAAGGCATCCTTCTGGAACTTGTTTCTCTGATTGCTACTCCTCTTCTCTCTCTGGGTAAGCCTGTACTATTCCAACAGAACAAGGGGAGGAGAGGCGTGAAAGAGAATGAGGAGTGTGTGTCAGAGTTTCCAGGCTGGTTTGAAGCAATATCAACAATCTAGAAAGCCATCAAAATTGAAGAGTAAAGAATTATAATCACTACCAAGATTTTGCTGCTGTTGTGTGGTTTTGATCGGCTCGACAAAGGTCCGAACGTGGTCATCTGTGTAATGACTAAAGCAGGGAATGAGTGTTACTCCCGTTGGAAAAATGCTGGACTGCTTACCCCACCTGCTGTTCACGGGTAAAACTGTGATTTGCTTGCTGGTTTCATTTTGGCCGCCTGCACCTGAGGCCTCAGCATGGCCCAGAAATTTTCTTTTCATTGTTTGGAAGCTGGACAAGGGGCTTGGAATTAATACATCTAGTTCAGCCTTCATTCAACAGATGGCTTGATTGTCCTTTATTTGATTAAGCCAAAAAACACTTACACATTTGCTTTTAACGCTACCATTCACTTCTTTTTTTTTTAAAGATTTTATTTATTTATTTGACAGAGACACAGCGAGAGAGGGAACACAAGCAGGGGGAGTGGGAGTGGGAGAGGGAGAGGGAGAGGGAGAAGCAGGCTTCCCGCCGAGCAGGGAGCCCAATGTGGGGCTCGATCCCAGGACCCTGGGATCATGACCTGAGCTGAAGGCAAACGCTTAACGACTGAACCACCCAGGCGCCCTACCATTCACTTCTGATGGTTAAAAATCCTTTAATCACAACTTTTTTGCAAAGAGGAACGAGGCATCAGCATTTCAGCCACTTCTAAGCAATCTGTATTTCCAGAAGGGGTCCTTACAGAGCACTGTGAAGCTAACACTTATTTTTGTTTTCGTCTACAGGATGATTTAATTGATTATAACTAGAATGATGGCACTCTAAAATCAAGCAATCTCTTAAAGACTTTTCACATGTAAATACTTTATGAGAGAGAGAGAGGGAATGAGAATGAATTAATACTTGTTGGCTACAGACGTCCCAACTTTAGAAAAAAGAAAAAGAAGAAGAAACCAAAAAATTGAGAAGGCACATGGATGCAAAACTTTCCCAGTCTTTTTAATATCACATATCACAGCAGCCCACTAGGAACCTCTTATGTTTAAGTAACTAGAATTTGGGAATGGGAGTATGATTTTAACAGCTTACGGAGTGCAGTATGGTGAAGCCACACGCCTAGACTTTAGGATACTGGGCAGAAACCTCAATTTCTTTTTCTAATTGAAGTATAGTTGACACCCAGCATTACATTAATTTCAGGTGTACAACATAGTAATTCAACAATTCTATATATTAGGCTGTGCTCCCCAAGTGTAGCTACCACCTGTCATCATACAATGTTATTACAGTATCATTGACTATACTCCCCATTCAGTACCTTTCATCCCCATGACTTATTCATTTCATAACTGGAAGCCTGCACCTCCCACTCCCCTTCCCCATTTTGCCCCTTCGCCATGCCCCTCTCCTCAGGCAGCTACCAATTTGTTCTCTGTGAGAAATCCCAATTTCTAAGTCATTTGGTGGAAAACCTTATATTTCCATCTCCATATTTAACCACTCCACCTTCTGCTATCTCAAAGAGTAATGAGATATATATTGAATAAACTAGAAAGGCTTAAGTCAGTAAATCAAAAGGATGAACTACAATTCAATATACCCTAACCAATTGCTATATTAAAAAGAAAGATATTTATGTTTGATGGGAAAACACGAAAAGTACTTAATTGTTCTAGGAGGAAAAAAAATTCAGAATTCATTGTTTTGATCACTCACGACAAAATTTTAAATCTCCTCCTAGAAGTCAGAAACCTCAAGTTCAAATATTAATCCCACCTCCAATTACTTGGCTGTATCCTTAAAAAGGCCTAACTCTACCCAATTACTATTTCTTCATCTATAAAACTACATTTAATACTGCCTACCTCTTTCACAGGGAGATTCTGATAATCATTTAAACCTAAGGATTTCTTTTAGGGCCTACTCTGAAGAAGCAGTTTTGGTTCATTTAAATTTTGTATTTTTTTATTTCCTTACTCCTATGAGTAATGCATGCTCATGGTAACAAAATAAAAATTAAAATAGTTCAGAAAGATATATAGAAAAAAGGCAAAGTTCCCTCATCTTCCTCATCTCCTAGTCTCATTCCACAAAGGTAACCACTACATATGTCTCCCCTAGAGCCTTCCAGAAATAGTCTCTGCATATGGATGAATATCTTCTTTTTACACAAATGGAAAGATACCACACTGACTTTCCTTAAGTAACTGCTCCCCTCAATATAGGGCATTTTACATATCTACCCCAGTCTTTAACAGCCACATGGCATTCCTCCACAGACACACCATAATTTATTTAGAAGTTGTTTCCAGCTTTTCCTTAAACAAAGCTGCAATGAATAATCATCCACTTATATTTGCTAAGTTGTTCAGGCATACCTGCAAAATAATACAGAATACAGAACTTCGGGGCCACAGGCTAAATTTTGATGTCAAATTGCCTCATTTATAGGTTGTATCAATTTCCATCAAAAGAAGAGTATTAGCCAATACTGAATATCATCAACACTTTTTTAAAAACACATAGTTTTAGGGGCACCTGGGTGACACCTTCGGTTAAGCATACACCCCCTTGGTTTCAGCTCAGGTCATGATCTCAGGGTCGTGAGATGGAACCTGACATCAGGCTCCTTGCTCAGTGGGGAGTCAGCTTGAGATCCTCTCTCCCCTTCCCTCTGCCCCTCCCCCTGACCCAGCACTCTTTGTCTCTCTCTAAAATAAATAAATAAATCTTAAAAACAACAACAAAAAAAACCCCACATAGTTTTAAAGGCTCTTTCTATAATGTAGTTTCCTTACGAAGTTTATCTACAAGGAAATTAACATGGATTTTTAAATATTTGTAAGCAATCTATGTTTCCACCATCTCGTTAAAGCAAATAAAAAACCCACAATTTCCATTTATCAAAAGAAACACAATTAATAATAATAATTTAAAAATTCAGGCACAAAATATTCCAGAAAAGAGAATACTGGTTGCCACAAACTGAATACGGTTAGCCATCATCAAAATGAAGGGCCTTTATATCATTACCGTTATTACCCTAAAATTTTACCATTATGCTAAAATGTAAATGTCTCTAAATACTGGATACTTGTCTATGTTCCCCCAGGGTTTTAAAAGTGTTGCTATGATGCTAGCATCTTTTACCTAGAATGATGTGTGTAACAATTTAAAAATTTTAAGAAAATCATAAGAAAACAAAATTTGAGCCACAAGAATGCTCAGGCCTGGGTTAGGTCCTGACCTAACTTTACAGCATAAAGGAACGTTAACAAAATGCTGGTGTGCTTTCATTCTTCCCTGCTAGGTTAAAAAAAGATTTCTCTAATCCCATTATTTTCTACATAAAATAAATATTGCACATTTTTACGAATAAATTGTAGTTTAAATTTAACAAGTATGTTCTCTTGCCAACTCATCACTAACAGTTTAAGGAAAAAAATAAAATAAACACTAAAATTTCTTACGGAATCTGACATTTCAAATATCATAATAAAAAATACAGAATTATATAATCAGCTTTAAAAAATAATAACTGACCCCAAAAAAGTGGCAAAGGTAAAAGTGGCAAGGAATCTGACCTACAGATAAGGTAAGAATAAAGCCTGATTAATATATATAACAAATTGAGTATAACCAGATAAAAAAAGAACAAAATAGTGAAAAGGGGTTCTCTAGATAAAAGATCTCTCAAGGTGCCTGGCTCAGTCAATAGAGCATGTAACTCTTGAACTCAAGGCCAAGAGTTCAAGTGCCACACTGGGTGTAGAGATTACTTAAAAAAAAAAAAAAAAAAAAAAACCTCTGGATACTATAATTCCTGTTTTAAAATATCTGTTGTTTGCATTGAATTATAAAGTTTAATAGACTTAGAACTAGGAGAATATAAAATCCAATGTGAATTAATGTTCGTGTATAAATCTGGCCCTTGGGTGAGCAATCTCTTTTAGCTACTGAGCTTTCAACCATTAAAAGAAGAGTACTTCAAATAGTGTAACAAACACAAATGAAACATAAAGGGTTCACCTGTCCCGAACTCCCAAAATGACACTGCCTAAAAGCACACTCGCTCTAGCTTGCACCATTTAGCTTCCAAATTACCTTCTCAATGCTATTAGTCATTCAAGAAACATTTATGGAACTCTTTCTGAAAATCATAGTGCTGTGTCATGTACAGGCCCTCAGACAGCTTAAAATTAATGAAACAGACATACAAGAAGTAAATAATTAACTGTAATAAAATGAGGGATGAAAGTAAGTGCTATGTGTCTGAAGTACCAACATTGCTAACTGAGGAAAACCAGAAGCTTCACAGAGAAAGGGGGCATTTGAACTGAAGGTTCAATAAAGAAGGAGTAAGATTTTGAAAAATGGTTAAGTCTGAAAAATATAACAGTAGAATATGGATTACAAACTATAGAATTCTGGCTAATTTAAGCAGAAAAGGAATTTACTAAAGGAATTTCCTAATTCTAAAGTAGCTCCTAAAATTGATGAGAAATCTAGAGGCTGGAGGAAAACAAAAGTCAGGAAACAGGCTGTTGAGAACTGATACAGTAACGTAACAGAAATAGACGAGATAGGATGCCATGGTAACTGCCATAGTGAATAATCTCTAATTGTCCCACATCTATAGGTCACTGCCTCAAGATTCAAAGCCTGATAAAGGACATTAATGAGTCAACTGGCAAAATCTCAATAAGGTTAGATAATAGTATTCTATCAATGTTAATTTCCTAATTGCAATCATTGTGCTATGATTGTATGAAATTTCCTTGCTTTTAGGAAATATGCACTGAAGTGTTTAGGGGTAAAGGGGCATTATGTCTACTATTTACTCTTAAAGATTAAAAAAATCTTTAAGGGGCGCCTGGGTGGCTCAGTCAGATAAGCGTCTGACTCTCAATCTCAGCTCAGGTCTTGAGCTCTGGGTCAAGAGTTCAAGCCTTGCGCTGAATAGTGTGTGTATCTGTAGAGAGACAGAAATGGCAGGAGAGAGAGACAGGTATCGAGCCTGTCTAAACTAAAGTGATCATCTTTCCCGCGAAACTTGTTTGTACTTACCACAATGCATGACAGCACATAATCCCATCACCCTATTATTTACATATGCATCATATATAATAGTCCTCATGCATCACCTTGCCTGCTTGTCTCACCCTATTTTATAATCAAAGTATATTTGTAGAATCTTCTTTTCAAAGTAGCACATATTTATGTTTGATCATACACACGTTTAAAAATTTGAATTAAAAAAAGGTAAAGTTCCACAAAATCCCTATATTTTCCCCATTCCAAACACAGTTAATAGTTTGATGTGTATTTATATCCTTTTAGGGTCCTAATACATGCAGGTATCATAATTTTTACATAAGCACAATATTATCTTTTTTCCCTTAAAAGTCTTATCACAGTATCTTTCCAGTTTTATATGGAAAAAAATGTACATCAAAATGTTAACAGTGATTATTTCTGGGTGGTAATTTTATAGGTAATTTTTATTTTCTTCTTGGTATTTTTCTGTCATTAAACAGAAGAGGTAAAACTTTTTGATTTAGGAGATACTTGTATCACTGATACGAAAGGGATGGAAAGGAAACAGATTCATTACTTTGTCGGGGAGGGGGGCAGAGGAGGGAGAGAGAGAATCCCAAGCAGGCTCCACACCCAGCGTGTGAGCCCAACGCAGGGCTCAATCCTACAACCCTGAGATCATGACCTGAGCCAAAATCAAGAATCAGATGCTTAACCAACTGAGCCGCCTAGGTTCCCCAACAGATTAATTTTCACAACAAAGGAAGGCATGTTGAGAGAGGTCATACTTGAGATAAGTTTGGAACTGAAGAAATTATATAATGAAGATCATGATGTAATATGTATCAAGCACATATTAAGTGAATGTCACCCGGAATGTAGTAAAAAACACAAAGTATAAATTAGGTGCCAACATCTTCACAAAATGATGTGTGTAACAATTTAAATTAACCAAAGATTTACAACAATCCAAGGAGTACCTTGAAATAATAATTATTCTCTGTCTGTAATTCTTCAACTCTAAAACTTTCAGAGGTCCCATTCTGCATGAAATCACTGTGGTGCCACCCACCAGAGTGGACACTAATCCTCAAGCTTTAACAGCACTTTGTTCTCCCCTCCCTGCCTGCCAGGAAGTCAACTGGAAAACAGAAGAGGCACAAACCTGAGCCCCCCTCCCCACCAATTCTATGTAAAAACCGTCTCTAAAAGGTCTATTTCCATCTTGTAAAATGAAAAATCAACTTGTCTACTTTATTTCTCCTTCCAGTGAATGGAAAATACGTGCTCTTAAAATAACATTTCCTGGTCACCTCTTAATTCAGTGATTCTCTTGGCTGTAAAGAGGAGTAAAATATTTTTTAAAACAGGAATTATTCGGGATGCCTGGGTGGCTCAGTCAGTGAAGCGGCTGCCTTCGGCCCGGGTCATGATCCCAGGGTCCTGGGATCAAGTCCCACACCGGGCTCCTTGCTCAGCAGGGAGCCTGCTTCTCCCTCTCTCTCCCTCTGCTTGTGCTCTCTGTGTCAAATAAAAAAAAAAAAAAAATCTTTAAAAAAAAACAGGAATTGTTCTACAAATTCATACTGGCATAGTAAAGAAGCAATAAACCAAAACACAACTTGGAAATGATGTGAAGATTTTTTTTAAAGATTTTTGTTATTTATTTATTTGAGAGAGAAAGTGAGAAACATCATGAGAGGGGAGAGGGTCAGAGGGAGAAGCAGGCTCCCCACTGAGCCAGGAGCCTGATGTGGGACTCGATCCCAGGACTCCTGAGCCGAAGGCAGTCGCTTAACCAAACTGAGCCACCCAGGTGCCCCTGATGTGAAGATTAATAAGGGAAAATAGGAAGCCAACTTTGTCTTTCAAAAAAGATTCATTTGTCATCAAGCTTTGCTCCCAGAAAACTCATAACTTCTTTGGAAGGACTTGAAGTTTATGTATCTGTAACAGGGATTAAGCCTTTTTCATTAAGACTTGGCTTTAATTAGCCCAAATATCAAAGACATGTTATTTTATTATCAGCCTTGTAGTAAAAGGAAAAAATGAGGGTGAAGTATCTCACTCCTTAATATCATGAAGCCAGCTCCTGGGATATGACCTTTCAATTAACAGTAGAACACAGATTCCAAATCCACTATTTAAATGAAACCCACACTGCATTACATTAGACTTTAAGAATGAATACTCACTAAATACTTGAAATTTTCCCCCAATGTAGCTGTTAATGATCTTTTCAAGCCAGAGATTATAGAAACCTAAATATGGTAACTAATTATTTCACAGACTACACATGCATTAACAAAATCTCTCAGCACTAATAACTTCCCACCGCTAAATACAGAAAGGGAGGAATCACAGTACTGATAACCCAAGAATATATATGAATTTTTGGTAACAGTTCTGTCATCTCAATTATGCTTTGCTTAGGTTAATATTAAAATGTTTGCTATCCCTCAACACAAGTTTGACTTGGTACTACAAAAATATTGAGGGGTGCCTGGGTGGCTCAGTTGGTTAAAGCATCTGCCTCCAGATCCCAGAGTCCTGGGATAGCGCCCTGCAACCGATCCTCCCTGCTCAGCAGGGAGTCTGCTCCTCTTCTCTTCCCCATGCTCACACTCTCACTCCCTCTCTCTCAAATAAATAAATAAAACTTTAAAAAAAAGAGAGAGAGAGAAGTACTGATCAGACATATTTGTATCAGTCCTTAATAGCAAGAGGACACAAAAGGAGTATTAAGTATATACAACAAGGATTTCATTCTATCAATCTCCTACATATTTTTTAATTTCCCTTCTGTTTGCACATATCAATGACATGACATGGATGGTAGGGAACAGTATCCCTCGGAGTGCTGTTTTTACAGAAATTTTCTTTTAAACAATTTAAGGCTAATGGACAAATTGGTTGGTCAAATTCTAAAACAGCATCCTAGCAACATCAGGATAAAATTAAGCACATTGATTTGTGTTTCTTGTCAAAGTCCTTTGGCACCCATTCAAAAGTGAAATATTTTCCTTTAATTTTTTATTTAAATTCAATTAGCCAACATATAGTACATCAGTAGTTTCAGATGTAGTGTTCAATAATTTATCACTTGCGTATAACACCCAGTGCTCATTACAACTGCCCTACTTTATGTCCATCACCCGGTTACCCCATCCCCCCACCTCCCCTCCAGCAACCCTCAGTTTCTTTCAAAAGTGAATTATCTACATCAATTACCCATGCACTGCCCCATGACACTTTTATAGAAAATTTTCAAACCAACAAAATTGTTGAGTATTTCCATCCAAAAGAAAAAAAAATTAACAGTATTAAACCATTTGCTCTTGGTACCTCAACATGTGCACTCGTGCGCACATACACATACATACACAAATGGCTTCTAACGAAAGAAAATGAAATTTCAAAAAGAATGAATCCAATGCCCCAATAAGCTCATCAGTCATATCTATAAAAGAGAAATAATTATGTGTCAGTATGGTCTTTATTTCTCCCTTTGATATTTCAAAGTACATCAGGAAACAGTGACATCTGAATAGAAAACACATTTTCAACCACTTAATTTCTTTTTTATAAAAGTCTAGAGTGGGGCGCCTGGGTGGCTCAGTCAGTTTAAGTGTCCAACTCTTGATCTCGGCTCAGGTCTTGATCTCACAGTCATGAGTTTGAGCCCCACGGTGGGCTCTACATTGCGCGTGGAGCCTACTTTGAAAAAAAAAAGTCTAGAGGGGTATCTGGCTGGCTCCGTCAGCAGATTTTAGGGTTGTGAGTTCAAGCCACATGTTGCAGGTAGAATTTACTTAAAAAAAAAAAAAAAAAGCTGGGCGCCTGGGTGGCTCAGTCGTTAAGCGTCTGCCTTCGGCTCAGGTCATGATCCCAGAGTCCTGGGATCGAGCCCCGCATCGGGCTCCCTGCTCAGCAGGAAGCCTGCTTCTCCCTCTCCCACTCCCCCTGCTTGTGTTCCTGCTCTCGCTGTGTCTCTCTCTGTCAAATAAATAAATAAAATCTTTAAAAAAAAAAAAAAAAGTAAAACAAAACAAAACCATCTAGAAAGTCATGCTGTGTTGTGGGTAGGACCAAATAACCCATACAGCCTCTCTAAAGCTCACTTGCCCAGTGCTATGGAAAATAATTACTACTTTTCCTAGCGGAAACAGGCTTAGTAACTAATTCCCCAGGAAACAGACCTGGTGGTCTTAAATTATGAGCTTGCCATTTCTCACATCCCAGCACCAGTTAAAACAAAGATGGTGACACTGTTAAGAATGACAACAATCAGAAACCATATTCTGCAAGTGGTGCATAGCCCCCACACCAATAAATAAATAAATAAATAAATAAATAAATAAATAAACAAACAAACAAACAAAACAAAACCAACTCTCTGGGTAAATACATGTAATAAACTATCTTCCTTAAAAAAAAAGTAAGTAATGTGATCTTAGTCAACAGTCCCAAAATGGAGTATATATATAGCTGGGGATTCATGAAGATTTCTCAAAAAATATATGAGCAAGGATTTTTAAGTCTCAGATGCTCAGTCAATGTCCAAACTCTTTCCCAAAAGCCGTCCTAGAAAGTACTTGAGGACCGGCAACCCCTTCTCTGCCATTGTCACTCTGACTGTGGTGCATTCCCTGAGCAAGGCAAAGGGGTAATTTTTAATATAGGTGTAGATGTTGAGAAAGTGTAACTCTAAAGACCGGGTAATAAGTCCTTTTGCAAGTCATGAAGTTTCCAATTCTTTGCTTTCAACAAAATTGAAGGAGGACCTAATCCGGTTGTCAGCCGACAGACCTTTAAAAAAAAGTTTATAATAATGATTTTGGTATACAATTAGAAAGGTATTCACAGAATTGAGTGACACATATGATGAAACTCCAACCATTACCATCTACTGTTTCTCAGTCCTTACACCTATAAAAATAAAAATTAGGAAGAGAATTGATTCTGAATCCTATCTCATTCAGGAATAAGCAATATTCATCCATGGATACCTACATAAATTCATTAGAGAAAATGAGATCCATTCACAATAAAATTTTACCTTTATGTGTAATAATTGCTAATTAAAATAAATTGTATATTAATCAATGTAATCTTAATTCAACCAAAAAGAAAAAAATTTTACACCCAAGCCCTAAGGCTACAAGATTTAAAAAAAAAAAAAATCAAAATTTGTTACCAGGAAGCAGAAGTGATTGCTAAAAAGTTCTCAGGTTTGAAAATATGTTACACTGGATAAAATTCTACAGAAGACGTGGAATTAAAACATGAAATAAAAAGAAATAATATAAATTTTCTCACTGCAGAAGAGCTTATTAATGTGATTCTTAAATGGATGATGGT
This sequence comes from Callorhinus ursinus, assembly GCF_003265705.2. Lineage (NCBI taxonomy): Eukaryota > Metazoa > Chordata > Mammalia > Carnivora > Otariidae > Callorhinus > Callorhinus ursinus. Next base: position 770,309 of record NW_027397087.1, on the reverse strand, counting down.
GAGTTTCAAATCACTGTAGTATTTAGACTCCATCCAGGTATAAGAATGATGTGACAGTTCTATTTAAAATGTCAAATATAGGGGCATCTGGGTGGCTCAGTCGGTTAAGCGTCTGCCTTCAGCTCAGGTCATGATCCCAGGGTCCTGGGATCGAGCCCCACGTCGAGCTCCCTGCTCAGCGGGGAGTCTGCTTCTCCCTCTCCTCCCCACTCGTGGTCTCTCTCTCTCTCTGAAATAAATAAATAAAACCTTAAAAAAAAGTCACTATACACTTAATTAATTAAAATGTCAAGTATACAATATGCTGGAAATTTTATGTTCAATTTTATGTACAAGTAATACATAATTTATCAAAAAAATTTAAGCAGAATACTAGCAAAATGTATTAATAATGGAAATATGTAAGTGATATAATGGTCAGTGAGAAAAGCAGCCCTCAAAACAGTATACATTAGCAAGGATAAAGATGCCAAAATATTGGTTTTTGAGGAGTGGTCTGCAGTGGCAGAGGAAAGGGCCAATTCCATGGATTACCAAGAACTAATCTTTTTTTTCTTCTTTTAAAGACTTTATTTTTAAGTCATCTCTACACCCAATCTGGGACTCGAATTTACAACCCCAAGATCGAGAGCCACATGCTCTACCGATTGAGCCAGCCAGGCGCCCTTTACCAAGAGCTAATCTTAAAGCAATTTTCTTTTAGGACACTTAAGCACGTTCAGTTGCTAACCAAATTTACTTCAGGCTTTCTGAAAAGGGGGAAATACAGCCGGGAGGCTGTCAAGTGTGAACTGTAATAGGTCCTCAGTCTCTGTCTGGCTGACACAGTGAGGGGGACTCCTTTCAGCAACCATGAAGGAGCAAGTGCTTTGGAAACCTGCCAGCAACTTTGATTTGACATCTTTTCCTCTTCCAGGCTCACGGTAAACTTGACCATCAAAGCCAGAGATTTCCCTTTTACTGAAATAGAGCGATGAAAATGTCAAGGTCATCTAGGATTAATTATTATTCAGGCAAAGAATTTATATTATTGTTTGCAAAGCAAAACTTTAGTCGGGGAAAAAAAAAAATACCTCCAAGTTCTTACTAAAAGCAGCTGCCGTATAAACGTGGAGCGAGAAAGCAAAGATCTGCTCTCATCCATAATAACTGAATACGGTATCAGCACTACTTCAAATCCTTATTAACATCTGGGACATCAGGAAAACAAAGTGTGTGAAAGGATCACACAACAGTCCGCCACACATCCCTTTTCAAATCTCAAATCACTCCAGAGGCAGTTTAGGGAAGTAGCTGAAAAAACAGTTCTGGAATCAAAATGCCTGGGTTGAATCCAGGTTCTGCCATTTTCTGGTTGCGTGATAATGGAGGAGTTACTTAACCTCCCCTAACTGTGCCTCAGTTTTCTCACCTCATGCTAAGTGCTCAATAAATGTGAGGTACTAGGATACTAGAAGGAAAAAAGAAAAAAACATTCCAAAGACTGCCATTAGGCCTGACACCCTCTCTGCTAGTAGCTCATCAAAAAGAAGAATTTAATACTAACAAATCCTAGCATATTTTTTTTAAGTTAATGACTACATCCAGGGCAATACCAGGCTTCTAGTGGATATTCAGTGAAGATAATTAGCCTTATGATATGCTTACCCAAACTCAAACTTAGCGTTCATGCCATCTACAGAGGGAATGATTTAAGTGCAAGAGACTAGCAGACACAACGTGCTCAGCAAAGTTCCCCTGGAGTATGACTTGTCTCCAAGTTGTTTAGTTTTATTTTGTCTTGATTTCCACGTATCAGCCACATGTGTGTAGTGATCCAAAGTAGAAAGCAAAAGGCGTAAATAGTATTAAACTCTGGAGTTAGGTAACTAACTGGTCTTTACTTGGCTAAACCTCTATTATGAATTTTTTTCTTTCTGATCATTTCAATTACTCGCCATTTGGGGCACAAATGCAACATGGAACATGAGAACAGAACAAGGAGGCCTCAGGCAGGGCAATCAATCTTGTCCCACTTAATCGTTAGGCACCAAGAACGGTATTCTTAGCAAGTCTAAAGATGACTGGTACTTCAGAATCTAAGAACTGGAAGGAACTTAGAGGTTACAAACCATACCAAAATGAAGGAGTAATCCTTCCAACGTCTCTTCGTGCAGCTTGGACTGACAACAGGAGAGCAGGGGTAACAGGTGGAAACTCTGTAGTCGCAGCTCCCTGTGATGACCCAAGCGCCGGGCCACACATTCACACACGCTAACACACCGAACCATGAAACTGGGCATTGAAAAAAATCCCACAAGAAAATATGAGAGGATTTTTTTTAAGACTATCCCAAAAAGGGATAAAAGCCTAAGTGTTAATAGAATTGGTTACAATATCAGCATATCAAAAAACATATTATTTACTTTCTACACGATATACCACTGTTTTGCTCAACTGAGTTCCACAGAGATGAGTGAGATAGAAGCACCTTCATTCACTCAATTCAAGAAGTTAATGACACTTGTTATGAAAGGCCTATGTGCCGGACGCTTCAGTCAGTACCAAAGGTACGATTACTACAATTACTAGTAAAACATGATCCATGAAGCCAGAGTGTCTACCTTGTTCTCAGTAAAGTGGTGACTGGTTCACAAAAATGTAAGCGATAAAACAGAGTTGAGTCAAAAGCAGCTTGGTATAAACCCCGACTCTGACACTAGTTATAAAAGCTTAGGCAAGTCAATTAACCGAGACAAACCACGAAAGACACTGGACTCCGGGAAACAAAATGAGGGTTACAGAAGGGATGGGAGTTGGAGGCGGTAGGGTAACCAGGTGATGGGTACTAAGGAGGGCACGTGTTGTGATGAGCACTGCGTGTTATATGCAACTAATGAATCGTTGAACACTACACATCAAAAACTAATGATGATTATGTTGGTTAACTGAACATAATTTTTTTAAAAATGAAGATTTTATATATAAAATAGATATAAAATGACGTTGTTATAAAGTTTAAACAACCTTAAGTTGTTTAAGAAGTAAAGTTGTAATCAAGTTATATATACATATATATGCAATATATACAATTGAGCCTTGCATAACTCCCAGGATAGGGCCATGGAAAAATCTATGTATAACTTTTGATTCCCTAAAAACTTAACAACTAATAACCTATGTTGACCGGAAACCTTACCAATAACACTCGATTAAGACACATTTTGTATGTTATATGTATTAGATACTGTATTCTTACAATAAAGCTAGAGAAAACATTAAGAAAATCATGAAGAGAAAATACATTAACAGTAACCAAAAAAAAAAAAATCCCCATGTAAGTGGACCTGCAAACCCATCTTGTTCAAGAATTAATTGTATAAAGTTGTTATAAGGACAAAATGTGTTATGTAGTGTGCACTACGTTAATCTGAGTTTCCATCATTCCTGCTAAACTGAACCTAAGAATTTCTTCACAGCACAATCAGATTTTACTTATTACCTACCTTAATCCTAACCAGGTTAAATATGTTACACTTAATTTTAAGTTTTCTAATTTTTTTCCAAGTAACTGTATTTCTGTATACAATTACTATCTTTAGGGACACCTTACCTACTATGCGCTCAAGATACTCCAAACATTTCAGTAACAGGAAATTTTGCCTCAACCAAAATTTTTTTTTAATCTATGAACGCGAGAATTCAAATAGATGACAGTTTTGTAGTACACATTTTTAAAATAACAGAACAGCTCATAAACAGACTGTACTGAAACCCCTTTGGCCAAAATCAATCGAGTAAGAGTTTGCCTATCATTCCCTACTCGAGCTGTAAGAAGTATCCTTCTATGAATGTGTGAATAAGGTCGATCACATTGCTATTAAAATTCATACCTGACTGCTGAAACATCTACTTCCAGATTGAAAATTTTTAAAAACGAAGGGCAGTAACTCCTGATTCCTATACATATATAATAAAAGAGAACTACGCTATTAAAAGAAAACTGTGCATCTGATCCCGCCCCGAAATACTATGGAGTCCAGTCCATGGGGGCATTCTTCCATTCAGTAATCCTTTATTATCCTATCATATGCTAGGCCTTGCACAGTGAACACAACAACCCCCACCCCCACCCCACCCCCCCAAAAATCCCTTCCCTCCTAATAACAGGAATGCCTGCCGGTACTGTAAGGCTGCCCAAGTCTCAGCTCCTCCAGACCAAGCCCTGGCCGCACCCCCACCCGATAAGGGTCAATCACACGGACACCCCGCCCGAATTCAATGGGTGCGCTAGCCTTGTAACCCTGAAACACAGCCTCAGTCCCTGAGTTCTTAGTTATTCCGGGTCTGAACCCCTCCAGCAGGCTGCGGACGCCCCGAGAGCCGCCACTCCCACCCCAGCTCCGGGTGGAGGTAGCCGGGGGCGGGGGGGTTCACCCCTAGAAGCGCCACGTGCACACGCGGCGCGCACCCCCGCCGCCCTCCGCTCGTTCCGCGCAAGCGCAGTCGCAGGAGCCGCCGCCGCCCGGCTCGCGCGCGCCCCCCTGCCTCGCGGCCCGCGTCTATCAGCCCTGGTCCCACGCGATCACACCCCGACCCCACCGGCCGGCGCCTCTTACCGGCGCTCTGGCCCCGGCGCCCCGACCTCCTGGCTCCCGGCGGCCGCCTCGCGGGGCGCCTCCTCCTCGGCCGCCGCGGCCGCCTCGGAAGCCCCGGCCGCGACCCCGGCGGCCGCCACTGTCCCCGCCGCCGCCGCCGCCTCTCGCCACTGCCCCTGCGGCTCCCGCCCGGTCGCGGTCTCCACCGGGCCGGTCACGGCCGGGCCGGCGGCCACGGCCGCCCCGAGCTCCTCGCTCCGCCTGCATCTGGCCGCCGCGGAGACGCCCTGGCCCCACCGGAAACGGGTGGCTCAGAGGAGCCGCGAGCGACGGGCCCCCGGTGGCGGCGAGCGCGGGGTGCGGGGCCGGGGATGGAAACCGGCCGCGGCGGGGGCGGGGCGGCCCGGGGCCTGGCAGGTGGGGCCAGAACCGGGCCCCGGGGAAGGCTGGGGCCTCAGAGGAAAAGGCCCGACTTGGGAGAGGGAAGTGGGGGAAACGGTCGGTCTGGGGGAGGGCCGGTGGCTTAAGGATGAGTTATAAAGTAAATGGGTGGGTTCAACCGTTTGTATAATAGGAACTCGTTTTTGTTAAGAAAAATACGAATATGAATGTATTTGCATTAAAAAAAATCTAAAACGTATATACCAAAATGTAATCAGAGGTTAACTGTATAGTGAGAGTCCCAGTGAGTTAATTTTTCCCCGTTTAATCTCCTGATTTTCAAGAATGAATGTGTATAATTATTAAAATTATTCTGAATTCAAGGATCAGGAGGAGGTGTGGAGGAAAAGGCGGGTGGGTCTCAGGTGAGAGGTGTGGCCTACAGCCAGCAACTGGGATGGCACAGAGCGAAAGTGGTAATGGACGGAAGGGCTCCCAAGTCCTGGAGAGAATTTTTGTAGAAATGACTACTTTAGCCCGCACTTAGCACGTAAGTGTTTAATTCTATCAGCCCTGTTAGGTGCTGCTGTCATCCTTACTTGGCATATGACAAGCAGCCCTAGAGGTTAAACAGCTTGCCTTATGTGGTGAACTGGCATTTTAACACAAGCGGGCTCACTGCAGTCTATTCTTGTGTGTGTGTGTCACTTATTTAGTAGAAATTTTTGAGACTCATCATGACTTAATAATTATTTTTTATTACTACGTAGTAGTCCATTTTTCAGTCCAGTCTATTTTCTTAACCACGGGGAAGAAGGGCAATTGGTTATATGGATACATGGAAGCCATTTTTAACTTTGTATTACAGAAACCACATAAAATAAAAAACGGGGGCTAAAATTCCCATCATCCAATCAGCACAGCAAAGCAAGTGACTTTTCCCCCCTTCCCAGTCCTTTCTTATAAACATATATACTTAATACTAGTCATTGCTTCTAATTGTCTATGTGACAGGCACACTGCTTGGTCCTGGAGATTTAAAAAAAAAAAAAAAGCCACTGTCCCTGCCTTCAAGTAGCTCACTTCCCACTTTCCCTAAGGAGGATAACCTTGTAAACAGATGATTGCAATAGTGTGCTGAGTGCAGCGAAAGATTCAAGGTGAAGGCCCAAAGGAGGAAAAAAACCCATGCCTAATGAGTAGCCCAAGGCCTCGTGAGAAATAGACCCTTGAGCCAAGGCCTAATACTTAAGCAGGAGTTTGCCTGGTTAATAAGTGGGATATGGGAGCTTTCTAGACAGAGGGAACCACTGAAGGATTATAAACTGGAGAGAAACAGTCTTAAACATTGTGACACAGAGCATGGTTCTGAGTACTTCCTATATAACATTTCATTTAAACCTCACAGCAGCCTTATGAGGTTGTACTAGTTTCAGCCCTGTTTTACAGATGAAGGATCTAACAAAAGAACTTCCGCGATCACACAGCTAGGAAGTAATTGGATTGGAACCTTGGGCAGTCTGGCTTCAGAGTCTATGCTGTTCACCACTACACTCAGAAAAATAATTCTGTAGAGAATTAGAATCTTAGGCAGAGCCATTAGGAAACTACTTAATAGCCCCAGCCACAAATGATTAGGGTCTAAATGAAGTTGAGAGCCAAAGAGGCAAATAATGGGAGAATTGATAGGACCTCATGACCAGTTAGTTGTAAGCGGGGTGGGCTGGTGGTGAGAAGTTAGAGGTCATGCCCAGGTCTCTTGCTTGATGGTAGTTAATGATGCCACTAGTCAAGAGAGGGAATACAGTGTTGGGGGACATGTGTCAGGGAAGGTTGTCAGCGTAACAGTATTTTTTAACATTGTATATTGTTCTGTGTTACTTCATTGTCTTAATAAACATTTTTGTCAGTGGACACTATTCTTGCACAGTACATCGAATTTTTCTTTTCCCTCTCCACTGCTCCCCAGCCTTTCCCTTTGTTTTATTCCTCCACACCCTATTTCTCTCATTTTTTCCCATGTCTATACTTGTCAAATTAAGACTGTCAGTAGCACCCAGGATTAAGTTATTCATCCCCATGCTCAACTTTCAAATGCAATAATCCACCTCTAGATAAACACTAAACAGGAAGATGAGAATAGTAACAACAAATGTATCATTTTCCCCAAGCACCATAAAGAAGCTAAGAGGAGATACAGATAAGAAAGGCATTTTTAAGAATTCATTGGACAGGGCGCCTGGACGGCTCAGTCAGTTAAGCGTCTGCCTCTGACTCAGGTCACAATCCCAGGGTCCTGGGATGGAGTCCCAAGCTCCTTGCTCAGTGGGGAGTCTGCTTCTCCCTCTGCCCCTCCCCCCCTTTGTGCACGCCCTCTTTCTCTTTCTCTCTCTCTCCCTCTTGTGCTCTCTCAAATAAATAAAATATTTAAAAAAAATACATTGGACAACCTGGACCCTCATCCCCTGTGTGGCCAGGAACCATAATGTTTTGGTACATTATCTCTTCCTAATTCTACATTAAGTGACATAAAGTTGGTACTTGAAATGGGTCACAGTAGGAATTTTTACACCACAGAAACTGGCAAATTTTTGCAAATCAGGGCTTTGTGGGAGGTGAGGGTGGAACCAGTTGTAAAATATTTACCAGCAAACCACCATAATTTGGGCTCTCACCATGATGAAGATCCACATATTAATCTCACACCAGACAGCATAAATAAAGGTTTCAACCTTGGCCCATTTAGGGCTGGATAATCTTTGTGGTGGTGGCTTGTCCTGTGCAGTGTAGAATATTTAACAGCATCCCTGGCCTCTACCCACTAGTTGCTACCCCCTAGCTACACCTCCTCCCCCAAGTCGTGACAACCAAAAATGTCTCCAGTTTTTGCCAAGTGTCCCCTGATGGGCAAAAATCATCCTGGATGAGAACCACCAGCAAAAAGTGATTTAACTATATAACTATCCCACAGAAAGCCTCCAAAATTATGATTGAAAAGATGGACTTGTTTGTGGCAGTAAGAGCTAACATTTATTTAACACTTTGTGCCTGGCACTATTCCAGGCACTCTAGTGTACTAACTTTCAATCTTCAGACTATTCCTATAAGGTAAATACTAGTATTCCTTTTTTTTTTTTTAATACTAGCATTCCTATTTTACAGATAAGAAAACTGAATCACAGAGGAGTTAAATAATTTGCTCCAACTAATAAGTGACAGAGTGGGATTCATACCCATTCAGTCTGGTTTCAAAGTCTGTGTTCTTAGGTCTGTGCTGCAGATGCCACCAGATGTCCAGAGACTATATTACTCTCCCCTTTGCTGTCTGTCCATTTAAGATTTTCTTCAAATCAGCCAGGAGTGTTTAGGCTTAGAGAATTCAGAGATCCCCGGGCTAACACTTCCTAACTGGAAGGACACCTCTAGGGGAAGTTCTTTTAATCAAGATGTTGAGTATGCTTTCCTCTTTGATTCTGATTCACTTGGAAAAGGAATCTATCATCAAGGATAAAAATGGCATTCTTGCATTGCAAGAAACCAGAGGTCTTTTGATTTTATAAATAACAAAGGGAAGGAAGATTTTCTGCTACTGCTTTAACTTGATAGTCCTGATTTTAAACATATACCATTGCATGAATAAAAAATTCAGTTTCCCTTAGGTAGTATTCATGAGCTATCAAAAAGGAAGTGCTGAATTACATAGGTAGCTCCTTTAGAAAATAAACTGGACTTTTTGCATATTTTTAAATATATATAACTTGATTTATTGAAAGTTAAAAAAAAAAGAGGCAGCTAATTCCTTAAGGCAATAGTTCTCAAAATGTGGACCAGCAGCATAGCATCACCTGGGAACTTGTAAAAAAAAGCACATTCTCAGGCCTCACCCCAAATCAGAAACTGGGGATGAGGCCCAGCAATCAGTGGTTCACAACCATACCCCATCAGGTGGTTCAGACACATGCTCCAATTTGAGAACCACTGAATCAAGGTAGTATTTGAGCCTTCAAACATCATAATTCCAGGAAACCTCATAATTCCTAGCCTGACACCATAGAGCTTACAAGCTCTCACTGTTTGATGAAAGTGGATGTTATGATAGGACATAAAAATAAAAAAGTAATCAAAAAATAATTAAAAAGCATCATCCCTTTGCAAATAAATTTTCATGGAACAAAGGCATCTTCCTGATTCTTCTCTTCATAGGCAGATTTTCTACAGTTTTGTGGATTTCTGATGCTTAGTATATAAACAGCACAAACTGGGAAACATTGATAAGGGCTCTCACAAGAGGTCTTTGTATTTCGCAGGTGTTTTTCAACAGCCACAGCCTCTGTGGAGGGGTGCTCGAGCTGCCCGGGGAGGGCCTTTGGCAGGAGCTCTCCTTTCAGGCCAGAATCCCCAGCCTTTAACCTGCTGAGGACATGGGCGAGTGAGCCGCCTGCCAGGTCACAATAGTGTCCCGGCCCCTAGAGCTGGAGTCAGGAAACCCCCGAAAATGAACGGGGCAAACTCCCCCGACATGAAGAATTCATGACTTGGCCCCTCCTTCTCTCTCTCTCTCTCTCCCTCCATCCCCACTCTCAGCTGCTGACCTTGCTTTCCATTTCACAGAGAAAGGGAAGCAATCAGAATAGAATTTCCACCAGGCCATTACTCACAGCCTCTCTGTATTAGCGCCCCTCTACCCTGCTGTGCCCTCTCCTACTACTACAAAGAGGTCTCGGCTCCCGTGCCAGCCCCCTGCCTCTATTATTGCATGAGGTCCTGTCCCTGTTCACCTGCTGGAGGACATCTCTCCCGCAACTAACCCCTCTCCTCCTACACCTCAGTTTTTACCTGCTAACGGATCATTCACGTGAGCATTCAAACATGCTAGACTTCTGCCTCTCTTAAAAAACAAAACAAAACAAAGCTCATGGCCCCACATCCTAATCCAGTTTCTGCTGCATTTCTGGACTCCCTTCCATAGCAGAGCTCCTCAGAAGAGTCATTGATAGCGCTGTTTCCAATCTCCTCCATTCGGTCTCTGAGCCACTCCACAAGGCCTTACCCACTACCACCTCACCAAAGGACCTCTCAAGGTCTCTCATGTAACTAAGTCCAGTAGTCAGGCCTCAGGCCCAGGCTTTCTTGTGGTATCCACCTCATTTGATACAGTTCATCATCCCTCCTCCTTGACGCACTGTCTTGACCCTGCTTCCAGAACAAAACCCTATCCTCAGCATTCAAAAGTAGATACATACACCATGCCTGTAAGTCTGTTGGGAAGACTTGGACAATACAGTCGGGAGCTCCTGGACTTGCAGATTCTCACATAAACCCATTTGGGCAGTACCTGCCTGCCTTTGTCATGTCATGGCACACATAGGAGATGAAATTTGCCCAGCACTCTGGGGTAACCAGACAAGACTGATCCCAGCCGGAGGAAGCCCACCTGGGCACCTCCAAGGCCTGATGCGGCACGGTGCGTACACGGAATGGCTCCAGCTTATGCCTTCATGTAACACAATCCCGCCTGTTTTCCTGTCCTACAGGAAAAATACAGTCATTTGACATCCTGGGTGATAGACTTCTGTTTTTTTTTTTTTTTTTTAAGATTTTATTTATTTATTTGACAGAGAGACACAGCGAGAGAGGGAACACAAGCAGGGGGAGTGGGAGAGGGAGAAGCAAGCTTCCTGCGGAGCAGGGAGCCCGACGCGGGGCTCAATCCCGGGACCCTGGGATCATGACCTGAGCCGAAGGCAGACGCCCAACGACTGAGCCACCCAGGCGCCCCTGGGTGATAGACTTCTGTCATAAATATGCTACAAAGTCCCAACGTAATTCTTCTATCCTCTTTTTCTTAGAACTGTCAAAGTCTAACTCCCTCACTTCAACGACTATTGTATATATCTTTTATATGCCCCATGAAATCTAGCACAGTAGTACACACAGAATATGTTTTTAAAAACTTGCATTATCAATAATATTGTAATAACTTTGTATGGTGACAGATTGGAACTACACTTATTACAGTGAGCATCTCAGAAAGTATAGAACTGTCAGATCACTATGTTGTACACCCAAAACCAGTATAATATTACATATCACCTATACTTCAGTTAAAAATAATACATACATGTTAGAAATTTTAAAAAGAGCACTCATTACCTTAAAATTCTGATCCAGATATTATTGCTTCAGCGACACTAAGAAGTCATTTCTTAATCACCATGTATCCTTGGACAGAGTTCTAGCAATCAAAAGAAATAGATAGACCTACTTTAAAATACAAACAAAAAAGGCAAATTCAGAACCTCTTTTACTCACACATTCTGTCACTGGAAGTTCTTCCTGATATCTAACCCAATGCCACCAAGTGTGTTTAAGCTTACTTTCTCCTGATTTATCCTTGAAAAGGAAGGGGGGAGGAAGAAGAGCAGCTCATGAATACTCTATGTAACAACATGAGCTGGTTATGATGATGTCCTGGTATCACTGGATTGTAGACGCTATTAAAGTTTCCACTATGGTTGCTATAGAAAGAGTGAAGCATGGCTCAGGCATAAAGCCTCTCAGAGAAAAGGTATTTCAGAAAAGCAAGGTCTAAACTCATCTCCTGCAAAATCTCAAAAGTCATCAAGGCTACTCCACAAGGAAAAGAATTCATTTGATACACAGTGTTACCTTTTTTGTTTTTTGCGATGGTTTGCTTCCTTTGTATAATTTATTGGCAAGAGAGAAACAAGAAGCAATCTGCCAGAGTTGGGAACAAGGACCATTTTATTGTTCTGGGATTCTTTGTCTTCTGTTTGGTGGTGGAAAATGAACCAGGGGTGATTGTTTGCTCTCTGCTGATGCTGGCACTCTAGAAATAAACATACTCTCTATAAAGAGAACTTTTATTTATTTTTAAAGATTTTATTTACTTGAGAGAGAAAGAGAGAGTACACACACATGTGGGGGGAGGGGCAGAGGGAGAGCGAGAGAGAATTTCAAGCAAACTCTTCACTGAATGGGGAGCTCAATGCAAGGCTCGATCTCACGACCAGGAGATCATGACCTGAGTTGAAATCAAGAGTCAGACGCTCAGCTGACTGAGTCACGCAGGTGCCCCAAGGAGTGACTCTTACTGGTTTTGGGGGTTGTGGAGAGAAATAAAATATAAATAAATGGTTACCTGGGGAATGAGAATTCATGAGTTCTTATTTGGTTACTCAAACTTTTAAAAGTTCCCATTTTCCAGAGTGAAAGCGTCTGCCTTCAGCTCAGGTCATGATCCCAGGGTCCTGGGGATCGAACCCCGCATTGGGCTCCCTGCTCAGTGTGGAGCCTGCTTCTCCCTCTCCCTCCACCCCTCCCCACCACTTGTGCTCTCTCACCCTCTCTTTCTCTTTCTCTTAAATAAATAAAATCTTTTAAAAAATAGAATAAAATCAATCATTCAAAAAAAATTACTCCTCCATAAACATAATCTTTTACTCAAAAACCTTTTAGGGGCTCAAAAGTTTATTGTGGAAGACTATTATGCCTGAAACTCAGTTTTCACACTCAACTATCATCCACACACAAAAAATCAGTCCTTCAGTCATGGAACCTACCTCATGTACCATATGCCATTTTGACTGTGACAAGATCGATCCACTCCCACCAGCTTAGGAATGAGGAAAAAGTCATCCTCTCAAATATGAGGCAGAGAAAAAAATGGAATGAATAGAAAGAAGCAAATCTGGAAAGGAAGTAGGTATCAAATTCAAACAGGGAAAAATAAAAACTCAAATGTCCTCGAAGGCAGAGGGGAATCCAAATGTTATTGCACTCTTCGGTTGGAAAATTCCAATTTTAACAGCACCGTTATAAGCTACAGTTCCCCTTTTCTAGGAAGTTCAGAAATTACTCTCAGTCTTGCTATTTAAAGTATAGTTCATGGGTTAGCAGCATAGAGAGAGTCCTCAGGAGTTAAGAAAGGTGGGATTGCAATCTCCACCCTTCTGCAGCTTCACTAAATCCTCCAGGTAATTCGTAATAAGCATGCTACATTTTGAGAAGCACTGATTCTAGTCCTGGAGATTTTTTCATGTCCAACGTCCTTCCAGGTGACACCAACACTGGCCATCTATCGAATGCACCTTGAGTTGCGAGGATCTAGAGAGGTCACTGGTTTTCCATCCTGGCTGCTGGGGAGAATCACCTCAGGAACTTCAAAACGACATGATGCCCAAGTCTCTCCCACATAGGCTCTTGTTAACACCTGGGGTGGGACCTCCACATTAGTAGTTTTCAAAAGCTCCCAGGTGGTTCTAATGAGCTGCCTGTGACGAGATCCATTTACCTAGACTAACCCTTCATTTTATAATAATTAAAACCCCAAACTGACACCAGAATAGGACTTGGTGGTTTCCCTACATTACCTCATTTGGAGGTCCTCAAAATCTGTAAGGCAGGGAGAGCAGATATTGTTATACTCACTTAACAGTTGAGAAAACTGAGGGCTCAAAGTTGGCTGAGAGCTGATTCCGTTACACTAACTGCCAGAGCAGCCAACTCACTGCTGTTTCTCTGGCTGTGAATAAGAGGGAAGTTGAGGTCTAAAATTCATACACCGTCCAATATTTGCCATTGCAAGTCTATAGGTAAAACTTGAAAGCATTTTACAGGGTAAATCATTAGTTCCAATCTCTTAATTTTATATGTGGGGAAACTGAGACCCAGAGATTTGTGTCACATCACAAGATTTTAGCTGAAATGTGAACTCAGATCTCCATACTCCTGGTTCAGTGTGTTTCCCACTAAACTGCATTTCCCAAGTGTGATCGACAGATGCCACAGGATACAAACAGATGTTCCTCGGAAAAAGCTTATGCGCTAAGCCACCTCTATGTTAAACCAAATTAAATAGTGTCCTTCACCTCAGGACCTCTCAGCCTTCTCTAAGCTCATGTGTCTTCTGGATCTCTGAGAGCTTTATATAATAGATGGTATTTTCTCAACTTCTTTTGACTCTGGGACCATTTTATCTTTCAGTCAAGCATCTTGAGTAGCCCTATTCTAATGAGCAGACTTTGAAGAAGACTGTTAACCTTGGCTCTCTTCAGGGTTATTCTGCTTTAGTGGTTGGGAACAATTTGTTATGCCCCTGAAGGTGGAGCATCAACTACCAAAACTAAAGGGCAAAGTATCATTAGCACCATGAAGCCTCTAAAACAGCCAGTTCAAGGCTATGAGAGTATTGCCTCATCATTGTAGTCCGCCTTGTCCCTTGATAGACCACACCTCAGAACCATTCCCAACACAGGAAAAGTCATTTTCATGTCCTTCAGCTGGATGGCTACTTTGTAATGAGCATTCCCCTGTGTCAGATACTGTGTGAAACGCTGAATGAGGATTATCTTGTTTAATCCCGGAAACAACCAAATGAGGTAAGGACTCTTCATATCCCCACTTTTAAGCTTAAAAATCTGAGACTTAAAGAGTTTAGGTAACATGTCCAAAGTCAGACAGTAAACTACATAACTAAGGGGTTTTTTGGTTTTTGTTTTTTAAAGATTTTATTATTTTCTTCTAAGTAATCTCTACACTCAACGTGGGGCTCAAACTCACAACCCGGAGATCAAGAGTTGCACGCTCCACCCGCTGATCCAGCCAGGCACCCCTGGAGCTAGGTTTTAAACCTAACGCTGCCCAATGCCAGATTCAGTTGTATGATTCAGCGACCACATTGCCACTATAAGTGATCTTTTTTCCATTTATCAAACTGTTTATTCCTTTTATCACAGAAAAGAGCCTTTTGCTTATAATTTTTAAGAATTGTGGGGTTTAGCAAATCTAAAATGTGCAGTGCAGGCTAGCGGACAGGAAATTCCTGCAGGAGTCAATGTTGTAGTCTTGTATCCAAAGGTAGTCTGGAGGCAGAAGGAATTCTGCCATTTCCTTTAAAGCCTTTAGCTGATGCGCTGAGCCCCACCCACATTATAGAGGATAATTGGCTTTACTCAAAGTCTGACTTAAATGTTAGTCCCATCTAAAAAATACCCTCACAGCAATATCTAGACGTAGGGGTTTGACAAAACACCTGGCATCTGGAGATGACACATAAAATCAACCGTCAGACTGTGTGATATACAAAATCATTAAAATGTAGGCATCTTGCATCCCATAATCCAATTTCCTTATTTTTACAAATGAGGAAACAGGTCAGAGAGGCTAAGCCCCTGGCTAGACACATGTGCTCACAGGAGAATGTGCACATCCAAATCCCCAAAACCCTTCAGAAGTTGCTCACTACCTTCTAATAAAATTAAGTGGAAAAGTTAAATCCTTCCCAAACACCATTTATTTCTATTTTGAAGACTTGATTAGAAAAAACCAGCAAGCAGTCAGTTCATTTTATTATTTCTCTCCAGACTTTTGTCCCCAACACCCTGGGTGTTAAGACGACCTTCAGGGCAGATGTGGAGTCTGGAAATAGCTGACATAGTTCTCCTGGAAGGTGGACTTCTTTTATCTCAAGTCCACTCCCGTACTGCCTACCCCACCCCCTCAACTTCTCTAGTCCCACCTCTCCTCCGTGTCTCAGGCTCTCCAACCTGATGCCCCCCCCCTTTTTAATTTAAATTCCAGTTAGTTAACATGAAGTGTTATATTAGTTTCAAGTGTACAATATAGGCTTCCACACTTCCATACAACACCAGGTGCTCATCACAACAAGTGCCCTCCATAATCCCCAGCACCTATTAACCCATCCCCCCGTCCACCTCCCCTCTGGTAACCATCAGTTTGTTCTTTATAGTTAAGAGTCTGTTTCTTGGTTTGCCTCTCTCTTTTTTCCCCTTTGCTCATTTGTTTTGTTTCTTAAATTCCACCCATGAGTGGAATCATATGATATTTATCTTTCTCCAACTGACTTATTTCAGCTAGTATTAAACTCTCTGGTTCTATCCACATTATTGCAAATGGCAAGATTTCATTCTTTTTTATGGCTGATTAATATTCCATTTTATATATGTATGTATACCACATCTTCTTTATCCACTCATCAATCGATGGACCCTTGGGCTGCTTCCATAATTTGACTAGTGTAGATAATGCTGCCATAAACATCAGGGTACACGTAAACCTTTGTATTAGTATTTTTGTATTCTTTGGGTAAATACTTAGTAGTGCAATTGCTGTATTGCAGGGTAGTTCTATTTTTAACATCCTGAGGAATCTCCATATTGTTTTCCAGAGTGGCTGCCCCAGGGTTTGCACTCCCACCAACAGGGCAGGAGGGTTCCCTTTCTCCACATCTTCTCCAACACCTATTGTTTCCTGTGTTGTTGATTTTTAGCCGTTCTGACAGGTGTGAGGTGATATCTCATTGTAGTTTTGATTTGCATTTTCCGGATGATCAGTGATGTTGAGGTTGATGCCTCCTTTTGCCTCTGGGCTTACAATCCCCTCTGAGGCTGCAACACTCTTTCCCCAGCCCTCCCACACACGCCCTCTTTGCCTAGATAAAACCCATTCATGCTTCAAGCCTCAGCTTAGACATCTTTTCCTCAAGGACTTCTCCCCCGCTCTCCCACAGGCCTGGCTTACACGTCCTTCCACGTGCCCTACGGCTTGCAGCGCCAGCCCCCTGCCATTTATTACCTGCTTCTTTATCTATACCCCCACCAGTGTCTTGTTCCATGGTATCCCCACTATTAGAGTCTGTCACATAAAAGACATTCAATACATATTGACTGGGGGAAGGAAGAAAGAAGGAATTTCTGTGGGATCGTTCTTGCACAGTGAGACTTAGATCTGTCAACTCGAGAGAGTCTGGGATGGAAATTGCCCAGAGAATTGTAGGGTGTAGAGCAACTCTGGCCTGCCAGGTGCTTGGGAGTCAGTCTAGTGACCTGGCATCTGACGTACTTTGCCGTCTTTGGAATGCTGATAACACCAAGGGGTTATCAGTATAAGGCAACACAAGGCTAAACCAGGGTGATAGATGCAGGAATGGAAAGGGACCCGTAAGAAGGGTATTTCATGGATAAATTGTACTGCATTAGTTGGGATGTGAAGGAAGAGGGTGCAAGATCAGAAAGTCAGAAGAATCTGGCCTCTGGTACAAAACAATATCATCAAGTCGATTCCATATTGAATTTGAGGCATTAGAAAAACATCTAACAACGTAGTTGGAAATATAAAATAAAGCCGAGAAAATCCATAGCCCTTCACAAATTTGTCATCTTTATATCAATTACTGTTATCAGAGAAGGGTCAGGCAGGACCCATCATTAGGCAGAACAGTGATTGTCCACATGGCATTAAGAAGATTCTCCCTTCCCTATCTATCATCATATCATGGTGCCTGGAATTTTGTAATTAAAATAGTATTTTTCAGGGGTACCTGACTGACTCAGTCCGTGGAGCATGCGACTCTTGATCTCAGAGTCATGACTCCAAGCCTCACGTTGGGCATAGAGATTACTTAATTAAAAAAAAATTTTAATATATCATCAAATACATATCGCATGCATATATTATATCTCTGGAAGGAAAAATAAGAAATGGTGGTAACAGTGGTTACCTCCAGAAAAGGGAGACTGAGAGCTTGGAGGTCAGAGGTGGGAGGGAGACCTATCTTTTACCATTTACACTCTTATAGCCATTGAAGCTTTTTATCATGTACACAGATGTTTAACCTAGAAAAGAAAATTTTTCTTTTACTTTTAAAAGTTGGAATTTGTCAGTGGTGTTGACTAAATTATATTATATCCATGAAATGGGATAATGTACAGTCATTAAAATGAAAAAAGAGCTCTGATCCAAAAGACATGCTGATACAAAAGATGTCCATTGGGGCACCTGGCTGGCTCAGTTGGAGGAGCATGTGACTCTTGATCTTGGGGTCCCAAGTTTGAACCCCACATCATGTGTAGAGATTACATTAAAAAAAAAACTTTAAAAAAAAGATGTCCACAATGATTTGTTAAGTGAAAAACAAAATTCGGGGTGTAAACATTAAAAAGTCACCCATTTAAAAATAATTGTATTTAAATACTTGTTAGTATGCGCATAGGGGAAAGCACTGATTACCTCTGCAAGACTGAGTCAGAGGAGGCTTGTTTTCTAAGCTCTACATTTTGACATTGCTTGAACTTTTACAAGGAAATACTACTTTATAATCAGAAAATAAAATAATTTAAAACATTTCTACTACATCACAAATGGCTCAAAAATGGGGGGAGGTCATCATCTTCAGCAGCTGGGGAAAATTTCAACCCCTCTGTGCACATGGGGTGTTCGTGTATTAAGTCATGGAGAAGTATGATAAGATAGTCTTGCCTCGCAACAATGCCTCAATAATGTTTATTAATTGAATCTGTAATTAAACGCAATAATGTTTAGTAATGGGATATAGAGTAGATACAACTTGTCTTTTTCCCCAGTGCATGATAGACTAGGTACTTATCACTGGGAACTTAAAAAACAGTTTCTGCCCCTAAAGCTGCTGCAATCAAAAGTAACTTCACATCACCTGCTTTCTTCTCTTTATTGCTCCCCAGTTACCCAATCTCCTTTTCCTCCCCCACGCGTCTTCACAGCTCACCTCTTCTTTAAATTGCCCATTGGAACCACAAGAGGGCAGCAGCCTCAAGAACAAGAAAGGCTCTCGGGCACTGGTACGTCTAAAAAGCAAAGGGATGATGCTGCTACAAACTGTCATCAAAACAGAGATTTCAGCATCTCGCTCTGAATATGTGTGTAACCACGTTTACTATCCTGTTGTAAGTGATAAACAATGAGTGGGAAAAAAGACCCGTGCTGGTGAGTGGAGCTAATATATTTCCCTCTCTTCCAGATGCTGACCAAGAAGAGGTGAGATAGAAAAGATATGGTCTAGAACCCAAGACTTAACCCTAATTAAGGATGGAAGGTGAATCTTACCACAATACGACCACTGTCAATGGCACCCCAGTAAGTCACCAGCCTTTGGAACGCCATGGGTTGTGGGAAGTCATCACCATTGCGGCTGTGACCGCTCTGGTAAGCCTGATCACCATCGTGGGCAACGTCTTAGTCATGATCTCCTTCAAAGTCAATAGTCAGCTGAAGACTGTTAACAACTATTACCTGCTCAGCTTAGCCTGTGCAGATCTCATCATTGGGATCTTCTCCATGAACCTCTACACTACCTACATCCTCATGGGACGCTGGGTGCTCGGGAGTCTGGCTTGTGACCTCTGGCTCGCCCTGGACTACGTGGCTAGCAATGCTTCCGTCATGAACCTTCTGGTGATCAGTTTTGACCGTTACTTTTCTATCACAAGACCTCTGACCTATCGGGCCAAGCGTACCCCAAAAAGGGCTGGCATCATGATTGGCTTGGCCTGGCTGATCTCCTTCATCCTCTGGGCCCCAGCTATCCTCTGCTGGCAGTACCTGGTGGGGGAGCGGACGGTACCACCAGATGAGTGCCAGATCCAGTTCCTGTCTGAGCCCACCATCACTTTCGGCACTGCCATTGCTGCCTTCTACATCCCTGTTTCTGTCATGACGATCCTCTACTGCCGGATCTACCGGGAAACGGAGAAGCGGACCAAGGACCTGGCTGACCTCCAGGGCTCTGACTCCATGGCCGAAGCGGAGCCAAGAAAGCCAGCTCATAAGGCTCTGCTGACGTCCTGCTTTAGCTGCCCTCAACCCACACTGGCCCAGAGGGAAAGGAACCAAGCCTCCTGGTCATCCTCCCGCAGGAGCACCTCCACCCCTGGGAAGCCATCCCAAGCCACTGGCCCAAGCACCGAGTGGGCCCAAGCCGAGCAGCTCACTACCTGTAGCAGCTACCCTTCCTCGGAGGATGAGGACAAGCCCGCCACGGACCCTGTCTTCCAAGTAGTCTACAAGAGTCAGGCCAAGGAAAGCCCGAGGGAAGAATTCAGTGCCGAAGAGACCAAGGACACGTTTGTGAAAGCTCAAGCTGAAAAAAATGACTATGACACCCAAAAATACTTCTTGTCCCCAGGTGCTGCTCATAGACCCAAGAGTCAGAAATGTGTGGCCTATAAGTTCCGACTGGTGGTGAAAGCTGATGGGACCCAGGAGACCAACAACGGCTGTCGCAAGGTGAAAATCATGCCCTGCTCCTTCCCAGTGTCCAAGGACCCTTCGACGAAAGGCCTGGATCCCAACCTCAGCCATCAAATGACCAAACGAAAGAGAATGGTCCTCATCAAGGAGAGGAAGGCAGCCCAGACCTTGAGTGCCATTCTCCTGGCCTTCATCATCACCTGGACCCCTTACAACATCATGGTCCTGGTTTCCACCTTCTGTGACAAGTGTGTCCCAGTCACCCTGTGGCACTTGGGCTACTGGTTGTGCTATGTCAACAGCACCGTCAACCCCATTTGCTATGCCCTCTGCAACAGAACCTTCAGGAAGACCTTCAAGATGCTGCTCCTCTGCCGATGGAAAAAGAAAAAAGTAGAGGAGAAGTTGTACTGGCAGGGGAACAGCAAGCTTCCCTGAAGAGTTAACAACTCCCCTCAAAAGAGTAACTGTGGCCAATTTCCTTTGATGGGTCTGCTGATTCTGGTGTATTTATTTTCAAAAAAAGACATCTGCCATTTGGGGCACCTGTGGACTTTGAAAAGGCTTAAGATCTGTCACCAAAAGGAAGGAGTCACAGCTGCCCCGAGTGCTACCATATTGAATGATTCTTGCCTATGACCAAGGTCACCTGATGCCACTGGAGTTTGCCATTGAAGAGACAGACGTGTGTCCCTTCCCAGGAAGAGGAACGCTGGGTCACGATGAACAGTGACGTAGGGAACTTTTGTTCCCTAACCTTTGGGGAGCAGCAGGGACTGGGTGGAAACCTTCCCTGTGGAAACCTGTATTGAGGTTTTGTGCAATATGTATGTGTCTATGAAGTTGTTCTCCTACCAGTGAGAACTGGGAGACTGTGTCACCTGTTAACAAGACCAACGTTCTACTGGCTTCTAAGACTCTATTTGTTTATAAACTGATCAGTTTTATGCAGCTATTATGTGTTCTGTACTGTGGTATGTTTTCTGTCCTTACATCTGAGTGAAGCTCTGCTCTTTCCTTTCACAACCGATGCCAGTTCCTGGTACCCACTGAAACCATGCTGGTCCCCAGGTTATCATCCTTCCTCTCAGAATCCTGGGTCTGGAAGGGCACTGAAACCTGATCCCCTCCCTCCTCCCCCCGCCCGGTCCTACAAGGGGGCTCTACTTTGCTAATAAAGATGGTCAAGTCTCCACAGTTATGTTAGTTTTTACCAGTGGGTATTTTTTCCTTTTATCTAAACAAATACTGTATATTCTATTTTGTGCCCGCGTGAGCTTAATTATTCATGCTCTGTTCTAAGACTACTTCACTGCATAAAGATCTTCTCTGGGCTACGTAATCACAATTCCTTTGTTTTCAGAGGCCTTACTTTCTAATTTCTTCTCAAGGCCAACCTGAGACAAAATGTGGAAAACAAATTTGGGTTCACCCCACGCTTCCGAAATTCTTCCAGAACTCCTTTGCCTGCCTCCAATTTTCCTCATCCAGACAAAGGTCACAACCAGGCACAAGCAGGTCACCGTGCTGCCTTCAGCCAGAAGTGCTGCTTGGAGGGACAGCAGGGGAAAGGTTTTCTTTCTTTTTCTTTTCCTTTCTTTTTTCTTTTCCTTTCTTTTCTTTTCTTTCTTTTCTTTCTTTTCTTTCTTTTCTTTCTTTTCTTCTTTCTTTCTTTCTTTCTTTCTTTCTTTCTTTCTTTCTTTCTTTCTTTCTTTCTTTCTTTCTTTCCTCTTTCTTTCTTTCTTTTTTAATAGGTCCTTCAAATCATGGCTCAGAAATGACTTATCATTCCTCTTCAAATTCACTAGCAAAAATGAGAAGCTCAGAAAAGTACAGTTGAGGTCCAGTGAAGCTGGCTATAGTCATTAAAAACGAAAGCCTTATCTTGGAAAACAAAACGTAGATCTAGTAATACATAAAAATAAAGGTTATCAAAATATCATACATTAGAGTATAAAAATGATCAAAAACTAAATTTAACTGCAATTTCTCTGTATATAAACAAACTGAATCCAAGGTGGGTTTTTTTGAAAATTCTGAGAATACACCAATGTGCAAGAAATAAACTATAAAACAGCACACACAATGAATAAAAGACCCACAAAGAAGGCAGCAGTGCAGTGCACAGTGAGGGTTTTAAAGATGAGGCCCTCCTGTCAGACAGCACCTTGGCTGATTACATCTGCAGTTGTGTTTTAACATCTCCAGACTTCAGTTGGCTTCACGTAGGCCAGTTGTTTGCAGCCTCATTTGCTGCGGGGATATAACAGTCGCTTTAGTGGTCCTGGGAATGACATATGTCCTCGAGTCTAGGAAAGTTTCCACCAACCACTGAAGAGGGTTGTCACACCAAGTACCAAGAAGGCTTGAGGGTAGGACAAAGCAGGTGTGCCCAGGACTCTCCCCAAGCCTTGTGGGGATTGATGATGTGGAGCTGAAACATTCTCGAAGCAGTGTAGCTGCTGAGACTTTGTGAAGGGCAGGCTGACACCCGCCAAGAATTTCGTAGAGAATAGTACTTAATTGGCTCAGTTCTCCAGGAGAGATGCTCTCAGGACTGGGTGATGCCAACAGGGTGTGACTTCGTAAGCAAACCTGCTCTACCAGCTCTAGATAAACAGTTGCTTCTTTTAGGTTAAGACTTTGATTCCTGACAAAAATGAAAATCCCTCCAAGAGCACTCTGAACCTACATTGGGCATTCACTGTTCACAGTAGAGACAGATATAAGTTAATTCAAACAAAAGAATGTGGAACTGGGAGGGGCGGGCACTGGGGCACATTTTTCATATTCCACAATTGTCTAGGACTTAGCCTTTTCTGTTTATCTTTAGTGAAATTAATTGAGAGGCCTATGCTTCCTTTTTTTTATCACTGGTTTTGGGAGGCAGCCAATTTTACATGCTACCTATGCCCCTTGACATAAATAAAAAAAAAACTAGGAGAAACTAGACTTCTTTAGAATAGGGCCTGTGGTGGGGTCCTCAGCATGAACAGATCCAATTGTAAACTACAGGGACCTGGCGGGTGGGTGGGTGGGTTGGTGGGGCATGGGCTGACTTCAGATCTATGCCCCCAGTCTCCCAAGCTCTGTGTATGGTAACCTATGTACAGCTTTGACTCGTTACCTACTGGATGCTGCTATGTTGCTAACATTGTGGTTTGTTTCCCTTTGACTGTGAATTTGATGGCTTGTCAGGGAATCTGTTTTCAGTACAATTTTTGTTAAATATTCCTCTCTGCTGTGTTCCTTTAGGGGAATGTCCTTTAAGAGCAATGCTGATGTTTGCCTCTTTGTAATTGTGAAATCTGTACCTAATCTCTGGATTGGAATATCCAGTTGTCTACTGTAAATACTGGAATTACAACAAAGGATGTGGGACTAGGCTGCTTCTCTGTATCGTAATAGTATTATTCTGGATATTAAAGAAATTTAACCGTACAGTAGTCCAAAGCAAAGCGTTTAAATAAGAAAATGAGTGGAGCCTGGCTGGCTCAGTCAGAAGAGTGTGTGGCTCTTGATCTTGGAGTCATGGGTTCAAGCCCCACTTTGGGTGTAGAGATTACCAAAAAAAAAAAAAAAAAAAAAATACACACACATTCATAAGAAAATGGTCAGGGTCCCTGGCTGGCTCAGCTGGAAGAGCATGCAACCCTTATGCAACCCTTGATCTCAGAGTCATGGTTGGACCCCCACGTTGGGTGTAGAGATCACTAAAATAAATAGATAAAATGAAAAGATTTTTTTTTTAAAGAAAATGGTCTCAGGTTCGCTTGATAGATCCACCTATATGAGAGATCCTACACACATTTGCACGTTCTGGTCTTTTACGAAGGGAGGTGTTGATACATAGTGTGGATACAGGACCATCTCGCTACCTTTGTGATCTCCCTTTTTCCTCTCAGTTACCAATGACCAGATTAAGATGAAATAATGATAACAAGATTCTTGTGACTAAAAGCCTTCCCTCCCCCTCCAGGACAGGGAAGGTGGGGCAGACCCTGCAACAGAACAAAACAGAGCATTTCCTCTTTGCTGCTCCCAGCTGGAGCCCCAGTCATTCATTTCCATTGTAAATGATACTAACCTCCACCTCCCCATGCCATTTCACCAAGAAGTTTGAGATTATGTGCACTCCTGCCCAGTAAGGAATCCAGATTGTGAGTGGGTGTGGGAAGGGAAAAAATTTTTTAAGTATCAGGGAAGGAGCCAGAAGGAAAAAAAAAAAAACCCACAAAATTTTTCTTTTGAAATAATTTTAAACTTAAAGTTGCAAGAATAGTATTAAAAATTTCTTATCTTTCACCCACATTTCCCAATTGTTAACACTTTGCCACATTTACATTGATTACTTGATTAAAGTGTTCCCCCATGTACCCACCTCCAGTTTTCTCTATTATAAATTTCCTATTTCCCCTCTGTAATTAATAATTTTAAGGAAGTGACTTTGAGTCTATGTAAATTTCCTGTGGGTCATCAAGTTTTCACCCAATAATTGCAACACCTATTTATTTATCCTCACCCAAATAAGTTATTACTATAATAATAGCCAAATGGTTGGCATTCTACTGTCAGGAAGACTTTTTCCTTCTTCCTTTCTTTCTCTTTCTTCATTTCTTTATCACTTACTTACTTATTATCATTATGGACTCCTGAAATCTTTTTTTTTTAAGATTTATTTATTTACTTTAGATGGGGGGAGGGTGT
This sequence comes from Callorhinus ursinus, assembly GCF_003265705.2. Taxonomy (NCBI): domain Eukaryota; kingdom Metazoa; phylum Chordata; class Mammalia; order Carnivora; family Otariidae; genus Callorhinus; species Callorhinus ursinus. The sequence continues at coordinate 745,599 of NW_027397087.1, read as the reverse complement.
AGAGGGAGAATCTCAGGTCCGACTCCCTGAGGAGCACAGAGCCTGACACAGGGCAGGGCTTGAGCTCCACGATCCTGAGATCATGACCTGAGCTGAAGTCAAGAGGTGGATGCTTAACTGACTAAGCCACCCAGGTGCTCCTGGACTCCTGAACTCTTATATTAGTAATTGGTTAAAATTCATTAGTCATTATTTTGATGCTAAAATTGTCACAAAGTTAAGCAGTGAGAGCCCCTTAAAGATGACCCCTGTGATCCTCTGACATAACCTGAATATATTTTTGACCACTCCTTTACTTTCTGGTACAACAAGATGTTCCAGGCTCATCTTTTCTATCCCTATCCCAGACCAGGAATCAGCCATTTTCCAAGGACTGCTGGTTTTAGGGGCGCCTGGCTGGCTCAGTTGGTGGAGCATGTGACTCTTGATCTCAGGGTCATGAGTTCAGGCTCCACATTGGGTGTGGAGCCTACTTAAAATTAAAAACAAAAAACAAAAAAGGAGTGCTGGTTTTATTAAGTAGACAATGGTACCTGACTCAGATCTTGACTTAAGATATAGTCACCGCTATTGAGCTATTTCAGAACTTAGAAAAATGTACACTTACTAAAAATGAGTTCATATTGACATCTGCAATTCTAATCAGATAGCACAGGATTCTTCCCACTCCATATTTGTATCTCCTGTCTCCAACAGTGAAAATCATCACTCACTCATTTGCTCAATTTTGCCCCATGCTTCCATAGCTTCAGAATTGTGGCACCCATATCACTGTGAAAAACCAACCTTTTAGTAAAGTTCCAAGATTTGTTTGCGGGTCTTCCATGTGAAGGTTGAAGGTAGATTAGTCAAGTTATTGTGCTCAATAATTGCTTGTGTTAATCTTTTTTTTTATTTGAAATCAGTTGGATTTGTTTCTGTTTGTATTCAATTTAAGATTTTTACAGTCTTATTTATTTTATTTTTTCTCAAGTAAAATGTTAACATGGTTGTGAAAGTCAATACTATACAAAAAGATGTACTCGGAGAAGTGTCACTCCATTCCCTACCCCTTTCATCCCATTCCTACACCCTCCCTTAGGTAACAAGTTCTCTGAATTATTGCTTCTTTTTTTTTAAACTTTTAGTCATTTCTTCAAGTATTTGCATCCATATTTTAAAATATCATGCATATACTTTTATTTTGATATTTTTAATTTAAGAAAATATCTACTGAATTATTTGCATATGTCTTACCAGATAAAGGACTAGTATCCAAAATCTATAAAGAACTTACCAAATTCAACACCCATAAAAGAAAAAATCCAGTCAAGAAATGGTCAGAAGACATGAACAGACATTCCTCCAAAGAAGACATACAAATGGGCAACAGACACATGAAAAAGTGTTCAACATCACTCAGCATCAGGGAAATACAAATCAAAACCACAAGGAGCTACTACCTCACACTGGTCAGAATGGCTAAAATTAACAAGTCAGGAAACGACATGATGTTGGCGAGGATGCGGAGAAAGGAGAACTCTCCTACACTGTTGGTGGGAATGCAAGCTGGTACAGCCACTCTGGAAAACAGTATGGAGAGTCCTCAAAAAGTTAAAAATAGAGCTACCCTATGACCCAGCAATTGCACTACTAGGTATTTTTCCAAAGGATACAAACATAGTGATTTGAAGGAGCACCCGCACCTCAATGCTTATAGCAGCAATGTCTACAGTAGCCAAACTATGGAAAAAGCCCAAAAGATGCTGAACTCTAGGAAACAAACTGAGGGTTGCTGGAGGGGAGGTGGGTAGGGGATGGGGTAACGGGTGATGGACATTAAGGAGGGCACTTGATGTAAAGAGCACTGGGTGTTATATACAACTGATGAATCACTAAATTGTACCTCTGAAACTAAAAAAAAGAAAAAAGAAGAAGAAGAAAATAGTGTACCAAACTATACATATGACTATATAAAGAAATTTTCCCAGGTTTTTATAAAACTGAATGTCTTTTATAATGAAAGAAAAAAGAAAATATCTACTGACTTTCTACCATGAAAAATTAAGATTGGACTCTTACACTGTGCTGGCTAATTCCCAAATACTAATCCCTCCAGCATTCTATTTACAAAGCTGTGCATATATGGGTACCTTGAGGAAGTGATCACTTTTTGGGTACTAGATAATAGCGCTCTATCAAGCTAAGGATGTGGATCCTAGAGAAGAATACACATTCTATGCCTTGTTTGAGTATCTGTAGACAAAGAGCTGAGGAGACCAAGTAGAACAAGTTCAACAACTCTGGAGATATTAAGTAATAACAGGCAAAAGACTGACACTTAAATATTTATATTAAAATCAAAGAGGGCACATCCACAGGGTAAATTATCCTCCCAATGAGCTGTATTATCCCCCATCTCCTTTGATGAATTAATGGGGGGGAGGCAGGGAAGGGTTACAACCTTAATTGTGATTAGGCAAAGAAAGCCAAGGCCTAATTCTGCTCACTTGGCTTGGCCATCATCCAGACTTGTCTACATTAGTGTGCTTTATGGCAATCTATTTCTCCATAAAGTTCTAATCTTATTTTATATGGCCCTTGAACAAGTCTCTACCACCAGAAGAGCAGTTCTCCAAAGTTTTATTCCCAGTCCTTTGGCAATGATTTTCTAGAGAGAGTTATCTTGCATAAATGCATCTGCAGTGATATCCTAGTAAAGGAATGGGCATACTTACCATCAACAAAGAGCAACTCATACTCAACCTACTTATCCCCAATATCAGTACTGGGAGTTGGTGCTTAATTTTAGTAGTCCTACATATAGCCAAAGATAGGTTTATAGTCCAGACACTTTCAATCAAAATCCATGAAGCTACTGACCATGATACGCTAACTACAGCCAAGTCCTCCAAGTGTACCTACAGTAGACTGCAGTGGAAAACACCACCAGCCAGAAGACAGCAAAGAAGAAATGGTAATACAGATCAAACCTGGGATGTGGACGACCACTCTTCTCCCTAAAAAACTAGATTCCCATGGTTGAACATCTTTTGACAGGTCCTTTATACCCAGAAGTAGGGCCTATGCAAGAGAATCTGAAACAAAAAATGATACTAGGGAGGTGCCTGGGTGGCTCAGTCGTTAAGCATCTGCCTTCGGCTCAGGTCCTGTGGGATCGAGCCCCGCATCGGGCTCCCTGCTCCGCGGGAAGCCTGCTTCTCCCTCTCCCACTCCCCCTGCTTGTGTTCCCTCTCTTGCTGTGTCTCTCTCTGTCAAATAAATAAATAAAATCTTAAAAAAAAAAGATACTAGGTTTTGTTTATAGTCACTATATTTAACAATATAGTGATTAATAAAATAACACATATTTGCTTGGGAAATAAATAAGCAAATCACAAAAAAATTACCAGTAATTTTATAACCTCTGCTAAATATCTCAGTAATTATCCTTGTAGTCTTTTTTTCTATGTACAGACATACACGTTTTAAAACTCACAGAACTGCTATGTATAGTTCAGCAATTTATACAGTCATATCTTTCAGGAACTACCTACTCAAGCTCTTCCAAAGCAGAAAATCTTAAGGCTTCAGTTAACATGGGGAGCTCCCATCCATAACCAGATTAGAAAGAGGTTATTTCTGCCCTTTTTCATCCTTGTTAGACATACACAATATGTAGCTTAGCCCTCTACGGTTCGGAACTTTGAGAAGAACCAATCATTATATGGAGAGATTTTTTTTTTTTTAAACTTACAAAGTCTAATTTTTAAAATAACTGTATTTGTTTCCTGGGGCTGTAAGTACCACAAACTGGGTGGCTTAAAACAATAGAAATGTATTCTCTCACAGTTCTGGGGGCCAAAGTGCAATCGATATCTAGGTATCAGCAGGGCCCTGCTGCTAGGGAAGGAGCAGGGGAAGGACCTGTTCTAGGCCTGGTAGCCTCAGGCCTTCCCTGGCTTGTAGACAGCTGTCTCCTCCCATGTCTCTTCAATGTCACCTTCCCTCCATGTCTGTCTCTGTGTCCAAGTTTCCTATTTAATAGGGACACCAGTCATACTAGATTAGGTCACACTAAAGATCTCTTTTTAACTTGATTACCTCTATAAAGACCCCATTTCCAAATAAGGTTACATTCTGAGGTACTGGGGTTTAGGGCTCCAATATTTTGGTGGGACACAATTCAACCCATAACAAAAACCAAGCAAGAAAAACACTTTCCTATTTTATAGATGAACAAACTGTAGACCAATGCTGAGTAGTACCAAATGAGAAGGATTTCAGGGTCACTACTGAGAAGATAGGGGGTGTCCTCAACTGCCTTAGAGAGGCCTGGCAGGTCAATGTGGTCTTGACTGGCATAAGACAGTTACCTATAATACCTAGTATTTATTTATTTATCTATCTATTTATTTATTTTTGATTCTACATATTTTTTTCCAGAGGTATTTTTATTTTTCTTATTTTTAATTTTTTTAAAGATTTTATTTATTTATTTGACAGAGAGAGACACAGCGAGAGAGGGAACACAAGCAGGGGAAGTGGGAGAGGGAGAAGCAGGCTTCCCACGGAGCAGGGAGCCCAATGCGGGGCTTGATCCCAGGACCCTGGGCTCATGACCTGAGCCGAAGGCAGATGACCAACGACTGAGCCATGCAGGCACCCCTAAAAATTTTTTATTTATTTTCTTTTTTAAGTTTTTAATTCCAGTTAGTTTACATAGTGTAATATTAGTTTCAGGTCTACAATATAGTGATTCAACACTTCAATACATCACCTGGTGCTCATAGGACAAGTGCCCTCCTTAATTCCCATCACCTGTTTACCCCAACCCCCCCTCACCCCACTCACCTCTCCTCTGGTAACCATCAGTTTGGTCTACAGAATTAAGAGTCTGTTTCTTGGTTTGCCTCTTGCTCACTCTTTTTTCCCCCTTTGCTCATTTGTTTTGTTTCTTAAACTCCACGTGAGTGAAATCACATGGTATTTGTTTTTCTCTGACTTATTTCACACCTACTATTCTTTATATATATTTTTAAGATTTACTTTTGAGAGAGAGACACGTGAGTAGGGGGCGGCGCAGAGGGAGAGGTAGACTCCCCACTGAGCGCAGAGCCCGATCAGGGGCTCCGATCTCACAAACTTGAGATCATAACCTGAATGGAAACCAAGAGTCAGACGCTTAGGGGTGCCTGGGTGGCTCAGCTGTTAAGCATCTGCCTTCTGCTTGGGTCATGATCCCAGGGTCCTGGGATTGAGCCCCACATCCGGCTCCCTGCTCAGTGGAAAGCCTGCTTCTCCCTCTCACACTTCCCCTGCTTGTGTTTCCTCTCTCGCTGTCTCTCCCTCTGTCAAATAAATAAAATCTTAAAAAAAAAAAAAAGAGACGCTTAGTCGACTGAGCCACCCACGCACCCCAACAGCTAGTATTTTTTAAATACATGTTTGCCTTGGGTTCTCCTGGCCTGAAAAAAATGCATGAAACTAAAGAAATGAAACCGGAATTTTTAAAAAATGTTATTATGTTATGTTAATCACCATTCATTAGTTTTTGATGTAGTGTTCCATGATTCATAGTTTGCGTATAACACCCAGTGCTCCATGCAGAACGTGCACTTTTTAATACCCATCACCAGGCTAACCCATCCCCCCACCCCCTCCCCTCTAGAACCCTCAGTTTCTCAGAGTCCATCGTCTCTCATGGTTCGTCTCCCCCTCCGATTGCCCCCCTTTCATTTTTCCCTTCCTACTATCTTCTTCTTCTTCTTCTTTTTTAATATAATGTATTATTTGTTTCAGAGGTACAGGTCTGTGAATTGTGTAAGACTGATAAAACTGGATTTTTAAAGCACCTTTTCTGTGTGCAAGGAGCCCCTCTGGAGGCTTTAGGCCCTCACATCTTGAGTCTAGCTAAGGGTATGCTCTCTGAAACCCCAACTCAAAAATCAAAGGAAAGTTTCCTTCCTAAATTCCTAGCATCACCTCTCTGGGAGACCAGAGGGCTTAAATCTCAGAATAGGACAAAATAAAGACCTTGGGCTGCTTATTGTCTATAATTAGGATGAATGCCATTAAGTCGATCCTGGCCAATTTCTTACAAGTGTTCATGTAATTACTTGGGGTTTTATCTCTAGAATGAATAGGTTCTATTCAAAATCAGGAACCCCTGTTTCATTTTTACTCATAATCATTTTTTTCATTCCTCTGCTTTTCACTGTAGCCACCTTCTCCAAATGCCCCAAACCTGCGCACCGCACCCTCTTTCCTTCACCATCTCCTTAGATCCAAGAACCATGATGCAGGCAATGTTATTTCTCCTTTGTTTGATTACTCATTTGTTCAGCAAATAATTACTGATCTACATGGGAACCTTGGGATACAGATGAGAATAAGATACTGTCCCTGCTCCCCAAGAACACAGACTAACAGAATGCGGAACAGAACAACTCCAGGACGGAGAATCAGTCCAGTGATGGCCGAAGGATCTTCTTCCCAAGCATGAAAGTTTCCCTTCCCCGGGCTTCTTCTTATTCTGTGGCACAAAAGGGGAAAATAGCACCTGAACTGCACAGGGTACCCCTTTATATGACTGAAAGGAGAAGGTAAGTGAATGACAGGATGAATGTGGATTACATCCAACATTCCGCTTAGAAGCTCTCAGGAGCACAGTCCTTCTGGTCTTTTTTTTTTTTCCGATTTGATTCCCAGTTCCTGGGCTACATGCCAAAATTATATTCCTTCTAGAAAGGAGTCTTTCCCAGCCTGGATAGAGCCTAATCCCCCTATTCCATAATCCAACCCCTCTGAAGGATAGAGGTCAGGTAGGAATGAAGAAATTAGAGTTGTTGGCAGGATCCTACAAGGACACTTTCAAAATCAAATACATATAATCACACACATATTACATACAACTTGTAGTGAGGACAGAAAAGAGCCTCGGGTTCAAGGTGGCGGCAGCCAGTCCAGAGCAGGAGGGCTGAGAACCTACCAGGAGCTAAGAGCCCTCTGAGAGACCTTGAAGAAGAGTGGGAACCTCCTTCCTAACCAATCCCTCTTAGCTCCAAAACAGACGAAAGGAAAGAGAAGCCATCTTTATATCACAGACCTCAGGAGGATCACATCATTTAAAGATCTGAGGTAGCGCCAAAGGTGGGTGGGGAGCAAGGCAGGAGGGAAGGCAAGGCTTGTTTTCTTCCAATTAACATTATCCTAATATTCTGGGGACCCTGACATTTTTACTAAAGATTCTGGGCTTTGGGGCGATGATTTTCATGTACCACAGTTTGCTCAGAGACTGATCAGTAGTAAGTCACAACGGGTGACCATGGAACTCCACACACAGGATTCTCCCCTATGATTCGTCCTGAGAGGAGCAAATGTGTCCATGGCAAAATAAGGCAAATTCAGGCCCGCAACACCTCCAGGCAGCCTCTGCCTGCCCCTCCAGGTGCTCTGCCCTCCTCTGGAAGTGCTTCACCACACTGTTCTTCCAGTGTCTGCAGGAGCTGACCTCCCTCCCACCTCAGCTCAGGCTGGAAATCTCCTCACTCTCACCCCACTTCTCAGCCTCAGCCGCGTTAATTCCCATATAGTCTTTCATCGTTCCTCACAGTTCACCTTCTCAGGGAAGTGGCCCCACCTTTGCCCTCTACGCTCCCACCTAGGTGCCCGCTATATAAGCTTTTACAGCACCTTGGGTTTTCCTTGGAGCACTTATCAAGGTTTTCATTACACGTGTATGGGTTTTGATTGATGTCGATTTCTCCCACTAAACTCTAAGCTCTGAAACCAGAGTTCATGCTATTTTGCTCATGATTGTGCCCCCTCACTAATAACCCCTGACACATGAAATAGTATAGATGCTTCACATGTATTCTTTACCAAATAAGTATGTGCATACCCTGACATAGGAAACAGTTGCAAGGCAAAGTTCCTGGGTTTTGTGGGGAGTTTTTCTGGCATGACTCGTATCTTTGTGGTTCCTGAGCAGTACCTTAATTCACCATGGGTCTCCAATCTCTGTCTTTGTCTAATGATTTGCATTGGGACCCCAACAATACATGCTGAAGCTCTATGTGGCAGCCACCCCAGAACTACTGTAGAAGTTAAGATTCCTTCTACCCTTCCTTGAGGACGGGACTGTTATATTATGAATGCCTTATAGTCCATAGTCCAAGGGCTTAGGGTCCAGAGAAGTAAAAAGTAATCCAATAAAATGAAGTGCTATAACGGCTTAAGCACAGGCAGGAAGGAAGACAAAAAAGAGGCTCTTATCGAAGCCCTGGAGCCATCTGGAAGATTTCCGTCAAAGGTGATTTCCACACTAAGTCCTGAAGAAGGTGTGAGAGGTAGACAAGGGAAAGGGATAGAGATGGGGCAGAGTTGAGAGGAAGAAATAATTGAAAAGGCCCAGACTGGGGGCACCTGGCTGGCTCAGTTGGTAAAGCATGTGACTCTTGATCTCAGGGTTGAGTTCAAGCCCTACACTGGGCGTGGAGCCACTAAAAAAAGAAAGAAAAAGTGAAAAAAAAAAAGAAAAGGCCCAGACAGACGTGAGAGTGCATATAAAGCATCCAGAGGAGAACTGCGGAAAAACTCAAGATCTATGCCGGGAAGGAAATGTAAGAGGTAGGTCTGGAGGGAACGTGGCCGGGGGTCTACCTGAAGTCAGACACTCAACCAACTGAGCCACCCAGGTGCCCCAATCATTACAAACTTTTATTGAGGACTTATGCATAGGGTTAATGTGAAAATTAAATGAGATTTCTGAAAAGTTCTACTCATGAAGTAGATATTTCCCCCATTTTACAGTTAAACCTTTGATCTATTTTACACATGATAAAAATGAGGTTCAGAAAGGTTAAGTAACTGTCCCAAGGTCATATAATTAGTAATTAGACCCATTCATTCAAGATGGGTGTGTAGGCAACACAGCCAATTATGTATTGACGGAGGGAAAAGGAGGGGCTTTTAGCAGGTTGGAGATCATTTTGGTCAGTTCTGGAAAAGTGTGTAAATTAAGTGCATTTTTTTTTAAGAGAGAGAGAGCATTTGCAAGTGGGGACAGATGATGGGGGTGGTGTAGGGGCAGAAGGAGGGGGCAGAGAGACCGAGAGAATCTCAAGCAGGCTCCATGCCCAGCGCAGAGCCAGACGTGGGGCTCCATCTCATGACCCTGAGATCATGACCTGATCCAAAATCAAGACTTGGACACTTAGCCAACTGAGCCACCCAGGCACCTCATGTAAATGAGGACACTTGGATTCAAGTGACAGAAACCTACTAGAATTAGCTTCAGTAAAACACATAAACACTACATTTTAAGATAGAACAGTGCTCCATGGAACCCGAGGGCAAGAATGCAGGCATCTCAGCAAAGGGTTTGAACAAAGTTACAGTTCTCAAAATTCATCTTCCATGTCAGCTCCTTTCTGTGTATCTGCTCCTTTCTATATTTTCTCTTTGGAACTTGTTTTCTCTTTTTTGTGGTTTGCATGATAGAATATATAGCCATGAACACCCTGCAAATTTGTATGTTGCCATTTCTCCTCTAGTCCCTCAATTTTAATTTCTAATTCCCAAGGAACAGCCGTTGGCCCAATCTGGGTGAGATGCCCTTCCTGGAAAAATCAGCCATGCCCATAAAAGCAGGGCCACCTGCCATGAACACAGATGCTGGGAGAACACTCCTGTGGGATACACCCACTCTGCAGGGGAGAATCAGTTACAAGGGGCAAACTGGATGACAACTCAACAGATAGATGTACATTAAAGGAAAGAAATTGCTTATTTTAAGAGTTTAGTTTTTCTTCTCCCTTCTCCACAGCCTAATTTTGTTGACATGTCTCATTTCCTCCTCCATAAAATATTGATCCTATCATTCTTCACATTCTGGGAATAACGTAATTCACTTTTTGGGACAGAAGACTATCAGGTAGGTGTAGATCTAAGTCATCCTCAGAGGTGACTTTTTGCCCAATTTTTTAAGAACTCCAAGAAAAGTAAACATAGTTACTAGCATTTCACAATTTTGTTTCCTATGTCAAGAAATTCTTCACAACTGGGGCGCCTGGGTGGCTCAGTCGTTGGGCATCTGCCTTCGGCTCAGGTCGTGATCCCAGGATCTTGGGATCGAGCCCCGCGTGGGCTCCCTGCTTCCTGGGAAGCCTGCTTCTCCCTCTCCCACTCCCCCTGCTTGTGTTCCCTCTCTCACTGTTTCTGTCAAATAAATAAATAAAATCTTTAAAAAAAAAAATTCTTCACAACAAACAAATTCCTTCTGCTGCAATTTATGTCCATCTCCTTTCTCAGACTTCATGGAGTGGTATGAAACTAATCAGAATTGGCTTTAAAGGGATTAACAGGCATTTGAAAACTCCTCAGCATTTTCTTTACCAAACTGCAAAAATTACATACCCTTCAATCCTTTCTTAATTAGATCTAATTAATATAGTCATGAGGTTAGAACCATTTGTATAGACAAACATGAGTATTACTCACTGGCAGCTTTTCTCCAAACTTCTTTTAGTGTCCAATTCTAGAGGATAAAACTGGATGCAGGACTCACCTAGTCAGGATAGACGATAAGTAAAGGGTTAGGGTAGAGACAGTGAGGGAAGGGATTCAAGAGGCCTTCACAGAATCCACTGCAAGAAGAGCAAGTGAACTTCCATGGACCTGAAAGATTATCTGGCAGTTACTCTATCCATCACTCTCTGGGGTCATCATGGTCTCCGACCCAGGCATTTGCTATATTCTTTGTGGGCTGGATTCCTTAGATTTGTAGATGCCACTGATGATTCTGCTTACCTGTGGCTCAGGGTCAACATACTGCCTTCTCTGATCCAGTACCACCCAAGCACCCCTAAATGATTCCATTTCTTTTTCTGCATGCCAAATTTTCATAATTAATCCTAAATATTTTCTAATTTTTTAAAATAGTTATTTAGAAATATGTTTTAAAATACTCAAATATAGGGCGCCTGGGTGGCTCAGTTGGTTAAGCAACTGCCATCGGCTCAGGTCATGATCCTGGAGCCCTGGGATCGAGTCCCGCATTGGGCTCCCTGCTCAGCAGGGAGTCTGCTTCTCCCTCTGACCCTCTTCCCTCTCATGCTATCTCTCATTCTCTCTCTCTCAAATAAATAAATAAAATCTTTAAAAAAAAATACTCAAATATAGGGGTGACTGGATTCAGTAGCCAACTCTTGATTTCAGCTCAGGTCATGGTCTCAGGGTCTTGGGATTGAGCCCCACATCGGGCTCACACAGCTGGGAGTCTGCTTAAAGATTCTTTCTCCCTCTTCCTCTGCCCTTCCCCACAGTTTGCACATTGTCTCTCTCTCTCCCAAATAAATAAATCTTTTAAAAAATAAAATGCTCAAATACATGTAGTAGGAACTCATTAAAAGTGAATGGAATAGGGGCACCTGGGTGGCTCAGTCATTAAGCGTCTGCCTTCGGCTCAGGTCATGATCCTGGGATCCTAGGATCAAGCACCGCATCGGGCTCCCTGCTCGGCAGGAGGCCTACCTCTCCCCCTCTCACTCCCCCTGCTTGTGTTCCCTCTCTCGCTGTGTCTCTGTCAAATAAATAAATAAAATCTTTAAAAAAAAAGTGAGTGGAATAAATTACTTACATTCATCTATATGGAAAATTTGGTATCTATACATGTGGAGGTACACATATGATTTTTCAATTACTAGTTTATTAAATTTTAGTGGAATTAAATGCCCTGTCAAAAGTTTTCTATTGGAAATGCTGTGCACAGCTAGTTTTTTATGGCTCTACCCATTCCTCTTGTTTACTACCTGACCCTCTTAAATTTATTTTCTCCTCCTTGTTCTCAGGCTTGCTTGCCTGGCTGGCTCAATCCCACCAGACTGTAGCCATTATGAATGGTGTCAGTTCCCCTACACTCCCATAATAGTCATGTTACAAAAGGAAAAGAGATAAGCTAATATGTGGTGCTACTGGAGGGTTTTTTTTTTCTAAAATAGCTTTTAATATTTCAAGAATATTAAAAATGTTCATAATTTATAGGCAACATCTGAATTTTGAAAACCCATCTTCAAGTTCTCCTGAATAATTCACTTTTACAAATTGAATATTCTCACATATCTTACAAATTAAAAAATAAATGACTCTAAATGATGACAATAATCATACCTAAAATGCTAAAGGAAGAGCACAATACAATTGGGTCCTGTCTCAACATATTCCTTGAACTGAACTAAAGGACTCAGCCACTAGTTTGTTTCTATTACATTCCCTGAGATTAGTACCTAGCAGAATTTTTGTTGGGTTTAAATATAAAATGGCACATAAATAATTGTAAACATGCAAAAATAGGTCTACATGTAACCTAGAAGGCAATAAAAATGAAAATACTTGAATTTTTTCTTCAAGATATTTAACAAAAATGTTTTCAAAAGATTTTTTTTTTTTAATTTGAGCACTTCCTGAAAGTTTGACTAACTACTTAAATGAAAAAGCTCTCCTGTATCATTATTGGCATTCCTCATTAGGGCCTTGAAACCCCTCCAATTACTGAAAAGTATTGTTGAATGGTTGCTTCTTCCCTCCTGTCAGAGGAAACATAAGAGAAAAACAAGATACTTTGGTACTCTGGAGAGGCTAGGTAAAATCCTGAATCTTTTCAAAATGTTAACCAGACTCAGGGTGAGTCCTGAAGTTTTTCACTCCTAAAAAAGTGCTTGGAAATTTGGGAGCTATGGATCCTCCCTGGAAGTCATTCCGAGCACTCAAGACTTCCTGGCAAGAATGAGCAACAGGGCACTTGAGTGGCTCAGTTGGTTAAGCAACTGCCTTCGGCTCAGGTCATGGAGTCCTGGGATCCAGTCCCGCATCGGGCTCCCTGCTCAGCGGGGAGTCCGCTTCTCCCTCTCCCGCTCTCCCCTTTTATGTACTCTCTCTCTCATATTCTCTCTCAAATAAATAAAATCTTTAAAAAAAAGATGAGCAACAAAAATTTATTTTGCACAAAACCACTACTCAGGTTTAAATTAGTAGATGTGAAAAATTTTAAAACACAAGGCTATATTAAGAAGGAGATATACGTAAACTGAATCTAAGAAAGGCCCTAAAAAGCAAAATAATACTTTGCCTTCAAATGGGGAACAGGGGAAAGAATCCAAGGAAGTGGAAAAGAAAGAAAAACATGGCCTGGCACTGATATATGGTTCTTACGGGTAGGAAATAATAGGACTGGATTAAAATCGTAGTGGAATAATTTTAGATCTGAAAAGGAATTTACAGATCTAATCCAAATCCCTCAATTTACAGATGAGGAAACTTGAGGCCCATTTATTTATTCATTTAACAAACATTTATTGTGTGCCTACATGCTCTATGCTGGAAATACAACAATGAACAAAACAAGACATGGTTCAAAGAGGGAAAGTGACTTGCCCAAAGTCACAAAGCAAGTTAGCAGTTAAATGGGCTCTTTGCACTAATATTGCCTAATAAAATACAATCATTTCTTCATCTGTAGGCACACTAAGGCTTTGATGAAGGTTCTGTGCAAAGATAAGATTTTCATATACAACTGATATCATAACATTCTGTAATATGATAAGGGATGTTTATATTTTATATTGAGATGGTTTTAGAATCTATATAAAATAACCACAAAGTTTCTTAATTAGCTACATGAAATGATAATTTCCTTGGAAGTGCTTTCTAATTTTTTGGTCATTAGGTATTCTATGGGCAAATTTGGACAATCCAAATTTTGAAATTTTTCAAGATGATTTCCAGGCATACAACTATGACTCTATTTTTTGTCTCTTTTAAATTGCAACTTTCATTCAACTAGTATTCAATATTTTAGTTACTTTCAATAAATGACTATTTTCAAAGACCTACCTAGTTCTTCCATTAACCTAGTTCTTCCATTAACCAGTTTACCTACCTTAATCATTCACAGTTTAACCAGTTTGGTAACTTCAGCATATAATTAACAGAGATATAGTTAATAAAATGTCCTGTATCAGAACTTACATCTTTAAAAGAAAATTTACGAGCCTTATTTCAAAATGAACAATGGTACCTACACAAAAGGGAATCAATTTTTTTGTTATTTTTGGCTGATTTAATAACCTTAAGAAAGCAATAGGGGAGTACTTTAACACAGAAGAGGATAGGAGACCTTTACTAGAGAAGCAATACTATAGTTTCATAGTTTTTATTTATTTATTTATTTATTTATTTATTTTAAAGATTTTTGTTTATTTATTTGACAGAGAGAGACACAGCAAGAGAGGGAACACAAGCAGGGGGAGTGGGAGAGGGAGAAGCAGGCTTCCCGTGGAGCAGGGAGCCCGATGCGGGGCTTGATCCCAGGACTCTTGGGATCATGACGTGAGCCGAAGGCAGACGCTTAACCAACTGAGCCACCCAGGCGCCCCTCATAGTTTGTTTTTAATTAAAATAAACCAAAAGAAAAGGTATGAAGTTTTTATAACTTATTGAAATAAAAAGTTTTTGAGATAATCCTGATTGGAAAGTAATGTAATCTATATTCCAACAAGTCCGAGAATGATGGGAGAGATGAGGGGATTTAAAAGCTCCCTGTGCTATACTACCAACATTAGAACATGGAGCTCCAAGGTTGATTTTCCATCCTTAGTCTCCAGAAGGCTCTCCTACTGCTGCACTTCTTTCCCCTGACCATTCATTCCCTGTTACTATTTTGCTTCCTCCCTCCATAATAAGCTCTATGGAGGACAGGCACTGGACATTATTCATCTCTGAATTCTACCCTGAAACACGGCACATTACTGATACTCAATAATGAAGCCCATAGAGGGGGAACCAAAATTTAAGAACTGGTAACAACTACTCTCATTCATGTATCTGTACTCTAAAACCAACTGTAGTAACAAAAATTAAAACTGCATCAGGAACATAGGGGAATGTTAAATGCAGGGCAGGGCTGACCATTGTGAAAGGTTCAGCTACACAAAAAAATCATGGCGCATGCAGCTCTAAAAATATCAACCACTTCTTTTTAAATAGGAAATGTCAATTTCAAGCCTCATGTAATGAAAGAAGAAAACTGCCTGGAATAAAAGAAACATTAAGTGAAGAAGAAATGACAAGATCATTTTATCTCTGGATTAAGACATTTTAATATACATAATGTATAGTACTTCATATAATTTATTAATGTCATTTTCTGTAGGACACTGTAATTAATTCAGTGACATCAATATTGACCTCATACAGACAAAAGATGAAAGCTGGGTTTTCTTATGTACCAAGTACAAAAACATGTGCTAAAGAGTTACCACACAGGACAGGTGTAAGAGATCAACTTTAAGGATGACTCAAGTTTACAGTAGTTGCTTCACACGGTTTCCCCTCAAGACTTGAATGCCACCCCAGTGATCCGTGTTTGTGCAAATGTGATCTCCAACTGTCCAACTACCTCCTTTTGCCAGCCCCACTTTTGCCTGTTTTACTGCTGCCGCTGCTAGACTTGCCAGAAGATTTTGAAGAGAAGAGTCTTGTCATGAACTCAGAAACATCAGGCAATTCATGGTTGGAATTCAGCATATTCATCGACTGTTCCATCTCCTGCAAGAGGACAAAGCACAATAATAGGAAAGGCACTGGGATCCTTCAAGTCAGCTAACAACTAAGACTTCCATTAAGGAAGGAGAGGAATAGAACAAATAGAAGCTACTGGTTCTCAGCAATGTTCTACCCAACAGCCCTTCAGAAACTATGTTTCATACCTCCTTTATACTACTAAGCATTGTGATCCTTAATTAATGTCCAATAAATCTTGCACTGGGTTTGATCCAGCTTATGTTTTCATAAAGGATATTTTCTATGATTATACGTGATCATATTCTTGCCATCTTATTTTATGTCTGCTGATTAAAACACTTTCTTACCGTTTTATTTGGGTTTTTTTAGATTTTATTTATTTATTCATGAGAGACAGAGGGAGAGAGAGAGAGAGAAAAGCAGAGGGAGAAGCAGGCTCCCAAGGAGCAGGGAGCCCGATGCGGGACTCGATCCCAGGACCCTGGGATTATGACCTGAGCCGAAGGCAGACGCTTAACCATCTGACCCACCCAGGCGCCCAATAATGTTTTTTTTAACTCATGCTTTCTTTAGATGCGTATAAAAAAAGAGTATCAGTCTTTAATTATACACCAAGGTTATCAGAAATGTTCGGAAAATAACTACATATTTCCAACACTTCATTCCTAAGGCCTTAGTAGTAAAATCTGTGAATACTATTATGGCCTGAGTGACCTCAATCACAGCATCTAAAGCAAGCAACATATATGTTACAAACAAATCACTGGCAGGACCTCATAAGGATTTGGCACTTTTATTTTGAGGTTTTGTCCTCTCTCTACTGAGCCAACAATCTATAAAGTACTATTCCACCTTCAATAATATTAATGTAATATATGCTACATTTGAATTTTACATTAAATTCAAAAGGTGAACTTAAAATTGTATTAGCTCACACATAAAAAAAAAAATTGGAAATACTGTATTATCTATCATTTAAAGTTGAACACCACTTGGATATTATTAGGCTTTCTCCCCAAAGGTAGAATTTATACATGGGTTCTCAAGGAGAAAGTGCTTTTACAGATATGGCCGGGAAAAGAAACATTATCAGCATAAATCAAAACTGTTAACATGCTCTAATAATCAAGAATTAAATGTATATGGTAAGAGGTCTTGAGACCCTGCAAAAATATATCATCAACTCTGTTTTTGAATCTCTTCAATGAAGCTCTTGAATAAAGGACTTTTTACACTGCTTACTATGTGCAAAGCACTTTGCAAGGAATTAACTTTTTGATCCAATGTGACCTCCAATGTTTCCTTCTATTGATACCACAGAGTTAAGTGGCTTAACAGATACAAGGATTACATAGGATATATACTTTCTGACCAACACTGAAGCAAAAATGTCAAATTTGGCAATGAGACATTCTGAAATATCATAAAGCTGTCTTTAATCATGAAGCTTTTTCTCCTATTCCAGCTTGCAATAAATGCCTTGCCTTCTACAGAACTTAATCACCTATTACCTCAGCAAACATTATTTATTTTATGTGTATCTTATTTTCCCATTTAAAACACACACTCTCTCACACATACACCCACAATCCTCTGATAGCAAGAAGAGGGTTTATAAATCCATGCTATTTCCTACATTTAACTGGATTCTGAGCTTGTTGACAACAAAGATGATATATAATTCATTTGTGTATCCCCAGTATCTATAACCTAGATGTCAATTAACAAATGTTCATTCAGCAATGAATAAGGTGTCAGTACATCAATATATTACATACAATGGAAGAACCTGGAACTGAGGAGATACTTGATGGTTTCCAGGTAGGAGAAAAATAATGGTTTAAAAAAATTCTGAACATTTTATGGAAGCCAATATTTGAAAGAGACAAAGCAGTGGCCCTAAATTTGAAGCATCTTACTTGGCAACTCTCCCTGCCCATTGCCGAACCAGTATGATTTTGTGGTAAAGAGTCTGGAAGCCACTATTCTATTTTTCTCCCTTGGTTATCAGAATTTGTGTGTGTGTGTGTGTGTGTGTGTGTGAACACATAAACTAAATGTATACTCTGAAGAGTTTTATAAAATAAAGGTAAATCATAAAAAGCTATCACTTTGCAAACTATATGGATTGGGATACCATCTCAACTATTTCACAACTGAGGCACAAAGAGAGTTGTACTAAGCAGTGTTTTAGCTATATGAAGACACCCAGGCTTTTATTAGGCAGAACCAACTGAATTTATCCGGTCCAGTGGAAACAACTAATTAAATGCCAGGAACATGATACTATGTTAACATAACCTCTGATTGAATTTGGCTTGGGAATTAGGATAAAGCTGAAAAAACCCAAGCCATTCAGCCACAACAGCTGGTCCAGGCGTCAGAATATGGTTCAAAAATCCACAGAGGGGCAGTCATCTTACCCGTCTCATGTCAGGGTCACTTGTATTGACCACTTTGGGCAGAAGCACAAATATCAATAATGGAAGAACCATCATCATAACCTGTGGAAGAAAAAAAAATCCAGAAAATGTTTTTCCCACTTAACAAAAGAATAAAATCTACACTTAACAATCCATGATGAAATTAAAGATTCAAATGTTATATATAGAATCAAACTACCAGCACCACCTCAATTCTACTGACCCAGCCCTGTTGATATAAGGTGCTCCTCAATGTTTGACTACTGTACAGTGTAAGAGCCTTATCTATGTAGGTTTGGACTTTAGAGACACCTCACTTCGTATTTGTGCCACCTATCATTTTGCAGAGTTTATAATTTTCTATAACACAGTTTGTTTGTGTTATTCACTTTCTTGAATCTGCAGTCTGGCATTAAGAATGATGATCCTGATGGCCAGCAGGGATCTTTCCAGATGACTTTATGGTTCTTGCAGGAAATATTATATTGACCCTCTAATTAATATACAACCTCTCGAGCCTGCAACATAGTACTAGGTGACTACTTTAACAGATCAGTTTTGAAAAATACCTTCAAAGCTTCTAGCACTAGGTATGTTTCTATGGAATTTCAGAAATGAGAACATGGAAGATATTTCTTAATAAGCTTTGGAGTTTCACTGCTGATTTCTTCTATACATTCTACCCTCCTGCTTCTTTATGCCTGATAGCAGATTCTAGGTACTAGTTGTTCCTCTCAAAAAATGTACAGTCCCCCAATATTCATGTTTGTGATTTAAATAGCTATCAGCAAGGAATATGATCACCACTTAGAAAATTTCAAGATAATAATTCAACTTCCATGGGGAGGGGGGTGGGGGGATGGGTTAGCCTGGTGATGGGTATTAAAGAGGGCACATTCTGCGTGGAGCACTGGGTGTGATGCACAAACAATGAACCATGGAACACTACATCAAAAACGAATGATGTATGGTGATTAACATAACAATAAAAAATAAAAAACTAATGATGTAATGTATGGTGATTAACATAATAAAAATTATTAAAAAATAATTCAACTTCCAGAAGCAAGAAAAAAAAAGTCAATTTGTTTCTAAAGAATATATTCTTTTTTTTTTTTAAAGATTTTATTTATTTATTTATTTGACAGAGAGAGAGACAGCGAGAGGGGGAACACAATCAGGGGGAGTGGGAGAAGGAGAAACAGGCCTTCTGAAGAGCAGGGAGCCCGATGTGGGGCTAGATCCCAGGACCCCGGAATCATGACCTGAGCTGAAGGCAGATGCTTAACGACTGAACCACCCAGGAGCCCTAAAGAATGTATTCTATTAGTGTTCTATTATTAGTGGACACCATAACATCAGTTTTATACCAAGTATTTAAATTATCACAGAATAATTTCTCTGTTTACTACACACGTGAAAAAAGGAGAAAAACGCTTACTCAAGCCATCAATAGTGGCTGATCAATAAATGATGGCACATCCATCAGTGAACTAATATGCAGGTAGTATGAAGGATGAGACCACTAACTCCACATGTGACTTACCACATACTCTTATTCCATTTGCATTTTAAAACATTTCATCATAAGTACTTATCCCATTTCTGTTGCACATTTCAGTGTCAAATCAACCATGCAATTCTCACTACATTCTTTTCATTATTATTCCCAAAGCTACTATTTTCCTGAAATCAATAAAATATTTGCAATTATCCTTTCATCTAACAATCTGACCTCCTTTTTTCCTCACTGGGGTTAGGCATTTCGACTACCTGGAATCAAATTAGAGATTAGTAAAGATACTTAATTGTAGCATGATACATACCATTGGATTCATTAGAAAGTCTGTCCAGCCCCATGATTCCCTTTTAATAAAGTAAGAAGGTGGGCCTGAAGATTTCATTTGGAGAGGATAGGGCAGTCTGACCACTTCTGATGTTTTGATGTAATTCACATATCTTGCTCTGATAAAGCCACATGAAAAAAGCATCAGTAGTTTTATCAAAAACATTACTAGTTAAAAGAACTACTCATAATTTTTAACAATACCTTTAGCTTTTTCCAAAATGCTTTGGCGTCTAAACTTTTCATCTTAAAAAATCTGATCAAAGTAGCGTTATCTGTATTTCTAAAGTACTTAGCAAAATATAGAGAAAGAACACTAGACGAAATCAAGAGACCTAATTTCTAGCTGTAGCTCTGTCATTACGTAGGCCTGTGGGATTAGACAAGTTGTTCTCTGGTTATATTAAAGGTTCTTTTAGAATTCTTTTAGCTCTAAAGCTCTTTGATTATATTTAGTAATAAATTAATTTTGTTACAAATATATAAAAATGCTGGATTTTACTTCTTTGATTGTCTGAGATATGCATTAATAAACACACCCAATTTTCAAGTCTCTTTTGCAGGAAAAAATCCTGCAACACTGCCATAGGTAACACTACATTTTCACCAGAGATGCCACTAATTTTAATCAAAACTCTCACCCATATTCACACATGTTCCAGTTTACTTTTTGAAAACTGCCTCCCCACTGCTCACTCATTTCCTTTCAGAACTTCTATTTGACACCTGTTCAACCTTTTCATTCTCTACTTGGGCATCTTGTTAAATTCTTTCACACAGTGTCCATTCCGTTATGTGTACTGGATTCTGGGTAAGTTTTTTTGATCCATCTTCCAGTTCCTCAAACCTCTGTTCAGTTGCTTAACACACGCATTGAGGGGGCGCCTGGGTGGCTCAGTCGTTAAGCATCTGCCTTCAGCTCAGGTCATGATCCCAGGGTCCTGGGATGGAGCCCAGCATCAGGCTCCCTGCTCGGCGGGAAGCCTGCTTTCTCCCTCTCCCACTCCCCCTGTTTGTGTTCCTGTTCTTGCTCTCTCACTCTCTCTGTCAAATAAATAAATAAATCTTTAAAAAAAAAACAACAAACCACATGCATTGAGTTTTGTATTCCAAAGTTCTATTTTATTCTTTCAAATATCTATGGTCTATTTTTGTAGTATCTTACTCTTACGGCAATAAATCTTTTGTTTTAGCATTTTAAATACACTTTAAACTATTTCATAGTCCATATCCAATAATTTTATTATCTAAGGTTCTTAGAGGTCTAATGCATCTGCTGATTCAATGTACATTGTTTTCTTGGGTATTAGGTAAGTTACATACTTTATTTATGTATGGGCCTGGACAGAGAGTATCTCCCTGCAGAGAGGTTATGCATTTGTCTCCACCAGGAGTCCAGGATTATGACCAGGGATGATCTTGTTAATTGCATGGCTTGAAAGTTTCTGGATTATGCAGGAAGTAATAAATTCACACCCCAAATTTCAATGAGAGTAGGAGAGTGACTATTAAATTTCAGGAGAGATTTTTTCCCTCCAAAAGGCCAGGGTCAGATTGGGAGCCTAATCTTTTGGATTTTAGTACCAAGGGTCAAAGGGGGAATCAAGTCTTAGATCTAATTCTGGCTCAAAGCAAGCCTAAAGCTTACCTCTTACCTACCTACTGCTAATAAAATCTAAGCTTTTTCTTTTTCTTTTTTTTTAAGTAGGCTCCACAAACTGAGATCAAGACCTGAGCTAAGATCAAGGGTCAGATGCTTAACTGACTGAGCCACCCAGGTGCCCCAAATCTAAGCATTTTGGTTAGACTATCAAAACCCCAGGAGGGAAAGTGGTTTATAGTTTATCCCCTAAGGATTTCCCTTACTCCTCTGGGAGCTATACATTTAAAAGGAAATGTTTGTCATATTACCAAGCATGCTTAGAAAATATTGCTCAAGAATATTAGGATCTTATATGAATCCCCATCTGCTCTCTAGTCTGTCCCGCCCACAATTATTAAAATGATAACGGCCTTGTTTTTTACCTATGTTTCAGGCATCCAATCACGAGGAATGGAACTGAGACTATGAATCCCACTGCTGCAAACAGGCTAAATGCTAAAACAGGAAATACTCTTTACCCAAAGCAAAAAAGCTTTATATAGAGAAAAATATTTCCACTTGCTTACTTTATTCAAAATTTAGAGCAAAAGTAAATGAAAATAAATTATAGTTTCTAATAGACAAGTATCTCCTTTTAACAACTCTCATTTCCTCCAGTATTTAGTGTTTTTGATATTTACTTATGTATTTATTTATTTATTTTTAAAGATTTTATTTATTTGACAGACAGAGAGAGAGAGATCACAAGCAGGCAGACAGGTAGACAGAGGGAGAGAGAGAAGCAGGCTCCCTGCTCAGCAGGGAGCCCCTTGCAGGGCTTGATCCCAGGATGCTGGGATCATGACCTAAGCTCAACTGACTGAGCCACCCAGGCGCCACGTGTTTTTCATATTTAAAAAAACCTGTTAAGGGGCGCCTGGGTGGCTCAGTTGGTTAAGCGACTGCCTTCGGCTCAGGTCATGATCCTGGAGTCCCGGGATCGAGTCCCACATCGGGCTCCCTGCTCGGCAGGGAGTCTGCTTCTCCCTCTGACCCTCTTCCCTCTCGTGCTCTCTATTTCTCATTCTCTCTCTCTCAAATAAATAAATAAAATCTTTAAAAAAAAATAAAAAATAAATAAATAAATAAATAAAAAAACCTGTTAAAATGTGTATATAATGTATAGTGTAATCTACATACCCACCCATCTCCAAGCTTACAATTCTAAAATATATAAAAAGTCATTAAGTCCTTTAAAGTTTAAATTTAACATACTCTAGGATTTTACCTATATATTTTCTTATAAATCTTTATGCCTCTAAAAAGAAGTGAGAAATTTGATATCTAATGAGGTTCATCTACGTTGAAAAAATACATTTATTCTATCAAAGAATATTTATAAACATATTTACATTACCTTCAATTCAAGCTTTACCCTTGCTCTAAATAGCCAGCAGCAAGAAATACGATTAGAATTTGGACAAACTAGACTATTCTAAGACAACAATTTAACTTCAAAAATCGGAAGGGGGAGTAATTTGTTGTTGTTGTTGTTTTTTAAGATTCTTTTAGTTTTTATTTATTTATTTGACAGAGAGATAGAGAGCACAAGTACAAGCATATTTACATATTGTACTTTTACCACTTTCAATGTCCAAAAACAAAACAAAAGGCAAAGAAAGAAGAAAAACATTTTAGGCGTAAACACTAACTCAAATGTAAATATTATGGTACCAACTGAACATATCTCTATTACATCAGCTCAAGTTGGGGTCTCTATAAATCAACCTATATATTCTCAGCACATACCAAAAAGGTGAGTAATAAAACAGAGCTCCTTAAACCACAAAATTATTTTGCCTTTGCAAGACCTATGCTTTATTACTGTAACATGGAGTTATTTTGTGATAGCTCAAAGAGGAGACATTACCATTCAAAATTCTTTCATATTTGTCACCATACTTCAATAAAGCTAGAAAAAAATAAACAAATAAAATTGTTTCATGTACTTTCTGGTCAGATTAGACCAAAGAGAATACCACTAGTATGGGACAATAAAAAAAAGTAAATAAGTAAATAAACTGGGGAATAACAGAAGGAATAACTGTGGACATCTACACAACGGATTCCAACTGCAAATGGATTTGTTGTATTCTATACCACAGCCTGAATTAGTCCAGCATTCTTTCCACCTCAACTTCAAAGCATATGTTCATCTACTTAAAAATTATACTGTGCTTTTTTCTTTTCTTATCATGATCCTCACTTTGAGATAAACTACACAATGTAATCTATTGTTTGCCCCAAAACTACTAAATTTCCATTGTATACTAAATATTTCAGAAAGGAAGAACTGTAGAAATTTCTAGATCAATACAACTATTAAGTAGGTATTAAGAGGTATTATCAAAATATCCCAGTGAAAAACAGGTGGCAAATAATATTTCCAATTTAGAAAGGTTAAATTATTTCCCACTCTAATAATCATATTTCCCTTTTTTTTTAGGATGTCTTTTTTTTAAGATTTATTTATTTGTCACAGAGAAAGAGAAAGAGATCATGACCTGAGGCAAAGACAGACACTTAACACATTGAGCCACCCAGGCACCCCAATCATATTTCAATTATAACTTCCATAGGGCTTTTGCCCTCATAGTAGGTAATCTTGCCTCTTCTCTATTATAATCATATTGGATTGATTATATATAATCATAAAATTGTATTAGAGCTTTAAAATAGATTTTAAGGCAGAGCAGGAGGAAGTTCAGCTTTGCAATATTACCAATGCTCAGATTAAGATAAGGATATTTGGGGGGGCAGAGGGGAAAAATTTTAAAAATTAGGATATTTTTATAAAAAATAAAAATAAAAAAAGGATACTTTATGGAATACCTAGTTTAAATGTGAAACATTTCAACCCTAGCTATAAATTCTAAAAGGAATATAAGAGGTATTCAGTAGACTTGCCTTTTGTAAAAACTAAATCAGGTGCCCTTACCTCATTTTTCCTTTTGAAGTGATATCTACTCGGACAGGATCAAACCTGTAAGCTGGAGATATAACTTCTACTACATAAGATCCAGAAGGTATATCATGAACCACAAAACTCCCATCTGTCCTGGAAAAATGAAAATCATATTTAGACACTTCTGATCAACAGCCTGCTTTTTTCTTATGTTCTAAATCATCTGTTAACTCCCAAATCAACCACTCCCCCATCAAATGACAGAAATTAACAACAACAAAAAGTCCCCAAACTGGCAAGAATTGTCCTCACACTTCAGCTTCCATAATCACACAGAAAGTGTTCTGAAAATACCCCAGAGCACTCCACAGGAGCAGGGAATCCTGACATAGAAAGTACTTCTAATTCCTTTGTGGGATAGTTGATAACAGAAGCACAGTTTCAATTCTGAAGCCATGTCTTCATTCAAGAGGAATTATCAATATGCATTATTACTACATTAAGGTTCCAGTTTTGCCAATCCCCTGCAACAATAACTTAATTAAAAATAAATGGCTTTTTATTTCAGAGGTACAATTCTGTGATTCAACAGTTAGCCTGGTGATGGATATTAAAGAGGGCACGTTCTGCATGGAGCACTGGGTGTTACACCCAAACAATGAATCATGGACCACTACATCAAAAACTAATGATGTAATGCATGGTGATTAACATAACAATAAAAAATTGGACATTAAAAAAAAAGAAATGGCTTTTTTTCTAGTTTTTGCTTGAATTTTGTTGTCTTTCTAACAAGAAGGTCATCAAGTACCATTTGTTCCACTTGTTACAAACAGTTCCCATTTACTTTGGTTACTTTTGTTTGGATATATGTAAGTTTAACAGGTTTATGTAGTCAAAACTATCTGCCTTTTCCATACTGATTTCTTCTAAACCTTCTAGACTTAGAAAACCATCCCACCAAGAGCTGATAACTTCAGGTTCACAGATCAAAATCAATTTGTTTCAATAATGAAAAACTGACATTCTGAGGGAAAAGAAGTTTCTGTTTCAGGAAAACAAATGATCCTAAAAGGATCTTCTTTGTCAGAGAAGTCCCAGTATCATAATACATTAAATGATGCTTCTTAAATCATTGGGTTCTTTCGGAGCGGCTGGGTGGCTTAGTTGGTTAAGCGTCTGCCTTCAGCTCAGGTCATGATCTCAGGTCCTGGGATCGTGTCCCAGGTCAGGCTCTCTGCTCAGCGGGGAGTCGGCTTGTCCCTCTCCCTCTCCCTCTGTGCTCATTCGCTCTCTCAAATAAATAAATAAAATCTTTTAAAAAAATCATTTGGTTCTTTCACAGCTAAAGGAATAATTGACTCTGCCACAACTACAATATTTACTAAAAAATAACAAGAAAAGATATTCCTTGCTCCTTCAAAGTACACACTGAACTAAAACAGAACTGAAATGTAAACATCAAATTAACTTATTCCCGGGCTGGATGTCTTCACTGGCCCTTCATACCCACTCACCACCCTTCAACTCTTTGTAGACTGGAGGAAGGAAAGAAAATGAGCTTAGTGTATTTTCCCCGAGCTCTCTCCCTGAGAGACCACCTCTGACTTGCTGTGTCAAGGGACATTGCTCCTCTCAAGGCAGTCCTTTCTTCCCCTCTAGGTCCCAGTAACTTTTACCTCCCCTACTTCCTTCAGGCTTAGAGGTAATAGTAGCCTTGAGATTGTAAACTCTAGAGTACTGTACAATCTGGTTGTTTCCCTACACCATGATTACAATGTTTAATCCTTTCATTAGATTTTCCTTTAATTATTCTAATTTGGGTGTCTTCTGCTTCTTGATGGGACTCTCAGTGAACAAATTTCAAAACTTTTCTGTGGAGTACAAGTAACAGCAGAAGTAACTACCCAAAGGAAAAAGCAAATCTATTTTTCACCATAAGGTAAATATTTTATTTTAGAAAGATAACATATAAATTTCATAACGAAATTTTAAAACTTGGCTTTAAAAATGTACTCTGCAATATGTAAGCTTTGCTGGATCCTGATTTGAAAGAATTACATAAAGCATTTTTGAGATAAATGAACTGGGTATTAGATGAAGTTGCAGCATTATTACTTGTTTTATTAAATCAAAAATGGTATTGTGGTTTTTTTTTTAAGCCCTTACCTTTTAGAGACACATAATAATGCTTTTTCAAGGGAAATTATATTTAGGGTCATATTTAAATATTCTAGAAAAAAAAATAAATGCTGTACAGAGGAGACATGAAACAGAACAGTAGATTGTGATGTGATGGGTACCTAAGTATTCACTATTGTTTATTTTAGTGTATGTCTGCAATTTTCCATAATAAAAAGTTCCCAAATAAGTATAGTGCATAATCTTCTACATCAAAAAATTGAAAACTACCTAAATGTCCCCAAACAGAAGACTGGTTAAATAAATTATGCTTTATATACACAGTGATGAGGGCAAGAAGTGGCATGAAGCATCCTCAGTCAAAACGCCCCGATCTCTATTAGCCAAGACCCAAGCCACCTCCAACAAGACTAACTGTAAGTCAAAACTGCATGCCAGTTATGCATAACAAGTATAAGACAATATACTACCCCTCTTCCAACAAGTTTCCTACCATAAGCTCCTCATATTAATTCTTAACCTTTCTACAAACAAATGGAAGAACATGAAATGGTGTCAGAAACTGCTCACAACATATTAACTGAAAAAAAAAAAAACAGGTTACCAAGTATTGTATATTGTATTCTACTATTAAAAACAGGTCATACGATTACAAAAAGGCTGGAAAAGATACAATAAAATGTTAAGTCTTGTTATCCCTAATTTCTTATTTACGTTTTCTTCAATAAACATATTACTTATACATTACTTTAAAATAAAAATAATAAATGCTTTTTAAAAGAACTGAATACTGCAGAAAAGAGAAGCCAAATGGTCAATTCAGGCTAATTTCCCAAGGTCTGAGAGTTTTTTCATTAAAACATCATTACTTGGGGCAAACCCTAAAGAATGCCCTAACGCCAGATTTGTAAAGACAAATAGTATTAAAAGACTAGCTTCTCATCATTATCTATTAATCTGAGATTCAAATTCTCATTCAACAGCACCTGGATGATCTGAATATTTGCAAATCCGATTTAGAAGTAAACATCCAAATCTAAGATGTCTGGGTTTCAAATACCACTTGCTGATATACAAACATATCAGAGAAACACTTTCTTTCCTATTTTCTTTCAGTTCAGTTTCACCTCCCAAGTAGCCACTGAAAGACTTAAAACATCACATTTGTGCCTCAACATCTGAAAAGCAGTCTGCTGCAAAACTGGAGTGCTAATAAATTCACCACATTCTTTAATATAGACTGAAATCCCATTTTTGCTAATAACTAGAAAAGACAGAAGCATGTAAGCAAATGTGGAGAAACCCCAGTCTCACATAAATGGTACTGAGTGTGATGTTTCAAATCCCTCGATGAATTCAACTGTAAAAAAGAACAACAATCCCACCTCCAGGCCAAAAAAAAAAAAAAAGGTGCTTTGATTAGGGACTTCAGGGCCCATTAATTTGAGAAGCAGCAACATTAGCCTCCCAGTCTATGCCATCATAGAAGTCCTTTGGGTTTTGAGAATTCCCACTTGCTTAGCATCTTTTTACATAACATCAAGCCGCCAAAAGACTGGAATTAATGCAAAAAGTGGACAGATTCTAGAGAAACCAAATGAGATGCAAAGGAAAGAATTCAGCATAAAACAAATAAGGGGTCCACCTGTCTCCAGGGCCCAGGAGGGGTCGACCCCTACAAGGCAAAAATGGAGTTGAAGAAAACGGATCCCACTGCTCCGGCCCTGAGGCAAGCACCTGCCACTCTCATTTCTGAGGTACAGGGAATGGGTGATGGGGAGAAAAGGCGAAAGCGTCGGGCTGCTTCCCAAGGTCTCCCGGCAAAGACCGCTATTGGAGCCCACCCTTTCACCCTCCGACAGCGACGTCGTCAGCTCTTGACACTTGGCTCTCCTAGGGGGAATTCCCTTCCGGCTTCCACGCCAACCGCTTTCCCGCTGCCCGTAGGATGCTCACTTAAGGAATCCGACATGCTCTTCTCCGTCTACCAGCACTCGGGCCGCCGAGATCCAGTCCTGGGGCTTCACTCCTGGAACAACGGCACGTCCCTCAATCTTGAAGCGATCTCCTATGCCGACCCCAATCCCGCCTGACCCATCGGCAGTAGCCCCAGGCAGCTCCGAGCTCTGGGCATCCCCTGATAGCAACAGCAGAAGGACGGAAAAGAAGCCCCAAAGAGCGGCCGCCATGACAGCAGCTCTCAGAGGCCAGGCCGGCAACCGGGGAAGCCCTCCCAGCCTCCTAGTCGTCGTCGGCGCCGCCGCCGGCCGATGTCGTCATCACTACGCGCGGTGCGGGGCGGAAATGAGGCAAAGTACTGCCGCGACCTCCCGGCGCTTGGGATTGGAAGGCGGTCGGAGGAAAGTGTCAAGTGCCTCTGAAGGGGGCCGCCCACAAAGCGAAAGTGGTGAGGTGTGTTGCTGTGGCAGCCGGGATCGCACCCGAGTAAAAGACCTTGAGACTGGAAGCAACGCTGATCTGAAATAGTATCTGCAGATGAGGCTCCGGCTTCAGGAGAAACGGGTCCAGAAGAGAGCGTTTAAAAAAGTTTTAGATTCCCCAAGACGTGAGATGAAAAGGCTCCCGTTTGTGTGTTTAAAGGAGATAATGTCTCTGTATAGAAAATAGCTGGAAAGATACATAAACTATTTACTAAGGGTTGCCTCTGGTGAAAAGGGAAAGAGTTGAGGGACATTTATCTGGTACTATACCATTTGTTCTGTTTTGAATGCTTTACCGTAAACACAACGTTAGGGATGGGAGGACCTGCCAATATTGATTATGGGGACTAAGCCAAGATTTCAGAGATCATCTCCAATCTTTTCATTTTCTTGATAGAAAGGGAAGTGACTTGTCCAAGGTTTCTGTTGGCTATAAACGTTGTCCTCTCGAAACAAATCTCTGATTACAAATTTCTATTGGAGATTATCGAGGGAAAGGCCCTGTGAACTCTTAGACTTAGCCTCCCAAAGAAAAATAACAAAAAAAAAAAAAAGGGGGATACAAGAGCCAAGTCCTCTGAGCCTCTGGCAAAGAGTTGAGACGCAGCACCTGGGGCCACACCATACTCTATATTCTGAGCATCAGCAACGGTCTGTTAGAGATACTTTCTCTCTGAAGGTAGCCATTTCTTCACAGTTGATCTTCGGAAGAAGCAGAGCTACTGTAAAAAGATTATCATGTGCTACAACCCGACCCACTACCACCACCCGTCAAAACTACACTAAACTATGAAGTAAACTTTCACTTTTCTAAAATGATACAAAATTTACAAATATGCTGAAATAAAAATAGCTTCATCCCTAAATATTCTTATATTCTTTTACATATTCTTGGTGACCCTGCCTTGTTGGTGTCTTAGGCACATGTTCAGTTTGATTAGGAGGTAATCAGTGTTGGTCTTAATACCGTATGTGGGAGTTGGGGAATTTACTTTTTTATAGGGGCCAGAGTGGAAGAGGACCACCAGCAAAAAGCAACTGAGCTCTGCATCCCCATTTCTGCCTTTCTCTTTGTTCCCCTACCTTATTGTCACGCTAATACCAACGGATCTAATGATCTGAACCCCTCAAATGCCAGCTTATACCTCCACAGGCATAGATGGAGTAGAGAAGTCTAATTAATGTTTTCTGGTAGTGTGAAATACTATTATCTCTGGTGCTTTCTAGGAACTGCATAGGTATTCAACTCTAAATTATGCAAGAGTTATTCCATAATGTATCCCTTGAACTCATGCCTTATAAAAGAAACTATAATTATAATGAAATATTTTAGAAAGATTGTATACTGGGCTTGATCTGTTTGCTCAGTCACATCCACTCTCTACCCTTCACTCTCCTTTGTGTCTTAGAAGGCTGGATCTTGAAGGATTGCAAAAACTTGGTTCCTTTGACCTCTGGGTGGTTGTAATTGGGTTCAGCCAATAGGAGGTGTATGGAGGACACCTCATTCAGTTTCCCTTACTTCTGCCCATACTTGCAAGAAAGTTTAACGAGGGGATAATTCACAATAACCCCTTCAAGTCTTCCATCTATTTCCTGCCAAGATTTTGACCGATACAGATTTCAAGCAGACCTACTTACCTTAATTATGGAAAATACTGTTAAAGTGAGAGGTGATCAGTTTACTATCCAGGCCCTTTGACTTTTCTCTCTTCCTTTTCTGCTGCCTGGCTCTTGGCTTCTTCCTCTCATGGCCACGAGGGGGTGAACAAGGAAAGGGACAGAGACAACACTCAAAACCACACGAGGCATTTCTATAAATGTTGGATTGTACCAACAGAGGTTAAGTCTGGGTTTTACAGGTAGTATTTATTTTCTGTTTTAAAAAGGTGTTAACATTTCTGATTTTTTGCAATATTTTTATAATACAAATGTTTTATCAATACATAAATTGCAAAAATATAAAGCTATTTTTAAAATAGAGAAGCTAACATTGCTAAAAATATATAATAGAATTTACTTTGAATTCTTATAATTTGAATAAGCCAAAAAACAGTTGTCATCTTTATCGATTTTTCATGAGCATCTTTGATGATGATTTTGGCCTTTTCCTCCCTGTCAGTAATTTGCTTGTCAGCATCTTTCAGTGTTAAGCTGTTTTTCAAACGATTCTTTAGAATTGTTACAAAAGAGGTAGTAAATTCCAAGGTGTGACTCCAAAGTAATGAGGATTATATCCTTCGCTACGTCTCTTACATTTAAGTCAGTGGGTTTGTTTTTTAAAAGTAGAATAATATTAGCAGTATGCTTGGGAAACTTTAGCTGCGCCAATCCCCAAACACCCTGCTGTTTGCTTTAAGTGATTTTTGCCCTCTGCGTTCTCAAACCTCATTTACTTCAAGTAGATCAGGCAATCTTTTTCATTCAGGTAAACTGGAGCCAATTTCCTTAATATTTTAAAATGCCCATCATCCCCTAGGACTCCAAGTTTGGCTTTCTGAAGTTCCCTGTGGAGTCCTCTGAAATGGGATGTGTCACCCACCATTACCAGAGGGGGCTGAAGTGGCATCTAACTTGCCTTAATGTTCTGCAAAAATAAATTACAATGGAAAGATTTCACTTTTCATATTACTCTTAAGTTCTCATTCCTTCCACCAAATTCTTTGAAAATCTTAAGTAAAATGAATTGGGGTAGTGTGAAGATACACTAAACAACTTATAAACATGAGGAGGAAACAATTATTTTTAATATTAAGCAAAAAGGCAAAATTTTCAACATCCAGAGAAATTCTAGAGAAAGTGCTTTGTAAATGCTAAGATATAATATTGTTAGTTAATTGTGTTTGATCACTAGTGAATAAGGAACTAAAGTGTTAAAATGAAGAGTTATGTAACACTACCCTCTGTGCTTTTGGGCTCTTTTGGCCTGAGGGACCCAGCTTCTCATTGGCCTGTGGCTGCAGGATGGCAACGTTCAGTGCTCCACAGGGACCTAGGCTAAAGGACTGGCTCCAAAACCAGTCACAGAACCTGAAAAGTACAATAGTTGAACTCCAGTTTCGCTCAAGGCATCTCTAAGCCCTCTTTGCAACATCCCAGTTTTGTCTGCCTTATATGCCAGCCTTCATAAAGCATTAGCCCTCTGTTTACATCTGTGCATAGTAAGTGTAAAAACTGGATCTTCTTCTTGATTTGTGTCTTATCATCTTTTTTAAAAATTGTGGCAAAATACACATAACACAAAATGTACCATTAAGTGCCCAGTTAAGTAGTGTTAAGTATATTCACATTATTACACAACAAATCTCTAGAATTTTTTCATCCTGCAAAACAGAAGTCTATATTCATTAAACAAATCCCTATTTCCCTCTGCCCCAGCCCCTGGGAACCACCATTCTACCTTCAGTTTCTTTCTTTCTTTTTCTTTTTTTTTTAAGATTTTATTCATTTATTTGAGAGAGAGAGAGAGAGAGAGAGAGCATTAAGGGGGGACGAGGGTCAGAGGGAGAAGCAGACTCCCTTCTGAGTAGGGAGCCTGACATGGGACTCGATCCTCAGACTCCAGGATCACGACCTGAGCTGAAGGCAGTTGCTCAACCAACTGAGCCACCCAGGTGCCCCCTATCTTCAGTTTCTAGGCATTTGACTACTCTAGATAACGTACGTAAGTGGAATCATACAGTATATGCCTTGTTGTAGCTGGCTTATTTTACTTAGTATAATGTCCTCGAGGTTTACCCCTGTTGTATCATGTGTCACAATGTTATGATTTTCTTCCTTTTTAGGACTGAATAATATCCTGTTGTATGTTTATACTACCTTTTTAATCCATTCATCCATTAATGGACATTTGGGTTGCTTCTAACTTTTGGTTATTATGAGGTAGTACTGCTAATAGTGCATGGGTGTACAAATATCTGTTTGAATTCCTACTTTCACTTCTTTTGAGTATGTACCCAGAAGTGGGATTGCTGGATCATATGGTATTTCTATGTTTAATTTTTTGAGCAGTCGCCATACTGTTTTCCACAAAAGCAGCACCATTTTATATTCCCACTAGCAATGCACAAGGGTTCTAGTTTCTCTACATCTTCATAACATTTGTTAATTTGTTTGTTTTTTTTATAATAGCCATCCTAATAGATGAGAAGCAGTATCTCATTTTGATTTTGATTTGCATTTCCCTAATAACTAGTGCTATGGTCAAATGTTTGTGTCCCCTCAAAATTCATAGGTTGAAATCCTAACTCTTAAAGTGGTGGTATTAAGAGGTGGGGCATTTGGGAGGTGGTTAGGTCATGAGGGGAGAGCCATCATGAATGTGATTAGTGTACTTATAAGAGACCCCACAGAGATCTCTAGCGCCTTTTACTATGCGAGGACACAAGAAGGAGCTGGCCATCTATGAACCAGGAAGCAAGCCCACACCAGAATGAGACCATGCTGGTGCCTTGATCTTGGACTTCATAGTCTCCAGAATTGTAAGAAATTTCTGTTGAGTATAGGCTATCCAGTCTGTGGTATTTTGTTAATAGCAGACCAGATGGATTAAGACAACTATTGATGTTGAGTATCTTTTCATGTGCTTATTAGCCATTTACATTTTTTCTTAGGAGAAATGTCTATTCAGGTTCTTTGCCCATTTTTTAAAGATAGTTTTGTTGTTGTTGAGTTATAGGACTTTTCATATATTCTGAATATTAACTCCTTTTTGGATATATGGTTTACAAATATTTTCTCCCACTGTGTAGGTTGTCTTTTACACTCTGTTGATGCACAAAAGTTTTATTTTTAATTTTTATGTAGTACAGACATATACATCAATGGGATAGAATTGAGAGTACAGAAGTAAACCCTCACATTTACATTCAAATTATTTTTGACAAGGGTACCAGGATAATTCAATGGGGGAAAGAATGACCCTTTAAACGAATGGTGCTGGGACAACTGGGTATCCACAGGCAAAATAATGCATTTGGACTCCTACCATATGCCATGTAGGAAAACTAACTCAAAATGGATCAAAGACTTAAAGATAAGAACTAAAACTATAAAAATCTTAGAAGAAAACATAGACATAAATCTTCAAGACCTTGGGTTTGGCAATGGCTTCTTAGGTATGACACCAAAAGCACAAATAGCCAAAGAAAAAATAGGTTATTTGGATATCATAAAAATTAAAAACTTTTGTGTTTCATAGGACACCAACAAGAAAGTAGAAAGACAATCTAAATAATGGAAGAAACATTTTGAAATTACATATATGATAAGGGACTTGTATCTAGAACATAAAAAGAAGTCTTACAATTAACAATAAAAAGACAAATAATCCAATTTAAAAATGGGCAAAGGATCTAAACAGATATTTCTCCAAAGAAGAAATACACATAGTCAATAAGCACATGAAAAGATGCTCAGCGTCAGTAGCCATCAGGGAAATGCAAAATCAAGTGCAAGTCAAAATCACAATGTGATGTACGTAAACAGTAGGACAGCTATAATAAAAAAGTCAGATAATAACACGCCTTGGTAAGAAGGGCCTGGGTGGCTCAGTTGTTAAGCGTCTGCCTTCGGCTCAGGTCATGATCCCAGGGTCCTGAGATCGAGCCCCGCATCGGGCTCCCTGCTCGAAGGGAAGCCTGCTTCTCCTTCTCCCACTCCCCTGGCTGTGTTCCCTTTCTCGCTCTCTCTCTCTCTGTTGAAAAATAAATAAAATCTTTAAAAAAAAAAAGAATGTAGAGAAGTTGAAACTTTTATATATTGCTGATAGGAATATAAAGTAGAGTAGCTGCTTTGAAAATAGTCTGCCAGTTCCTTGAAATGTTAAACAGAGTTGCCATATGACCCAGCAATTCTACTCCTAAGTATGTACCCAATAGGTATGAGAACATATGTCTACACAAAAACCTGTACACAAGAATTCATAGCACCATAATTTACAATAGTCAAAAAGTGGAAATAACTCAAAGTCCATCTACTGATGAGTAGATAAACAAAATGTGGTATATCCATACAATGAAATATTATTTGGCTATAAAAAGGAATGAAGTACTGATACATGCTCTAATATGAATGAACTTTGAAAACATTATGTTAAGAAAAAGAAACCAGCCAAAAAGGACCACAGATCATATGATTTCACTTATATAAAATGTCCACAGTAGGTAAATCCATAAAGAGAAAGCAGACTAATGCCAGGATCTGGGGGAAGTGAGGAAATTGATTGCTAATGTATACGAGGTTTCATTTTGAGGTGGCGAAAATGTTTTTAAATTGATTGTAGTGATGGTTGCACAGCTCTGTGAATACACTAAAAGCTTTAAATGGACAGATTGTATGGAATGTAACATATCTCAATAAAGCTGTTAAAATTTTTGATGTAGTACAATTTGTCTATTTTTACTTTTTTCCCTCTGCTTTTGGTGTCATATCTGAGCAATTATTGCCTAATCCAAAATTACCAAGCTTTTCTCCTACATTTTCTTCTAAGTTTTATAGTTTTCTTGCTGTCTTTTTATCACCACCTCTTCCACATTTGTTGGAAGATTCCTCTGCTTCTTGTGGAATCTGAACTCATTTTTTGATGGGTAGAGGTGGTGCTGACCAAGGATTTCTCTCTCTTCCCCCACCCCCCCAATCATGTCACTTTGGGAGAATTCCTCCCTATTAGAATGCAGAATAGTTCCTAGGTGTAGATTCTTCTAAAACTGACAGCGCCTTTCAATTTTCTCATGCATACATATCACCTGAGGATTTTGTAAAAAACAAAACCAAAAAGAAACCCAAAAACACATTCTGATTAGGAAGCTCTGGGTAGGGCCTAAGGTTCTGCATTTCTGACAAACTCCTTTATGCTGCTAGACCATGGACTGTATTTTGAGTAGGAACGTTATGGGGAGAGCTGTAATCAATAAAAGTGGTCCTCCAGTCATAGATGGGCTATGAGTATCCTCCCGTCCAGATGCTAAAATTCAAGTTCTTTCTTATGATTACATGATAAACAGTTCCATAGAGTTTTATATAACACTAAATGCTCTATTTTATAAGTTATTAAGAGCCATTAAAATTTGGCATCCATGGGCTGCATTAACAGAGTACTAGAGTTTACCACAGGGCCTTATGATTTGGGGAGGTCCTAGGCACTTTTGCCTCTGTTGACCCCTTCTTCCATAAAAAAAATTAAAATTTTATTTTATAACTGCACTGGTATAAAGACAAATATAATTCAGGCAGATTCATTATTATTTATTTTTTTCTTATTTTAAAAGAAACTAAGATATTTTTGTGGGCTCCCTTAAAGTCTCCTGGGCCCTAGGCATTGTGCCTACTGTGCTTAATACATAAGTTGGCATTGGTTTGCCAAAGCTAAATCAGAATTCCATGAGGAATGCTGGCAGTCATACAATACTTGGCAGGCTGCTGAGCTCCTACAATTAATGAGCAGTCAGATAGTTAGAATTCCTACAGTTTTCAGACGGGATGGTGTCTGAAACACTGCATCAGCAGGTTTGTGAGTTGGTCATAATTTTCAATTGCTGCTCTTCTTGCTTTTTAATTATAAACCACGGCTAGGGTACTTTACCTGTTAGTTTGTGTGGGAGTTAACCCTAGAAAGTTTTAGTGACACAAATCAATGTATTTTTCCAAAAACCAGACTTTAAAACATACATGTATTGGGGCGCCTGGGTGGCTCAGTTGGTTAAGCGACTGCCTTCGACTCAGGTCATGATCCTGGAGTCCTGGGATCGAGTCCCGCATCGGGCTCCCTGCTCAGCAGGGAGTCTGCTTCTCCCTCTGACCCTCCCCCCTCTCATGCTCTCTCTCTCTCTCGCTCTCTCAAATAAAATCTTAAAAAAAAAAAAAATAAATAAATAAAAATAAAAATAAAAATAAAAAAAATAAAACATACATGTATTATTGTAGTTCTAAATGTCAATCATTCAGTCCCTTTTGCTAAAGCAGATATATAATTTCCCATGGTGTAATTTTCAATTGTCAGAGCATGTCTATATGTTCATATTATTCTCTTATAAAATAAATACAAATGACTCATAAATAGGTTTTTGTTACTATTGTTCTTTGTTTTACATTTGAAGAATCAACTTGAGGGGCGCTTGGGTGGCTCAGTCAGTTAAGCATCCAACTCTTGATTTTGGCGCAGGTCATGATCTCAGGGTCATGAAATCGAGCCCTGTGTTGGACTCTGCGCTGAGTGTGGAGCCTGCTTAAGATTCTCCCTCCCCCCCTCCCCCTCTGCTCCTCCTCCCCTCTCCCTCTCTAAAAAAATTTTTTTTTAAAAATGAAGAATCAACTCGACTGTTGAAGAGGTCATCAATGATGGTAGGAGTCCAGCCACTAAGGAGGCGGTGGCAAAATGTCTCGAATAGGTTGGCTCAGAGCAACAAAGAGAGATCAGAGTAGCTTCAGGAAAGAATATCCATGATACAAGCATAACAGGCTGCAAGTATCAGGGGAGACAGAGGAGAATGGTGACCTCTCATTCTGGCCCCAGGTAAAGGATATTGGAAAAGGGACTGTCCCAAGTTCTGGTCTATAGAAATGACGGTGAAAAGGAAATGTATCCCTGAAAGAAGGAGTGTTAGAGTCAGAAGTTCTTGGGCAGTGAAGACATAAATGTGCTTTTTCTTTCAAGCTTCAAAGGAGCAAATCAATCACAGGAAGCTGGTGTGCACAATATTTCTCATTTAGAAAAGACCTATTAACCACCACCAGGTTTTTAGAAGGTTCTGAACATCTCACAGAGAAAGTAAACAACATCTTAAACCTTCAATCTGGTAGCAACATCTAACATAGCATGCTAATGATATTAATATAAAATGGAACACTTAGAATGCTTTGAGAAAATATAAGATCACATTCCTTTTTCTGTCATTTGGACATCTATATTTAGATACCCCGAATAAGTCTCTCTCTATAGAATTGCTAAAATTTATTTTTTAAAAAATAGGAATCACGAATTTAGTCGAAGTCCTATAATTCTAAGTGCCTCTGTCAGAAAAAAGCCTGACAGATGCCCTGGCCATGGGACAAACAGCTTATGTCAAGTTCATGCTGTGAACATCCCATGCCCTGGCCATGGGACAAACAGCTTATGTCAAGTTCATCCTGTGAACTTCCCAGAAAACAGCAATCAGGGAGTTGCTTTCTTGAGCCAACATTTTGGCTGATTTGGCTAAGACGTTCTGATAGAGGAGTTAGAACTAGGACCGGTGTATGAAAGCTCTAGAGAAATAGGTTTCACTTTGTTAAAGGGAAGGATTTCTAAGTCAGATGGAATAGACTGATCTCAGGTAGTGCCAGCCATCCAGCAGGAACAGGCCACTTAGCGACTGGGCAGGGATGCCGTGAAGGAGAATCAAGTAATATATGGCTGCACATGAGGACTTTAATCTTGGGATTTTGTGATTCTTTATTTGGAGTCTGAACAGTTGTTGTTTTAAACTGCTTGAGATTTTATTAATAGTGGTTACAGGAAATATAATTACCATTGCTCACATGCCAAGTAAGAAAGATGAACGCACCAAAACAGAGTGCTAGCTATTATCATTAACAAACAATCTTTCAACAGGGAAAGGAAAAATGAGGTGACGATCAGTTCCATTAGGAGAGATCATACCACAGATGTTGCCAATTGATAATTATTCTATAAATTTAGACAGGATGATGGTTTGAAATTTATGTGTTATAATTTAGCCATCCCCACACTTCCTGTGAGGCCCTCAGTAAATCTACAAACTTGAGGATTATCATTCCTGAAAAAAGCCCTCCTACTATTCACAAACCTCAGTGATTCTCAACCTTCTATGTGTCAGAATCACCTGGGAAGCTTATTAAACACCAGATGCCCCGTCTCCACCCACGGAGATACTGACCCAGTGGGTCTGGGATGGGGCCCTGGGTATTTCCAGGTTTATAAACTCCCCAGGTGATTCTGATGCACCCCAATTTTAAAAGCTGCTGACCTAGCTCAGCAGAAGCATTTGCATTAAACAAAGTAGCTTCTAGTAAAGCTCCTAGAAAACCAAGTATAATATAAATGCTGATTTTTATTTTCCAGCAGAATGCTCTCTGTGTGGCTATTGTTAGCCCAGAAGCAGAAATTATTATGTCCGTGTATCAGTTTACTAACGAATTTCTCTTTAGCTCCAACTCAACTCTTAAAAGTGTAGGGGTTAAGAATACACAAACAGGCTCTGGGGTTGGACCAGCATTGGAATCTTGGCTGTGTCAGTTACTACCAGGGAGACCTTGGTCAAGTGGCTTCACTTTGTCATGCCTCAATTTCCTCAGGTGGAAAAAAACAGGTTTTAGAGTACCTATTTCACAGGGTTGTTATGAAAATTAAATGAACTAATATAAGTGGGGCATCTGGCACAGCTACAGGTATGTGGAAGGCACTAAATAGATGGAAGTACTATTATGATGATGACTAATCACTAGATGATTTCAGTGTGACCTTGCTGTGATTAATGCAGGATTTGAAATAGGATCGATTTAATGGGCTGTGACCATATATTTGTTCCAGGGGAGGGTGAAACATAGATGTGTTTCCATAATACACACTAAAAATCAATGTTTTATCTATTTTAAAGTAAGTCATTTTATCTAGTCCTTTCCATTCTTCATTTGTTTATATCACTTAGAAATAAACTTTCCTATTATCACAGGGATAGGATTTTAGAGAAAAAAATAATGCCCTGAACGGGGCTGACTGTGTCCTATTCCAGGCATATTCCGCACAAGATATGGAAATCTGAGATTTGGAGGACTGATTTTATACCCAGACCAAAGTTCTCCCTCCAAACCAGAATGCTTTTCTAAAACAAAAAAGAAATTAGTCTTTCAGTGGTGACAAGCATATGTCCTAACACCAGACAGAAAAGTGATAATAGTAATCAGCAAACATTAACTGTTGCTCTTTCTGCTGGAGTGCTCTGATCCATTAAATTAAAATGAATATGAACAGGGGTGCCTGGGTGGCTCAGTTGGTAAAGCCATTGGCTCAGGTCATAATCCCAGGTCCTGGGATCAAACCCTGAGACAGGCTCCCCGCTCAGCAGGGAGCCTGCTTCTCCCTCTCTCTCTCCTCCAGCTTGTGCTGTCTCCCTCTGTCAAATAAATAAAATCTTTAAAAAAATGAATATGACCAGTTTTCAGATAAATAATCTTCAACAACTGTATTTCCAATAGAGCAGTTCAATCCCCCTATCCCAGATTTACCCAACTCTGGTTCTCAAAGATCCCTAATCTTCTATAAGGATAACTTTTCATTTCCTGGATACTACGATTTGGAATGGGGAGGGGTGAGGGGGAGGTAAGGGTGGAGAAAGGCTCCAAAGCTAACGGTGAAGTCCCTGAACAGAGGTGGACAGTGCTGACACGAGACCTGCTGAGCTCCCTACTCACATTCCTCTCAAGGAACCGGTCAGAGGAGCGGCCAGTGTGGCGAGGGCAATAACCTTCAGGCTAGATCCTGATGAACTGCTCGCAGGCCCCTGGGTTTTATCGTTATGATCTGCACATATCTATCAAACAATGAAACCCCAAAAGATACTGTGTTGGGTACCTTATTGAGCAAGCACCTGACATTAAACCTGCAACAAAATAGGCAGTCTCACAATCAATGACCCATGTGTAAGGCAGCAAATCCCAACGGTGGTAACAGAGGGTTTGCGGGTGTGCTCACTGACAGCACAGCGGGGTCCTGTTACAGGAGTTCTATTACTGAGTGACTCATCCCTTGATAGAAAAACAGGTGCTAGCTGGTGGCTACAGCCAAGAATGGATGGCTGATAAGTACAAGCACCTGGGTCTTATCTGAATATTCTAGTTTAATAAAAACACCTAGTGGCCCTTTGCTCCTCAGTTTACTCATTTATTCAACAAATTTGTAATCCAACGTTTCTTATTTAGGACATACCAAGCTGGAAGGTGGGGATAAAATGGTGAGTTAAACAAACTGATCCTGCCTGAGAAGCTGACAAGTAAATAGGTAAAGATGCAGTAACTCAATTATACTGTGTCCCACGAGAGGGGAAGGGCAGCGTCCCCCCAGAGCACAAAGAAGGAACACCTGACGTAAACCAAAATTGGAAGTGAAGAAGAAACTAAGGCTCACAGGTTTAAGGGAAAATTATTTTAAGAGAAGGTGGGGAGGGTGGTTGA
Organism: Callorhinus ursinus; assembly: GCF_003265705.2. Classification (NCBI taxonomy): domain Eukaryota; kingdom Metazoa; phylum Chordata; class Mammalia; order Carnivora; family Otariidae; genus Callorhinus; species Callorhinus ursinus. Next base: position 704,453 of record NW_027397087.1, on the reverse strand, counting down.
AGGGAAGAGGCAGAGAGGGAGGGAGGCGAGTTCTTGGCACAGGGAAGAGAACGTTTGAAAGCTTGGAACTGAAACTGCAGGGTGTGTCAGACATACTGGCTGAAGCATGCACTAGCTCCCAGTAGGGTGCATGCATGCGTGTGCGCGTGCGTGTGATGTCAAGTTGAGATGAGGCTGGACAGGAAAGCAAAACCAGGAACACAAAGGGTCGAGTAAGCCAAAGCACTTAATCCTGAGACAATAGACAACCCCTGAGGAATTTCAAATCAGGAAATGATTGTAAGTTGGAAAGATCCCTCTGTTTATTACAAAAGAGAAAAGAGAAGATTTAGTTATTCTCCCAACTCCTGCCTCAAAGACAACCTGCCAAATATGTTCATAAAGTTTTACCATCCCAAACAGGAGCCTGTGGTATTTTCTAAATTTATGAAAACCATACTAAGGTTGCCAGGAAGGTCCAACTGGGTCACCAGCAGCCCTGAGGTAAAGTGATGAACTCCAAGCAGATTCTGGGCCAAATTAAAGAGGTCTTGGCCAAACTGTGGAAGAAGCCAAGATGCCCTTCAACAGACGAATGGTTAAAGATGTGGTTTATATTACAATGGAATATTACTCAGCCATCAGAGAGGATGAATACCCACCATTTGCATCGACATGGATGGAACTGGAGGAGATTGTGCTAAGTGAAATAAGTCAAGCAGAGAAAGTCAATTATCATATGGTTTCACTTATTTGTGGAACATAAGAAATAGTGCAGAGGAGCACAGGGGAAGGGAGGGAAAACTGAATGGGAAGAAATCAGAGAGGGAGACAAACCATGAGAGACTCTGGGCTCTGTGAGACAAACAGGGTTGCAGAAGGGAGGGTGTGGGGGATGGGGTAACTGGGTGATGGGCATTAAGGAGGGCATGTGATGTGATGAGCACTGGGTGTTATATGCAACTAATGAATTGAACACTCCATCAAAAACTTATGATGTACTATATGCTGGCTAACTGAACATAATAAAAAATAAAGTGAAGGTGGTCAGTAGCAGCAGAATTGGATCTACCATTTAACATTGAGTCAGCGACTGGCTTATTGTAACATTAACTCATGTGATAGACATTATGTATGAATAAATAATCATAGCTACATATTAAAAAAATAAAGAGGGCTTGGCTTTTTTTGTTTCTACTGTAGGTGTTGGTGCTTTCACTCCTTATCTTTCTAAAACCTATCTAATCCCAACTAACCATAAAATTGAAGAACACTTTACTTTGGTTTACATCAGTAATAAAACTGTTCCGATTGGAAGACAAAGGTGAAGAAATCCTATCTACCATAAGCTTATAAGGTATTTGAACAAATTTGGTATTTGATACATACTGTCTGAAATTGCTAATTTGAGTGCAAGGACCATGTTTTCCAGATTCCCTCAGGCTAAAGTAATTGATCTCTATCCAACCACATCCACAAAAAAGGAAAATATAAACAAAAACAATCACACAACCATACCCTGCCCCTACATGTTTTATGCCACTTACTTCAATTTTTCTCCTGTGTATTTCCTTATAGAGCTTACAAAACCTTGTACACAGCACGTACATATAATAGGGTCTTTTTGCAATGATGATATGTTTTTAAATCTGTGTGTTTATGTGTATAACAATCTGTTGGTCACAACACACCTGAAAACTTAATTCAGAGCTCATGCTCTCTCAAACTTTGGTGTTGAATCGGACAGGAAAAGTAAAGTAGTAGGGACTTCTAAACGGATCAACCCAAAAAATTTCATTCCCAACATGGACAAGAGGGTTGCCAAAGGGACCTTAACTGTGCTGATTTCATATGTCCCTCCCATTTCCAAAACTTTACATTTAAAATATTTGAAATTATAATTGTTATCCTTGAAGGGTAAATGTCTGATTCCTGGGCTTTTCATGGTGCTCTGTGGTACTCCCGACCTTTACTTTTCTGAAATAGAGGGTTGATAAAGGCTGGGTAGGCCCAAGGACCCAGAAGGGTCCTGCAGGACCAGCCAAGGGGGTTCTGGGCTTCACACAGGATAGAAATCAAATGCAAGTGACGAGGAAGTGATAGCAGAGTTCATTGAAGACCTGGAGGGAGTGCATCTGGGAGTCTTGGAAAGGAAAGGAGAGTGAGTCTCACCTTTCTTGGGGTTTTTATTGAGGGTTGTGGTCTGGTGTACATGTCTTCTCAGGCATCCAGGAACTGGTTAGTACTAAGACGAGTGTTTAGATGTCCTCACAAGTTACTTATGACCTGGAACCAGGGGTCTTGGTGAGTCAGTGGTCTGGAAAACCTGCATGATGACCTTGCCAGGTCGCTCCTTAGAGGGCATCTATTGTGTTGGAAGACTTCAAAGAAATCATTAACTTCTTGACCTTTACATGGAGGACATACATTATCTGAACTACAAGGCGTGTGTTAAGGTGAAGGTGTAAGTCCTAGCTAGAACAGAGGCAGCAAGAAAAGCTCCTGGTCTCCCTTCAGTTTCCCTGTCTTAGAGTCACGTGGTGATGGTCACATGGAAAAACCCATGACCAGGCTGCCTTACTGCAGGGTGAGAATGTTCTAGTCTTAATGTTCGTTCAGCCACTTTAGGGAGAGACACGTGTTAACAGCTTATCCTTTATGTTAAAATTTCAGTTAGAAACAGACAAACAACAAAGCACAAAATGATTGCTGGCTTCTTTCAGAAAGACTTCTCTTGTCATTCTGTTTCATTTTCTTGTGTACCTTGCCCTAATACTAAAATCAAGAAATCGTGCTTTGTAGCATTTTCCAATGTCCATGGTGTAATTATTTCCACTGTGACCCATGACAACTATCATGGCATGCCACTGAAGGCAGAGTTGGGATGTGTGCAACCAGCTGTCCAAGAAGTTGGTGCAAGCTAGTTTCAGCACATCAGTGCCTATGACAGTAGTTGAGCCATACCAGACGACACGATCCAGTCAAGTCACTCCAGCTGAGGATCCAGTCCTAGTAAAGTAGATACGAGCTTTTCCTGCTGTGCCTTAACTCCTGACTCCCAAACTCCTGACTCCCAAAATTGTGAGCATAATAAAATAGTTGTTTTTTTTAATGCCACAACTTAAAAAAACACTTTACTGAAATATAATTCACATGCCATATAATTCACCCCTTTAAAGTGTACAATTTAATGGCTTTTGTGTATTCATACATTTGGTTGCCCGTCACCATAATCAATTTTGGAACATTTTCCTGCCACCCCTCAAATCTTATGTCCCTTAGCTGTCACTTCCCAATCCTCCCACCCCTCCTCCCCTCCCTGGGCAACAAGTCATCTGTTTTCTGTCTCTGTAGATTTTCCTGTTCTGGGCATTTCGTATAAATGGGATCATGCAAAGTGGTCTTCTGTGACTGGCTTCATTCACCTGGGCATACTCTTTCCAAGGTTCATCTGTGTTGTAGCGTACATCAATACTTCATTCTTTTTTGTTATTAAATAATATTTCATTATATGGCTCTACCACATTTTATTTATCCATTTATCATTTGATGGAATTTGGATCACTTAGTCTTTGTGTTAGTCAATTCAGGCTTCTATAACAAAAATACCATAGACTGGGTTGTTTAAACATTTATTTCTCATAGTTTTGGAGGCTGGGAAGTCCAAGATCAATGCCTTACTGGTGAGAGCCTGCTTCCTGATTCATAGACAGCTGTCTTTCCACTGTGTCCTCCCATGGTGGAAGAGGCAAGAGAGCTCTCCAGGTTCTCTTTTAAAGACCATTAATTCCACTCATGATGGCTCCCCCCTCATGCCCCAGTCACCTCCTCAAGGCCCCACTCCTAATACCATCACCTTTGGGGCTTAGGATTTCAACATGTGAATTTGTAGGAGGACACAAATATTCTGTCCATAACACACTTTTTGGTTATTATGAATAATACCACTATGAACTTTCATGTACAAGTTTTTTTAATAGACATATGTTTTCATTTCTTTTGCATGTATAACCAGGAGGAGCATGGCTATACCCTATGGTATCTCTGTTTAAATGTTTGAACAACTACCACGCTGTATTCCCAAGTGGCTGCACCACTTTACATTCCCACCAGTGTACAAAGGCTTCAATTTCCTTACATCCTCACCAACTCTTGTTGTTATCTGTGTTTTTTATTGTAGCTGTCCTGGTGGGTATGAAGTGATATTGCATTGTGAATTCAGTTTGCATTTCCCTGGTGGCTAATGATTTGAGCAACTTTTCTTGTGCTGGTTTGCCATGTATATCTTCTTTGGAGAACTGCCTATTCAGATCCTTTGCCCATATTTTAATTGGGTAGTCTTCTTATTATTGAGTTGTAATAATTATTTACATATTCTAGATATGAGTCCCTTATCAGGTATCTGATTTGCAAAAAAATTTCTCCCACTTGGTGGGCTGTCTTCTCACTTTTTTGCTAGTGTTCCTTGAAGCACAAGTTTTGGTTTTGATAAAGTCTAATTTATCTGATTTTTAAAATTTTATTGCTTGTGCTAATAGCTAAGAAACTATTTACTAATTCAAGGCCAATGATTTATTTATTTATTTTTTTTTTTTAAAGATTTTATTTATTTATTTGAGAGAGAGAATGAGAGAGAGAGAGAGAGCATGAGGGGGGGAGGGTCAGAGGGAGAAGCAGACTCCCCGCCGAGCGGGGAGCCCGATGCGGGACTCGATCCCGGGACTCCAGGATCATGGCCTGAGCCGAAGGCAGTCGCTCAGCCGACTGAGCCACCCAGGCGCCCCAAGGCCAATGATTTATACCTGTTTTCTTTCAAGAGTTTTATAGATTTTGCTCTGATATTTAGGTCTTTGATCCATTTTAGGTTAATTTTTGTGGGTGATGTGAAGGCCCAAATTTGTTCCTTTGCGTAGCATCTGATTGTCCCAGTAACATTTATTGAAAAGATTATTCTTTCCCCATTTGTTTTGGCACCCTTGTGGAAAAATCAAGTGCCTATAGACGCGAGGGTTTTTTTCCAATCTCCATTCCATTTCATTGATCTATAAGTCTATTCTTATGCCAGCACCACCCGTCTTGGTTACTGTACCTTTGTGGTAAGTTTTGAAATCACACAGTGTGAGTCCTCTAATTTTATTCTTCTTTCTCAAGATTGTTTTGGCTTTTCAGTTCCCTTGAAATTCTGTATGAATTTTAGGATCAGCTTATCAATTTCTGCAAAGTCAGCTGGGATTCCGATAGTGATTGCATTGAGTCTGTAGATTAAGTTCAGGAGTATGGCTATCTTAACAATTTGTATTCCAAACAATTAACATAGGATGTCTTTCCATTTCTCTAGATCTTCTTTAATTTCTTTCCATGATGTTTCGTAGTTTTCAGAGTATGAAGTTTCTTAGGTTACATTTATTTCTAAGTATTTTATCTTCTCGTGCTATTGTAAATGGAAGAGTTTTCTTAATTTCATTTTCTTTTTTTTAAGAATTTATTTATTTATTTGAGAGAGTGAACAAGAGAGAGAACATAAGCAGGGGGAGCAGCAGAGGCAGAGGGAGAAGCAGACTCCCCGCTGAGCAGGGAGGCCGATGTGGGGGCTCCATCCCAGGATCCTGAGATCATGACCTGAGCCAAAAGCAGATGCTTAACTGCCTGAGCCACCCAGGCGCCCCTCATTTTCTTTTTTTTTTTTTTAAGATTTTATTGATTTCTTTATTTTGAGAGAGAGAGGGTGTGTGTGAGTGGGGGGAGGGGCAGAGGGAGAGAGAGAATCTCAAGCAGACTCCCTGCTGCTCATAGAACCTGATGCGGGGCTCAATCTCGTGACCCTGAGATCATGACCTGAGCTGAAATCAAGAGTCGGTTGCTTAACCGACTGAGCCACCCAGGTGCCCCCAATAGGTTGCCTTTCAAAACAAACCAGATGTAATAGCAACATAATTGTTTCTTTCCTCTGCCTTAACTAAAGCACAGGTTTATTAGTTATTTTAGCATCACCTTTTTCTTTTTTTCTTGTTCATAAACACCATACATTTATTTTATTTTAATTGTGGTAAAAAACACATAACAAAATTTACCATCTTAACCACTTATTTTTTTAAAGTAGGCTCCACACCCAGCATGGAGTCCAACATGGGGCTTGAACTCACAACCCTGAGATCAAGACCTGAGCTAAGATCAAGTGTCTAATGTTTAACCAACTGAGCCACCCAGGCACCCCCCCATCTTAACCACTTTTAAGTGTACAGTTCAGTAGTGTTAAGTATATTCACATTATTGTGCAACAAATCTCCAGAATGCTTTCATCTTGCAAAATTAAACATTGAAGCTCTATACCTATTAAACAACTCCCTATTTCTCCCTCCCTATCCAGCCCCAGGAAACTGCCATTTTACTTTCTTTTTCTATGAATTTGACTTATCCAGAGTAGCATCTAGATAAGTAGTAGACTTATCTAGGATAGTCTACTCATATAAGTGGAATCATACAATATGTCTTTTTGTGACGGGCTTATTATACTTAGCATTATGTCCTCAAGGTTCATCCATGTTGTGGCATGTGTCAGAATTTTCTCTCTTTTTAAGACTGAATAATGTTCCATTATATATATCACATTTTATTTTGTTTCCATCTCTTGGCTATTATGAATAATGTTGTATGTACGTGGGTACGAAATTATCTCTTTGAAACAGAATAATGTTTAAATCTTAGCTGCATTCTGCTCTGTTAACTTGGCTTATTTTAACCATTAGGAAATCAGTAACTCAACATACAGGACCACCCTCTTTTCGCAGTATTTGTTCACTTTGTATCATATAACTGTAAGCATGAGGAATGTAGCCTTAATGTAGCTGAGTGATAGGCTTGGAAGGACCTGACCTCATACCTGGGCAGGTATGTCTGCCACAGGCCACATCCCTGCTGCAAGGGAAGCTAGAAGAGTGAGCATCAACCATTTTCAGCTTCAGGTACATAAGGTGAAAATTTCTCTACACAAGGTGGTGAGGGGTCTTTGCTGTTCAGGGAGCCAGAAGAATAACTTAGCATCAATTTTCTTAAATAGTTTGCTTATCTTTATTAGGGTATCAATGGATTATAATTTAGCCACAGATTAAACCTGATCTTGCCAATTTTGATGCAAAGAAGGTTTTGATATCTACTAAAATCTCCACAGTTAAGAAAAAATAAAAGCAGAAACACCTTTGATTTCTTACTATATTTAGCAAAATAAAATTTTAGAAGTTTTATTTAAATTCCAGTTAACATACAGTGTAATACTAGTTTCAGATGTACAACATAGTGATTCAATGCTTCCATAAAACACCCAGTGCTCATCACAACAAGTGCCCCCCTCAAAAAGAAAAGCAAAGCTGGCGGCATCAAAATTCTGGACTTCCAGCTCTAATACAAAGCTGTCATCATCAAGACAGTATGGTCCTGGCACAAAAACAGACACATAGATCAATGGAACAGAATAGAGAGCCCAGAAATGGACCCTCAACTCTATGGTCAACTAATCTTTGACAAAGCAGGAAAGACTGTCCAATGGAAAAAAGACAGTCTCTTCAACAAATGGTGTTGGGAAAATTGGACAGCCACATGCAGAAGAATGAAACTGGACCGTTTCCTTACACCACACACAAAAATAGACTCCAAATGGTTGAAAGACCTAAACGTGAGACAGGAGTCCATCAAAATCCTCGAGGAGAACACAGGCAGCAACCTCTTCGACCTCAGCCGCAGCAACTTCTTCCTAGAAACATCGCCAAAGGCAAGGGAAGCAAGAGCAAAAATGAACTATTGGGATTTCATCAAGATTAAAAGCTTTTGCACAGCAAAGGAAACAGTCCACAAAACCAAAAGACAACCGACAGAATGGGAGAAAATATTTGCCAATGACATATCAGATAAAGGGCTAGTATCCAAAATATGTAAAGAACTTATCAAACTCAACACCCAAAGAACAAATAATCCAATCAAGAAATGGGCAGAAGACATGAACAGATATTTTTCCAAAGAAGACATCCAAATGGCCAACAGACACATGAAAAAGTGCTCCACATTGCTCGGCATCAGGGAAACCCAAATGAAAACCTCAATGAGATACCACCTCACACCAGACAGAATGGCTAAAATTAACAAGTCAGGAAACGACAGATGTTGGTGGGGATGTGGAGAAAGGGGAACCCTCCTACACTGTTGGTGGGAGTGCAAGCTGGTGCAACCACTCTGGAAAACAGTATGGAGTTTCCTCAAACAGTTGAAAATAGAGCTACCATACGATCCAGCAATTGCACTACTGGGTATTTACCCCAAAGATACAAAGGTAGGGATCCGAAGGGGTATGTGCACCCCAGTGTTTATAGCAGCAATGTAATAGCCAAACTATGGAAAGAGCCAAGATGTCCATCGACAGATGAATGGATAAAGATGTAGTATATATACACAATGGAATATTATGCAGCCATCAAAAGGAATGAGATCTTGCCATTTGCAACGACATGGATGGAACTGGAGGGTGTTATGCTGAGTGAAATAAGTCAATCAGAGAAAGAAATGTATCATATGACCTCACTGATACGAGGAATTATTAATCTCAGGAAACAAACTGAGGGTTGCTGGAGTGGTGGGGGGGTGGGAGGGATGGGGTGGCTGGGTGATAGACATTGGGGAGGGTATGTGCTATGGTGAGTGCTGTGAATTGTGCAAGACTGTTGAATCACAGGTCTGTACCTCTGAAACAAATAATGTAATATATGTTAAGAAAAAAAAAAGAAGAAGAAGATAGCAGGAGGGGAAGAATGAAGGGGAGTAAATCAGAGGGGGAGACGAACCATGAGAGACGATGGACTCTGAAAAACAAACTGAGGGTTCTAGAGGGGAGGGGGTTGGGGGGATGGCTTAGCCTGGTGATGGGTATTAAAGAGGGCACGTTCTGCATGGAGCACTGGGTGTTATGAACAAACAATGAATCATGGAACCCTACACCAAAACAAATGATGTAATATAAGAGGGCACTTTTTGAGATGAGCACTTGGTGTTGTATGAAAGTGTTGAATCACTATATTGTACACCTGAAACTAATATTACACTGTATGTTAACTAACTGGAATTTGAATAAAAACCTTAAAAAGAAAAAAAATTTGTGTCCTTTTTCAGACGAATTTTGTATTTTTTCTCATTTCTCATTCACTTACCCTAATTCACCAACAATGCCTACTAAATGCCTTGGTAATTATCTTTGGAGTTTCTGCATTTCATATACAGTATAGAAAAAGTATTCTCTATTACTCAGCTTATGTTTAGTACTACTTTTAAATGCTTTTTATTTTTTTTAATTTTTTAAATGCTTTTTAAATATACAGTTGTGACATTTTTTAGTCTTCAATACTCACTGGTAAGACGATGTTTAAATGTCATATCAATTAACCCCCACTTAGTTTTTTCATTTACTAACACTTAGGAAAATAATAAATTAATATCTCACAGAGAAATATTTAATATGTATCACACAAAAGAAAAAATATCAGATGCGTATCCCGAGAGAGTAAAATATTCTTTGAAGAATCACAATTCACATATTTTCACGGAGGATAGTGGTACCTCTTTAATTTAATGCCATATTCAAAGGTCAAATTTTACTCAAACTGCCCTACCTTCACCCCTCCTTCCCACCTCCTTTCTTTTACTATTCTGGGAGAGGAATATAGCTTAAAGGTCTAAGACTCTAGAATCATGTTGCCTGCTTTGCCACTTAATGAACTGTTATCCTTGGGTAAGTCAGTTAAATTCTTTGTACTTCCATTTCCTCATGAGAACAATTATAGTACCAACCACTGAGGACAAAATGAGTTAATACATGTAAAGTGCTCAGATCACTGCTTCGCGCACAGTTAGTATTCAGTAAGTGTTAGCTATCATCATGATCTTGAGAAACTTTTTCTTCTGAGGGCCTTCAAATACAGCAAGGGCTTCTAAAGAGTGAAATATTTGCGTTCTTTATCGTTATCTTTGATCTTCAGTAACACACAGATATGGTCAATGTCAACAAGAAGTCAAATGATTAGAAAAATGTTTATTAGCAAAGTCAAACACTAACAACTCGGGAGAAAAATATAGGGATCAGGGAGGAGAAAAAAGAATCATCTGATTTTCATAAATCTCTCACTTGGGTAAATAGGTATAACATGTTGGAAGAGATCATGAGTGGGTATCAAGATTTGAACACAGGAATCAAAAATGTGCTCGTGGGACACGATTACAGCTTTGCTGGTGCTTCACAGAAATGTTTAGTTGCCTAAAAATACTGCAGAAATCACAAACTGAATCAAGTGACTCAGCAAATCCTGTTAGAAGGTAATGAATTTACTGAATGCTCTTCAAACAAAGTGTAATGTTTCCATAATTACAGAAACTCAAAGCTTAAAACCAGCTAGCTGTTGTATGTTTATTGAGCTCTTTAATATCCTAGGTATACAAAAAAATGGGCAAGTCAGACTATGGTGAAGGAGGTAAGCTTATTACAGATTAAGGATTTAGCTCAGCTTCTGGCCTCGCCTTCATAAATATAAAAAGGTCCCAGTTGATATAATATATTGCCTAACTCTTTCTTTCCAAGCCAAATTTGACATAGCTTTATCATGATGCTCCTCCTCTGTAGTATCCAAGCAGAGGTTGTATAGTATGCTGAGGACTTACTATCATGGACCGGAGTTAATCATTGTTTTGGGGTATTGAGCTGAAGTCAGACTCATTTCTCCTAATCCTCATAAATAAAACCTACTTCACCCAATAAGCTCTCTGAGCTTGTTTGGAGGCATTTGAGACTCAGGGTGCCCTGGTTCTAGTCCCGTGCTCTTTCCCCTCTGTCACACTGCTTGTGACTCACCATGTGCTCGGGAACAGCTTCCTTCTGAATTCTTTTTTTTTTTGAAAGATTTTATTTATTTCACAGAGAGAGAGAGCGAGAACAGGAACACAAGCAGAGGGAGTGGGAGAGGGAGAAGCAGGCTCCCCTCAGAGCAGGGAGCCCAATGCGGGGCTCAATCCCAGGACCCTGGGATCATCACCTGAGCTGAAGGCAGACGCTTAATGACTGAGCCACTCAGCTGCCCTCCTTCTGAATTCTTAAAAGGAAAAACTCAGATGACCGAACATAAGTAACTTTGGAAATAGTAGTTCAGCAACTTCATTTGAGAAAAGTTTAGGAACTGTATTTATTTTAGGCTAAGCACACCCCTACAGAGGGCATGCTTTTGACCTGGGGTTTTCTCTCTGCGTTAGGAATGTAATCTGCACTCATTGCATAACCACCGTACAATGCCAGTTCCACCAGGCCGTGGTATTTTAGCTAAAATGGTATCTCGGGGAGTAGGGTTATTTAAAGGCTATGATTTTACATAATTTATAAGTTTTTTTCTATAAAAGATAATGGCATCACAGACCCAAAGGAGATCTACCATTTTGCTTTTGCATAGAATTTATAATTAAACTGAGACTTTTCCCGGAAAAGCCAAAATAGCAACTTAGAATGTTGCTGTAGCAATTCAGGAAAGAAAAAGTGAAAAATGGATACTTAGAATTTACCAAACAGCCATTTACTCAGTATGGTGCAGGACACAAGCACTGAGGGCATGTGCACTCTAGCAGGCTTACAATCTAAATTCAATACAAACAAGGGTATACCTGCACGTAGAAGAAAATAAAGAGGCATCAAAAAGGAAGGTGAAAAACAATTTCACTGTTAGTAAAAATTTAAACTGGTTTCTTTAACGGAGCATTCACCTCCACTTCCAAAGGGATTAATGGCTAAACAAGATTGTCATTAACGATAAGCACTATGTCGTAGAGCAGGTCTCTAGAACTCACTCCTCTTGCACAAATGTAACTTGCTATCCATTGAACAACCCCCATTTCCCCTCCTCAAATCCCCTGGCAACCACCATTCTATTATCTGCTTCTATAAATTTGAGATACCTCATGTAAGTGGAATCATGTCGTATCTGTCCTTCTGTGATTTATTTCACTTAGCATGTCTCCCAAGTCCATCCATGTTGGCACAAAAGGTAAGATTCCCCCCCAATCCTGGACTAATAATATTCTATTGTATGTATACAACACATTTTTTAAAAAATCCACTCATCTGTCAGTGGACATCTGGGTTGCTTTCTTGTCTTGGTTAAGGTGAATAATGCTGTATTAAACTACAATTTTGATGAGTGTAGGCCTCATGGTAAGTGTTCTTATCACACATACACAAAAAAGGACACAAGGAAACTTTGGAGATGATGGATCTGTTTATTGCTTTGATTGTGGTCATGGAATCACAGGTAAACATCTGTGTATATGTCCAAACCCATCAAATTGTATGCATTAAAGATGTGCAGGTTTTGTATATCATTTTTACCTCAGTAAAGCTGTAAAAAAAAAAACAACAACCCAAAAACATTAAAGCAAGCTGAAGATGATCTAGAAATGGTGTAATCAGAATTCTTCTGGGTCAAGTTCTTGTAAGGAAAACTTCCCAGCAGCTACCCATCATATAAGTTGTAATATGCAGGGAAAGGGTGGAAAGACAAAATGTCCTTGAAAGTTGTACCTTAACCCACTGATGCCACTATTCTCAAAAGACATCGGTGTGGATAATAAGCTAAAATATAAGTGTGAATCTCATGTATCTAATTTAAAAATAAACAGGGTATACAAAACTCCCTATTAAACTTACTGAGTTTTGATTATAAAGGTTGGAGGGACTTACCAACACCAGGGGAAATAGCTTCCCTCTTCTGCAGTCAGGCATCTAGTAAATAGTAACATGCACTACATAACAAAAAAACTTTACAATGTTTAGTATAGTACTTTATGCATTTGAGTGTGAACTTGCTTAAATCTCAATCTTCCTAAAAGTATAAATTAAGAACTAAAGCTTTCAAAGTCTTTCCCAATAGTATGGTTTTAGAATTGTAGTACATTTAGTATTTTAGAACAATTCTCTGAGGACAGCGATTGTACCTGTGCTTAAGATCAATAAGGATAGGGAGCCTGGGTGGCTCAGTTGGTTAAGCAACTGCTTTCGGCCCAGGTCATGATCCTGGAGTCCCGGGATCGAGTCCCACATCGGGCTCCCTGCTCGGCGGGGAGTCTGCTTCTCCCTCTGACCCTCTTCCCTCTCGTGCTCTCTATCTCTCACTCTCTCTCTCTCAAATAAATAAATAAAATCTTAAAAAAAAAAGATCAATAAGGATATAGCAAGTAATCTATTGATTATGGACAGCTTCGCTACCTCAACCAGTTGACATCTTATTACGCATTGGGTATCTCATAGCTTGATGCCTCTGTTTTGCAGGAAATAATGACCTGCAGTAAATACAGAACTTTAGACATAGCCTCAATCATACCTGTTAGCATTCATTGGGTCTTAAACCACCTCCTTACTTTTCCAATAAAAGTTTTGGGACACTTGAAATACGACTTTTAGAGGGCTGCATAATCAGACTAACAGGAGAAATTTCTATTAGTCTAACTTGAAAGAGAAAAAAAAAATCCATAGATTCAACTTTAATTTTGAGGCTCTGTTTTTTAAATAAAATACTTGTTAGTGACTTGTTAATTATTGAACCTAATACTTCTTTGGTATCTGTACACATTTGGCTGTACATACATATTTCTAAACTATCAGTGTTAGAATTTACTCAGATCACTGCTAATAAATTCTACTAGAATGTTCTTGAGGAAGTTTTTCCTTATATATAGTCAGCTGTCACTTTTTTTCTGAAAAGACTGATCAAGAGATAAAAGTAGCAGACATGAAACTCACACCACATGTGATATGACAAATGGGAGTGTACCAGCTGCTACAAGCAGCTCATGCAGGCAGTGTATATATTATAAATATCTTTTAATTGAAGTATTTGATTTCAAGGACATAATGCAGTTCCTCAAATATCACACTAGTCAACAGCTGAATTAACATTTAAAAAGCACTAACTTTCATGTTGTTTAAACACAAAACTTGTAACTGAGTCCTCCCATATCAACTTATATTTTCAAAGAATTATTTGGTCCCACTACCTAATAAAGATAACAGAAAAAGAAAGTCATGTTATTTTCATTTAGTTCAAATTACAAAAGTATATCAAGAAAACTTTGTCCAAGGGAGCCTGGGTGGCTCAGTTGGTTAAGCGACTGCCTTCGGCTCAGGTCATGATCCTGGAGTCCCGGGATCGAGTCCCGCATCAGGCTCCCTGCTCAGCAGGGAGTCTGCTTCTCCCTCTGACCTTCCTCCTTCTCATGCTCTCTCTCTACCATTCTCTCTCTCTCTCAATAAATAAATAAAAATCTTAAAAAAAAAAAAAAGAAAACTTTGTCCAAGAAAACTTTAAGAGGATAAACAGTGTAATATGATTCTAAAACATCGGCTACTCTTTTGAAGACTACATCAAACATACATCAATTATCATAACCACTATAGCTTTCATTATTTAATCCTAAACTTGTCAATATTTAAATAATTATAGAAAATTACTTCAGAAGAATAATTTTACCAAATACAGTTTCTAATTATCATCAAAAACTTTTAAAGCAAACTTTTGCTATTTCATATTTTGAAGATTTGTAGAATGAAGTCATTACATACATTAGCTACATAAATTCTGACGAAGCAGAAATGACTATTAGACTAAGGTAACAATAACATGGCCCTGGATCAATACTATCAGACATTCTTAAAAGTCTAAAACGTTAGGTTTATTTTGTTTCAATTGCTATATAGTTATCTTTAATTATCTTTAAAGTTTATGAATAACAAAACAAAAAAATCACAAAATAATTGAAAATTTTAAAATTATTATTTAGAAGGGTACTAACAATTTTGTTGCTCTGTTTGCTGTTAATTGTCTTAATAAGTTCAAACAAAACAAAACTATACCGGGCTAAATCACCAATAACTTTACAAATAATGTGAAGAATAAAGTTTCATTGCTCTTCTTTAAAACAAACATTTAAATGGACATGAAAGCAAGTCAATGTTGTGTGATCTTAGAGTTGACAAAGACTAAGGAATTTTACTTAGTAGTATAAAAATGCTAATATGGTATAGGAGAATTCAGTAAAAGTCATTACTGCATCCATTTGTAAGAAAATCCTCCTCCCTGTGGCGCCTGGGTGGTTCAGTCAGTTGAGCTGTTGGACTCTTGGTTTCAGTTCAGGTCATGACCTCATGGAGAATGAGCCCTGGTGTTGGGTTCTGCATTCAGCAGGGAGTTGGCTTGAGATTCTCTCTCCCTCTCTCTCTCTGCCCACTGCCCCACTCTGCTCGCGTGCTGGCATGCTTGCTCGCTCTCAAATAAATTAAATCTTTTAAAAGATTAATTTATTTGAGAGCGAGAGAGCAAGCACGAGTGGGGGTCAGAGGGAGAAAGAGAAGCAAGCTCCCCACTGAGCAGGGAGCCTGATACGGGGCTCAATCCCAGGACCCGGGATCATGACCTGAGCTGAAGGCAGGCGCTTAACGGACTGAGCCACCCAGGCACCCCGTCAAATAAATAGATCTTAAAAAAAAAAAAGAAAGAAAATTCTTCTCCCTTTATTCCATATGAAGATATAACAATCTTTATGGTTGATTACAGCATAGGATAATAGGTTGAGTCTAGGAATACGAGAATATTCACATTTTTAATATATATACATGAATGTGTGTGTGTATAATTATTTGCTTTACCTATCTCTGTTCCTATTACTCACCACTAATTAATTTTTCTCCATTTCTAGCATTACATGACTTTCCTCCAAGACACAATGCAATGATTACTTTTTAATTAAGAATACAGAATCTGGGTTGTCTGGGTGGCTCAGTTGGTTAAGCATCTGCCTTTGGCTCAGATCATGATCCTGGGGTCTTGGGTTAGAGCTGAGTCAAGCTCTCCGCTCAGCGGGATGTCTGCTTGTCCCTCTCCCTCTGCCTCCATACTTCCCCACCACTTGTGTTCTATCTCTCCCTCAAATAAATAAATAAAACCTTGAAAAAGGAATCTAAGGAAAATTATTTAGGCAGTTAATTATTCAGTTAGAAGCACTTCATTATATAGACTTCCTGTAGAAAATATATCGAGAGTCAGGTTATTAGGACCTGATTTATTCAGATAGTGCTGAATCTTAAAAATCAAATCTTAGTTTTATACAGACTCGATAGTCATAGTATTGCTTAACATTATCAGTTTCAGAAATAAAGGGCAGCCTAATTAGAAAATTATGTTTGATGGCTAGAATACACCAGAATATAAGTTGAAATTTTGTTCCTAATTACTTAAGATTATTTAAACATACCTACATGTTTCTTTTTCAAAACAGAGAAATTGCTTTTACTTATAAGCCCCCTTGCTAGCATTTTTTAAAAGTTAGGTAATAATTAGCAGTGGTCAAAGAAAACAGAATCCTATACTAAGAATGCTTCAAAAGTAATTCTCAAATATTTTTTTGGCTACTTCCAATTTCCCCACAGAAATTAATTAACTGCTCAGAACATATCGCTTTAATAGGCAAAAATATTTTTCAGTTACCTTCAAGCTTTTCCAGTGTATGGAAAGGAGGAAACAATATACCCAATATCAGTATGTAGAGTTTGAATCCATTTACACTAAAAATATACATACACCCAGAAGAAAATCTGGAAGGAGAGACACGTTGGCTCCTCCAGGTGGATAAGATTATGGATAATTTTCTTTTTATTATTCTATTTTCAAAAATAAGTATGAACTACTTTTGTAATTTAAAAAAGAAACTCACAGGGAAAAAAACCCATTGTACCTCACATGATTCTCAATTATTTTAAGACAAAATAAGAGAAACACAAAACACCAAAGAGATGTCCTAAATTTCAAGCAAATGTATGTGTTTTACACATTACATGAAAATACCTTCACTTTGCACTTTATAGGTAGTCCTCTCTTACATGGATCTTGTGTGAAATGTAGAAACTATACAATAGAAAAACAATTGTAACAACCTTTTAGAATCAAACACATTTTAGCTAAGGTTTTATCCGGTTGTAGCACGAACATTTACAAACCAATATCCTAAAACAAAAAAGTGAAGAGAACTAGGTATTTTTCTTCTGAAATTAGACATTTTTAGCTGCTATCACAAACAGCTTTGGATTATTCAATTACTTCCTCGATACATGCCCAAAGATGCCACAACCTTGCATTAATTTGTGAGAATCAAGGCCTACTGCCTGCCAGGCTTTGAGCTTAGTACTGGAGATGTGACAGAGAACAGACTTGGGCTTCATGAAATTACCAATCTAGCTGGGAAGACAGATGAACAATTAGAAAACACTGATATATCAGTAGTGTTAGGAGAACAGTGTTAAGATGAGAGCGTGCAGCAGATACCTCTAACAGGTTTAAGAGGTATTTAAACTGTGTTTAAGCTGAGACCTGAACATTAAGAAAATGATAAATGAGAACTTGGGGAAGAATGTTCAAACAACATTTGCAAAGAATTTTCAGCATTTGCAGTTTTCCCAGAAACTGAAACAAGTTCATTCTAGCTGAAGTACTGGAAGAGAAGAGGAGGTGTGGTCAACAGATTATAAATCATACTGTTTATTCTAAGAGGCCTTAAGGAGTAAAATTTGTGCTCTATAGACTATTCTGGGGCAGCATGTGTGGAGGATAGCATATAGAGATGCAGGACCGGTGCCAGATAGACCAGCCTGGGGGCTGCTGGAGTAATGCAGACTAAGATAATGGCAGGAGAGGGGGAGAGATACAGAAAGATGAGAAAAATTGAGGGAGTTGCACCAACAGGATTTGATGAGTGATTTGGAGATGATTCAAAGTTCTGCAGCTTGATAATTGCTGATATTAGGGCTATTCAGTGAGACTGGAAACCCAGGACCTAGCCAGAATACCTTCTGTCCCTGGGGGGTGGGAATGAGGGGTGAGTAGGGTTGGTGGAGGGGAGTGGAGGTGGAGAATGAGGTCAATTCTGGATAAACTGAATTTAATATGTCTACAAGATGTCCCAGTGGACGTTCCCAGTAGGCAACTGCATATATAACTTATGAGCTAGGAGATTTAGGGCAAGGTCTATATTTCAGAATGATAAAACATACAGTTGGTTTTCACAACCTTTAAAAATATCCACGTCCATTTGATCCACCGAAAAATGGCCTCCCGTCCACCCCCAACATGAGAACAATTAATGTAGATAGTAAAGGACGCCTTGGGAATAAACAATGTTTTTCAGGGAATTGGTAGAGTGAGAAGAGACCTAAGGGGGGACTCAGGGAACACTGACATCTAAGGGACAGGCAGAGAAGCCTTCAAAAGAAGAGACTGAAAAGTGAGTTTGTTCTCCCCTTTACTGATTTCTAATCTAAGTAGAGGAAAAGAAATCCAGATGGCCAAGGGGAAAGATAGGCCTCTTCTAAACCTTTTTTAAGCTTTAGAATCTGCCTAAGAGTATCAATCTTTTCCTGCTGTTGTTGAGGCTGAACTACAGTTGTACAGAAAGGAACTGGTGAATGGACTGCTGGGCAAGTGAGGGGAGAATTAGGGCCTCATTCACCTCTTTAATTTTATACAAGGGTTAATGAAGTTTTTTTTTTCTTTCTCTCACTCTCTTTTTTAAATCAAAGTAGAAAAGTAAGAGAATGCTAAAACTCTCTTCCTGACTTCTGGAAGGTGAGGTCTAATTCTAATCCAGGCTCCATGTTGCAGGTTTGGTTGATAAATGCAACATAGTTAATTTTAGAAGCAAATAATTCTGGTAATTCAGTGTATTCCAGGACTCCAGCGAAAACTCTTACCTAGAAAATACTTGGATCAACTCTTCTCAGCTTTGGTGTAAATTCATAGTGTCACAGTCTTGGCCAGGTCCAGGACATTAAAAAAAAAAAAAATCCTGGTTTAGCGAATGAAAATACATAATAATGTAAAGGATAAGAATCAATACTCATTCAAATACTTAAGATGCCCATCACCAACAAAATGGACAAATACATGAGGGTGTATTTCCACAATAGAATATCATATCATTCTGGAAGCAAATGAACTAGAGCCATGTGTACTGACAGACATGAATCTTAAAGAAATAACATTTTCAGCAAAATCCAGCAAGTTACAGAAGGATGTGTAGTGTGACCCTATTTACACAAAAATTGTAAAACCCCCAGGGGCATGACAATGGCTGTATTTAGAATAGTGGTCACCTTGGAGGAGGGAAATAATGGGACATGGTAAGGTACACACAGGGTTTCAATTGTATCTATGATATTTGATTTAAGGTGGGTGATATAAACAATACTTATAAATTTTTTGACCTTTATTATTACTTTTTTGAGGTATACCTTGTGTAGTAAATAGTGTACATGTAAAAAAAAAAGAATCAATACTTCCAAGTGTATATGGGGGCTGAATCCTCATCTAGACTCTTGACATCTCTTATCTGAAAGCTTTGTAGCTCAGATAATAATAATTCTGTTTATCAAAGCAATAATATATAACAAGCTTTGCTATGAAAAATACTGGTAGCTCCGGGGCTGCCCTTTCACAGAATTGGTACACAGTCTTTTTGTGTTTTATGATTATAGTCTACAAGAGAAAATACTGGGGTATATACTATGTTTTATTTGTACTTAATTTTTACTGACGTTTGATTTTAGCAGATGCTGTTAAGTCAATGATCTGACCCAGAGAACATTACACTGACTACAATATTTTAAATATTAAGGACAGCATTGGAAAATACAGTTCTTATACTGGGTATATAATATGCAGTATTTGTTTTTATTGTTACACTTGATGCTGTTACTGAATCAATCAAACTATCTTACAAATTAGGAGCATACAGTGTTTAGGGATGAATTTTTTATTCTATATTCTTGTTACAGAATAAAAAAGGAGCAGGAATAGTTGGTCACAAAGTTTTGACAATTTTCATAGTTAGAATTAGAAATTAAGGGAGAATGAATAGGAGTAAATACCTACCAACAAATGTCCAGCAATATTATTTCCATTTGAAGTAATCCAGAAAATAAAAGTTCATATTGAAAGATAAGTAGTGTATCCAAATGGATCACTCCAGTTAAATCAGTTGCTTGTGATTCTTTTTTCTTTTTTCTTTAAATCAACAAAGGCAACTGACATTACCATCTTGCTCTTAAAAGATAGGAAGAAAGATAACTGGGGATGACTGCTAAAATATTAACTTAAATTTTGCTTTTTCAAGCCCCTTGATTAAGTAATTTAAGTAACTATTTAAATATTATTCCTATTATTAACATTTAATAGCTAATAATAATTTCTCAAATCATCCATTAACGTTAATTGTATCAACTTGCCAAATACAGAAATGTTCTGAGTTGGCCTATTTCAAAGGCCAGAAATGTAGCTCTGAATCTACATGACCATTTTTAAGATTAGGACATAACATGTATCAAAAATGTTCAAGGGCATTAAGATTTAATTCCTCAGTAGCCCTCAGAGTTTAGTGCTGATATTAATGATTCCCCAAAGTGGATACAGGATTTATATACAAATCCTCACATCTCAGGATTCAAGTAAATCATCTGTGTCAACTACTTTTGAAATTACTGCCAAAAGATTAATTTTAAAAACCATCTGATAATGCTTGCTTCCTTTTAACCCTAATTCTGATCATGACCACTCATTACAAAATCCATTCATTTTATCTCTAGTAGAAGCAAATTACTTGATTATAACCCTCCATCACCTCAATTAACTTCCTGTCCCTAGACCTGCAAAGTTAGCAAAGTCAAGTACAGAATACCTAAGAAGGTAGAAGAGGTAAAAAGGCATAGAGATGTTGGGTAGTCCCTCAGTTCTGTATACTGCTTAGCAGCACAATAATAAGTGAGCAATGACAGACAGCAATTGTCCTAATCTAGGTCAATACAACAGCCAAAATACTTTGTAAACACTTTCTTTGGCTCTTTTTGGAGATCAAATCAACACTGTTCTGATTAAATAGCATGAGAGGAGCTTAACAGCAACCAAAGTGTTCAACAATATTTACTTATTTAACATCTTTTATCCAAAAATCGTACTAAAAATAATACTTAACCATAACTCAGTAACTGAGAAAGGTAGATACTAATGTAAACTGCAAACACCAAGAACAGAAATTAGGAGTTGTGTGATACTGAATAATATATGTGAGCTAAAGATTCTGCTGTCTTATACAGCACTGAGTATACTTTCCTTTAACAAACCCAAACTTAGGCACAAGAACTCAGTGTTAATAGGATTTTACCTTTTCTTACTATATTTTATTTGTATTTGTATCTAATTTTTACTGAAATTTATTGAAATTTGATTTTTAAAAGATACTATTTAGAAAATGGTCTTACCCTGAGAAAATTATAGTGACACAATATTTTAGATATTACATTATGTTTAATTTAAATATTAGATTAAAAGTCTATAGTATCACATATACCAATTATTTAAGCTGTCTTTCCATTTGAGATGAAAAGCTTATGTTATGTCATATACATCATCTTCCTTGTGACTAAGAGCTGAATTGCGAGATACATACCTATAAGAAGTTGCAATCTGTGGCCATGAATAGTTCTGTGTATGTGTAAAGTTAATGAACCTATAAAAGGATTGAACTCCTATCCTTAGCCTCATTAGCACCATGCTCCAACTGAGTTAATTGGTGCAAAGTGTTAGATAAGACAGTGATAACTAAAGGAATAAGAACAAAGAAAGAAAGGTTCTATTTCATCATCTTAAGGTTTCACAGAGATGACGCAGGTTTACGATTCAAATTCCCACCTCCTGAAAAACAACTTCTTATATAACTCAACTCTCAAATCACAGAGATGCAGTAATCTTAAATTATTCTAAATACTTAAGAACCAATTATTAAAACTGATGCTCATTGTGAGGAATACACAGCTATATGAAATATAGTTACACAAAAAATAGAACTCAGTGAAAGATGACATTTTTAAAGCAAAAAAGTTGCTTGGGATTTCACATCAGTAGTGGCTAACTGGATAAATGCTAAAGATTTACATTCAAGTGCTTGTAGGATTACTGCAGAAAAATCAATTACTAAAAATCTTTACTCAGATGATGCACAAACCACCAATAGTGGTATTTAAATCCCAATCACTTTCAAGATAAGATACGCAGCTGTTAAGACATTCCAGAAGTGGGTTCACTGACACTAAAAATTATATTAAAAAAAAAAAAAAGACCTCATACAGTCTGCTGGCATTTCATACTAACCATTGGAGGAGGTAGTAAAGTGTTGGAATTTAGAACACAAGATCAGCACTAACTGTAAACATTTCTAAAGCACTGTATGTAATTCTTTAAAACATAAGTAGTGAAAAAGAATTAGAACTGATATAAAAGCAGAATTAAAAAAAGCAAAAAATAGAAATATTTAGTGAATTTACTCAAATGAAGAAAGCTTAAATGATACAGAACTGAAAATATTAGGAATCTATATACAATAAAAAGTGAATATAAATTAGCCAACTCCATGGACATTTCTAGTTAAGCATTCATACAAATACATATTCACCTTTTTCTTTTATGTAGAAATAACACATACATACATGACACAATGATTCTGGCAAAAAAAAAATTTCAGAGATACGAAAAATATCCTCAAGTTTTAAAAATGGTATGGAATAAGTTTTAACAATAATATTCTACATGAGTGGAAACCCCTGATGTAATTCCATGATTTTATCATGCCAGAAGCATGGTTGGTTTTAATTTTTTTAAACAGGTATTGGTATCTACACATTGGCTTATTAATAATTAAGGCATTTTGTATACACAGTATCTCAGTGTGGACAAATTTTTAGTATTGATTATTTGCTATGACATTTTAAACTTGCAAAGTCTTCAAAATAAGAAAATAGCTGCACACATTTAAGTGTTTTCTTATAAAACATAATCTTCAAAAAAGTCACGATGATTGGTCTTTGTGATTCCTAGTAATAAGTCCTGTCTTCTTTTTGACATAGTATAAATTATATTCTTATGCAGGACTGCATTAAGACCCAGTAGTTCTTAAACAATGTTACCAAATAACCATATAAATCCCGAATGCAGCAAAGGCGAACAATCTTCATAGTGCACTTTCACCTCATTGAAGTTGAAGCTGCTCCTTTTGGATATTTTTCCACTTCAATGTGAAGTAGATTGTTAGGGTTTCATTAGTGGTTTCATATGTGGCTTTTTAAAGAAAAAAAAAGGTTTTGATTTCTTCCACGGTTCACAGTTCTCAGATGAGACTTTTTTTGTTGTTTTTGAAATCTTAGTCTGGGGACGTTTTGAATAGTCAAATGCTCTTTAGTAGATGAAGTCTCTCAATGCAACTGTAATAAATAAGCATCTACATCCTTAGAAAACAAAACAAAAACATTTCATTAGCTGGTACAGCAAATACACATATGCACACCCCATTTTCTCCTCCCTTTTTGTTACGTGATTTGCTTTAGCTTCTTGTGACCTTCTGAGGGTAAATGTGTCTTACTGAACTTTTTTAAGCTGCATTTTGTTTAGCACTGCATCAATAAATGTTTGTTAAGTGCTGAGTGAATGTTCTGGTTCCTGTGATCAAATCACTCTGCTTTTATAGCTAAGCAAGATCATTAAATCATTCCCAGCAATTCCTTCATTGCTATATACACTCTAGGCCAGCCTGAGGACAGCCTTTCTGATTTCTATCCTTGAAAAATTACAGCTGAGGGCTTAATACTATAAAAGAGGCTTTTATCACAATTTAAGGAACTTCACAGAACTTTTTAAATCAATCAATGTTTTCTTAATAATAAATGCAGTATCTAGGGTCATAACCACCATAAAGTTTCTCTTTATAAAAAACTGTAATTGAAAGGAAATTTCTAAGGAGACAATATTTTTTCAGTACTACTAACAAGGTGCCTCCAGAACAAGGTGATATGTAATACATACTCTATATCCATTTTCTATCAACTTTTACTTCATTTCCCCATTATTGAAAGAACAACTAAAACAACAACAAAAAACTGGGAAATTGATATTTGTTTATGAGATTTTCGTCATTAAGAATTCTACAGAGTAAAATTATACACAGTGGTCACACACTTGTTTGATAAATCATTTTGCTTCTTTTCTTGAAGGTATCCAAGGAGAATTTTACAACTAAGTCCACAACATAATACCTCTTACTTAGAATACTGTATTTTTTAAACTAAAGAATGCTTGTATATTTCTGATTAATGCCCATTTATGATAGCAGTATGCCCCCCAGTAAAAGGGTGTAAATATTTCTTAAGAGAGATTTTTTCCCTCCTGCAATTATATTTTAACTACCAATGTTTTCTGGAGTTTAAATATTAAAATCCAAACTAGCAATATATCTTTTCCTTTAAGAGATAAGAAAATAAATAAAGAACAATGTCAAATTCATACTGTGATTTGAACATTTACTTTCCCAAAAGCATGACGTTAGCAAAAGCCAAGTACAAAATAATACCCTGAAAGCATTTGATTACATTCCTCACCCCTTGCTTCCTGAGTGTCACTGTCTTTTCGGATGCCTTCCTAACCTGGGTTCTTAACCTTTTCTCTAATTGGAGCTAGTTCATTAAATTCCCTCTAGCACATCATTTCCACAGCTGCATCTGAAATACATTCAATGGCTAATTCCTGTGTTCCTTGCCGAAGTCATATTCATATCCAGAGGACCTTAAGCATTTGTAAATATGAAACTGACTTTAGGCCTTATTAGAATAGTACTGTAGGGGCACCCGGGTGGCTCAGTCGTTAAGCGTCTGCCTTCGACTCGGGTTATGGTCCCAGGGTCCTGGGATGGAGCCCTGCATCGGGCTCTGCCCCTGCTTGTGTTCCCTCTCTCGCTGTCTCTGTCAAATAAATAAAATCTAAAAAAAAAAGAATATACTGTATTGAATATTTGAAAGACTTCATTTAATAAATGCATAATACTAATATATTATTTCTAATATTTAATTAAGCTTAAATAGAGATTTTAAGCTTAACTTTTAAGCTTAAGTGTGGATTACCTTGGCTATATTACCAGTATATCCTGGAACCAAAGTAAGATGGTTTTCCTGTTCCCATAATCCACTTAATTGTTGTTTTAAAATCTGAATATTTCTATGAGAAAAGAAAAAAGAATGCAAATATAAGAATATGGACTTAGTAAATACCCTTAATGAACACAGTTTCAAATTTTCAAGTATTTATCAGAAGAAATTGTACCATTTGAAATCAAGCAACTCTTTAAAATAATACTTGCCAATCATGGAAATTAAAGATTACTTATTTGTTAAAGCAGGAAAGAAAACTAGGCATTTGGAGCAGCATTTGGACAACCTGGTCTTGGGTATGAAGTGAGAAATTTTTGAGAGCCTAGAGAAAAAAATCTTTAAGAAGACTGTTGGGAGGTATTTTTTTGCAGCTTCATGATAATCTGGTTCATCTAGTAGAATACCCACACATTTTTACATTAAGGCAATATTCAAATTATGATTATAGTACAGTTTTTAGAATTATAATCATACACATTGGATTCTCAGGTTAATGTCTAGGTAGTCAAAAGACCTATAGGATGCAGGATGCTTCCATCCCTGTGCCTCAATACTTAACTCACCAAAAGCCATCTCTTTTTTTCTCCCTTACTCATTATAACAGGTATGAGGGTTAAAGCACTATTGCGCTTTTTCCTCCTAAAATGAAGTGTAAGGTACTGGGTATTTACCACAAAGATACAAATGTAGGGATCCGAAGGGGTACGTGCACCCCAAGGTTTATAGCAGCAATATCCACAATAGCCAAACTGTGGAAAGAGCCAAGATGTCCATCGACAGATGAATGGATAAAGAAGATGTGATATATATACACAATGGAATATTATGCAGCCATCAAAAGGAATGAGATCTTGCCATTTGCAACGACGTGGATGGAACTGGAGGGTGTTATGCTGAGTGAAATAAGTCAATCAGAGAAAGACATGTATCATATGACCTCACTGATATGAGGAATTCTTAATCTCAGGAAACAAACTGAGGGTTGCTGGAGTAGTGGGGGGTGGGAGGGATGGGGTGGCTGGGTGACAGACATTGCGGAGGGTATGTGCTATGGTGAGCGCTGTGAATTGTGCAAGACTGTTGAATCACAGATCTGTACTTCTGAAACAAATAATGCAATATATGTTAAGGAAAAAAAAGAAGATAGGAGGAGGGGAAGAATGAAGGGGAGTAAGTTGGAGGGGGAGACGAACCATGAGAGACGATGGACTCTGAAAAACAAACTGAGGGTTCTAGACGGGAGGGGGTTGGGGGGATGGGTTAGCCTGGTGATGGGTATTAAAGGGGGCACATTCTTCGTGGAGCACTGGGTGTTATGCACAAACAATGAATCTTGGAACACTACATCAAAAACTAATGATGTAATGTATGGTGATTAACATAACAATAAAGAAAAGGAAGTGTAAGGTTCTGCCAGAAAAATAGAGAGAGGGGGTTACTGGGCTCTGGAATTCAACTTTCATATGTAATTTTCACATGTGAACACTATTCCAATTTAATATTTCTCTGAAAATGAAGAATATAAATTTTTATTTAATGATGATCATGGAATAGAATTATCACCTTTTAATCAAACTGCTTTTCTGAAAAAACTTTTATTAGACTGAGTTTATTTTTAAAGATATACTCACCCATCATTTATAATTTCTGTTTTGGATGATAGTTCTGACCACCACCTTTTTATGACTGCTTGAAGCCAGTTTAAACCAACTATTATATATCTGAAATGACATTTTGTTACAGAATTCAAGTGTTTTCACCCAACAAGCCTTTACAAAAAAAGATACATACTCTGCCCCCACCTCAAAAAGCACATACACACACTGATTTTTCCCCTTTAAAAATTTTATTTCGCTACTTTCAAAAGCTGTATTTTATGTTAAGTTGTTTATAGATACTTTTGTAATTAATCTTTAATCATTTCATATTCTTTTCTTAATTGGGCTATAAGCTCCTTGAAAACAGAAACCATGCATGTCTCATGGAGTTCAAACTACCACTATGTACTCACAAGCAACAAAATCAAGGATGCTGAAAGAGAAAAATGAATTGAGAGTCACATTAGCACTTACTCTTCAAATTTGCTTTTAAGTAGGGACTTTACTAGAGGCAACAAATCTACACAGCAGCCAAGTGAGATGTACTGTTTTTCTTCCTGTAAACTAAAATAAATACTAAGTTGTAAAATTATGAATAAGTCATTTGCCCTTCTTTAAACTTACTTTTTTTCTGAAAAATATTCTTTTTTACCTATTGGTGAGCACAGGAAGGCAATCCACAACAACTCCAAGGTCTTCTATCCTGTGGGTACAAAACTGCTTAGAGTGCTGATTTCCTTATCTGTAACTTCCACACTGCTTTTGAAAAATTTACTCATTCAGCAAAGAATCTAAGTCTCTATGACGAGCCAGGTGCTGGGGATGCAGCAGTAAACAAAGAGATATAGTACTTGTATTTCAGAGTGTGTGTATGGGGTGTGGAAGAAGAGAGAGACAGATAACAAGTAAAATACATAGAGCAAGTTGATGGTAGTAAGTGCTATGGGAATAAATAAAACAGAGACAGGGAGCGAAGAAATATGTATTTTTTTAATAGATTTTATTTATTTATTTGACACAGAGAGACAGCAATCGAGGGAACACAAGCGGGGGAGTAGGAGAGGGAGAAGCAGGCTTCCCACTGAGCAGGGAGCCCGATGCAGGGCTCAATCCCAGGACCCTGGGATCATGACCTGAGCTGAAGGCAGACGCTTAACAATTGAGCCACCCAGGTGTCCCAAAATATGCATTTTTAAATAAGGTGGTCAGGGGAGGCTTCATTAAATTGGAGAAGTGGGGGTGCCTGGTTGGCTCAGACGGTTAAGCAGCTGAGTCTTGATTTTGGCTCAGGTCATGATTTCAGGAACATGAGATCTAGCCCTGCATGGGGCTCTGAGAAGAGAGCCTGCTCAAAGAATGTTTCTCTCCCTCTCTGCCTGCCTGACAACTCCCCCCTCCCCACACACATACCCTCTCTCTCTAGGGGAGGAAAAAAAAGATAAATGTTGAGAAGTGACTTGAATATACTGAGGAAAGCCATGCTTAAAATTTTGACTCAAAGAGGATTTTTAAAAGGTTACTTTTCCCATACTGGTATCTCTTAGTTTTATATATAAGAACCCTAGAGAAGGTAACAGCTTTGTTCAATATGATGAAACAGATGGTTTTCTGTGTGTTGATTACTCTTAGACTGCTGATAAATATAATTTAAATTGTTATACTGAAGCTAAATATAGGAAGTTTAAAATTTTAGCCAGTATAACATAAAAAAGAAGAGGCACTTCAAGATAAAACATGGAAATTACTTTAACTGAACAAAAGCATAAAAGGTCATACTTACCTCACCAAATAAGCTACAAGTTCACTTATACTTCTCTTTCTCCAGAATGTTAAAGCTACATTCAATCTCAAATTCCTGCTGAACAAAACCTGTGCCATTGTTTCATGGTCCTGAGAAACCTGAAAGGCAGTAATCTGATTTGTTAAAAAGCACACTGAAACATGACATGAAACCATTTTTTTTCCAGTTAAATTATTCTGGTAGACATATTTTAAAATTATGCAGAGGTGACTCCTTTTACTGACCCCAAAAAAGGAATGCTGCAGTTGAACAAAGTAAACAAATGATCTGAATAAATTTAGGACTTGTTTATTTTATTTTTTTAAAGATTTATTTATTTATTTGACAGAGAGAGAGAGAGATAGTAAGAGCAGGAACACAAGCAGGGGGAGTGGGAGAGGGAGAAGCAGGCTTCCTGCCGAGCAGGGAGCCCAATGCAGGACTCAATGCCAGGACCTTGGGATCATGACCTGAGCCGAAGGCAGACACTTAACGACTGAGCCACCCAGGCACCCCAGGACTTGTTTATTTTTTATCAGTACTTTTTATTTGCTACCATTTTCTTTTTAAATCTCAGTAATTTGTAAAATAAATTATTTTTAACTCACCTACAAGCCTAGGATTTAATTTATTATATGGATTAAAGGCAAAGATAAATATATACTGAATAACATGGGAAGGGAACCACAAAAATTCAGTTCTGTGACCAGTATTTAAATTCATTCATTCATTTTTTTAATATAGTAAGGTAATATGTTCCTATTGTAAAAAGTTCAAGTAGCACAGAACTGTATCAAAGAAAAAGTGAATAATCTCTATCTACCCAGATAAAAACTAGTAACACTTCCCAGAAGTAATCAGTTAACAGACTGGTAGTATGTGTCTTTCCAAACCATTTTCCAGACAGACAAATTAGATATAAAATTAAAATATTATAATACCTGTATTTTTGAAAACCTTGTTTTTCACTTATATATTATAAAGATTTTAATGTCAAAACACAGATCGACCTCATTTTTAAAAAACAATCTCCAGTTGTTATACACTATAATTTATTTAGATTGATTCTGGTTTGTCCCTATTAAAACTATGCATCAGTGAATATCCTTATGTATGTAAATATGTGCACTTACACAAATATTTCGGTAAGATTAATTTTAGTACCGGAACAACTAGATTCATTTTTTTAAATAACAGATTAAGATATAATTCACATACCATAAAACTTAATCAGCAGTTTTTAGTATATCTGTGGATTGTACAACCATCACCACAATCAATTTTATTCATTTATTTTTTTTAAAGATTTTATTTATGCATTTAAGAGAGAGAGAGAGAGCACAAGCAGGGAGGAGGGCCTTCAGAGGGAGACGGAGAAGCAGGCTCCCTGCCAAGCAGGGAACCCAATGCGGGGCTCAATCCCAGGACCCTGAGACCATGACCTGAGCCGAAGGCAGTCGCTTAACCAACTGAGCCACCCAAGCGCCCCACCACTATTAATTTTAAAATCAACATTTTCATCACCCCTAAGAGAAACCCTGAACTCCATTCTCCCTTCTTTCCAGCCCCTGGCAACCATTAATCTACTTTTTGTCTCTATGACTTCACCTAGTCTAGACAGTTCATATAATTTGAATTACACAATATGTGGCCTTTTCGATGTGGCTTTTTTCACACAGCATAATGTTTTCAAGGTTTATACATAGTGTAGCATATATCGGTACTTTACTCTTTATAATGGTCAAATAATATTCCACTGTATGAATATATGACATTTTATTTATCCATACATCAGGTGAAGGACATTTGGAATGTTTCCACTTTGGGCTATTATGAATGTTATGAACATCTGTTTATAAGTGTTTGTGTGGACATATGTTTTCAATTCTCTTGGGTATATACCTAGGTACAGAACTGTTGGATCAAAAGGTTATGTGTATTTGAACTTTGACAAAATAATGTTACCACTTTTAGATTTAGGTTTTTAGAGCAGGCACCAGTGACTCAGTAAAAAAGGTATGAAATAACAAAAGATCAGGGGCTCCTGGGTGGCAGAGTCGGTTAAGCGACCGACTCTCGGTTTTGGCTCAGGTTGTGATCTCAGGGTTGTGAGATAAAGCCCTGTGTTGGGCTCAGTGCTTAGCGCAGAGTCTGCTTAAGACTCTCTCCCTCTGCTCCTCCCCACTGCATGCACAAGTGAGCTCTCTCTCAAAATAAATCAATCTTAAAAAAAAAAAATCAATAAACTTATTAGCTAAGTGTCATGCTAAGGAAGGTTTGTGCAAAGTAATCAAACTGAGAGCAAAGTAAAAGGGGGACCTTGAAAAATGACTCACCACGGCACTAATTCAAATGTATAACTGAAGTTTTTTTTTTTTTTTTTTAATAAAGGTATTTGCACTCAGAATGTCCATTCCCTCAATTCAGCTGATGAACCAACCTAGGTCCCAATCTAGGCCAGATTTCTGGGTTTGTTTTTTTTTTTAAGATTTTATTTATTTGACAGAGAGAGACACAGCGAGAGAGGGAACACAAGCAGGGGGAGTGGGAGAGGGAGAAGCAGGGTTCCCGCTGAGCAGGGAGCCTGATGTGGGGCTCGATCCCAGGACCCTGGGATCATGACCTGAGCCGAAGGCAGACGCTCAACAACTGAGCCACCCAGGCGCCCAGATTTCTGGGTTATATAATCATATGTTCTTTTTCTTCAGGGTATGTAGTTTCTTTGATTATCTGATTAGTGTTGGCCCCATCACTTCTCTAACTACATGAAAGTAGGAGCAGTGTCTGTTTTTCATCTACCGATGTAACTCCTCAGAGCCTGCAGAATGCATTACAGTTGAGAGCCCTCAATTAAGTATTTGTGAATGAATTAGCATGACAGTGATTCTCTATAATACTAAGTTTGATTACCACCCTATTCTCCACGGTCCATGATAATTCACTATTAAATCAAATTCTCCTTGATTCCCTTTTTTTTTTTTAAAGATTTAATTTATTTGACAGAGAGAGAGAGACAGCAAGAGAGGGAACACGAGTGGGAGAGGGAGAATTAGGCTTCCCGCTGAGCAGAGAGCCTGATGTGGGGCTCAATCCCAGGACCCCGGGATCACGACCCGAGCCGAAGGCAGACGCTTAATGACCTAGCCACCCAGGCGCCCCTCCTTTTTTTTTTTTTTTTTTTTTTTAAAGATTTTTAGTTATTTACTTTAGAGAGAGAGCCAGCAAGTACACGCATGTACGCACAGGGAGGGACAAAAGGGGAGGGAGAGGAAAAGGGAGAGAATCCCAAGCGGACTCCACCCTGAGCACAGAGCCCTGAACAGGACTCAATCTTATGACTCTGAGATCATGACTTGAGTGGAAACAAAGTCAGACGCTTAAGTGACTGAGCCACCCAGTGCCTCCCTGCTTCCTTTCTTCTCACAGATGACAGAATTATACAACCATCATTACAATCCAGTTTTAGAATATTTCTTTCACCACCACCCCCAAATTCCCTTGAGCCTGTTCCAACAACTAATTTCACCTGAGCTAGAAGAGAAGCAAAGCTCAGCATGTTTTCCTGAACAAAGCTTCCAATGGCAATTCTGAGAGCCAAGCAAAACATTTGTTCCTGGATAACTAACTGGCTTTGGTGGTCTACTTTTTAGGCCAGATTCCTTCTTTTCCTTTCCTTTAAATCTCTGCTGGCCAACTTGCCATTTTGAATATTTATAGCAGTTTGTCAACCATTTCATTCCATCTCAGATATCACTAACTTAGTGAAATGGAGTAACTACTGATTCAAATTTGGTTAATCTAGAAAACTGTCTCAGGGAGTGAGAATCACTCAGAGAGTCTGAATTCAACAGGCAATGAACGACTCTGCTAGCAGAATATGACAAAGAAAAAAGCGAATAGTATAACAGGAATAAAGTTAAGCTCATTTAAATGACTTACCTCAGAAAAAAACCCACTATATTTTGATGATGGGCTTTCTGTTTGTGAAGAACCAGAATCACTGGAGTTAACCAAATATGTTCGACTATCATGGTGTAATTTTTCAGGCAGGTGGCCTGTACAAGCCAGTTCATTTTCTTTATTTGCCATGTCACAGCCCCCACTTCTAGGGGACTGTTTTTTTCTGTAACAAGGATTTGGAAAAGGATGATGCACTTTCTTTCTGCGATAGATCACCTTACGTAGTTTATCTGGGCTTTTCACAGCTTGTCCAACTGTTCTGTAAGAAGAATTGATTTGCTTAAATGAAAAAGAACTACATGGAAACCTTTACAACTTTTTAAGCAGAAAGATTTAATAGGTCACATTTTGTGATCACAATCCACTAAAATTAGAAGTAAATAGAATTTTAAAAATCCTAACTCTTAGATCAAAGAAGAAAATTAAAGGGAAGAAATTACAAACCTACTGGAAAGCAATGAAAAGGATAATACTTTATACCCAATGAAACTGAAGCATAGTAACTATATGCTTTAAAAATGAAATATAACTGAATTGTGCAAATTTGAATACACATAAAGATTTTTTATTCATTCATTTGAGAGAGACAAAGACAGGGAGCGAGAGCACGAGCAGGGGGAGGGTTCGAGGGAGAGAGAGAAGCAGACTCCCCGCTGAGCTGCATGCCCATAACAGGGCTAGATCCCAGGACCCCAGGATCATGTCTGAGCCGAAGGCAGACCCTTAACCGACTGAGCCACCCAGGGGCCCCAAGAATACTTACTTTGATTAAACTTAAGTATATTTAATTTGTTTAAATAAGATAAGACACAATAGAGCAAATCGCACAGTTTCGTACAGTGATTCTCAAATGTTTTGGTCTCAGGATACTTTGCAACTCTTAAAAATTATTGAGGTTTCAAAAGAATTTTTTTATGTCGACAATATCTACTGATATTTACTGTATCAGACACTGAAACTGAGGAAACTTACTGATTCATTTAAGAAATAATAAGCTTATTACATATTAGCATAGAACATTTTACCAACAAAAAAACCCCGTTTTCCAAAACAAAATATAGTGAGAAGAATGGCACTTTTTTACATTTGTGCAAAATCTCTAATATTTAGTTAAGACAGCTGGATTCTCATATCTGCCTCCGCATTCAATTTACTGTGGTATCAAATATCATGTAGTCCCTGGAAAACTCTATTTCTAAGAGTGAAAATCAAGAAGGTGAATTAATGTTATTGTTACGAATATAGTCTTGACCTCATAAACTACCTGAAAGGACTCCAGGAACCCCTGCTATCCTGAGATCCATTTTGAGAACCAGTAGTTTAGTAGAAAGTGCTTTTAGAGTTCAAAAGATCTGGGAATGAATGTCATTTTTACCACTTTGTGGCTGTATGACCCTGAACAAATCACAAATCTTAATTTTTCTCATCAACTGTTAGGGGCAATGATACCTTTCTAGTAGGACTGTTGTAAGGATTAGAGATAATACTGATGTGTTTTCCACAGAGAATGGCACACAGGAGCTCTTTGACAATAAGTTACTTATTATAATAAAAGAGAAGACTTTTTTTTTTTTAAAGATTTTATTTATTTGATAGAGCGAGAGAGCACAAGCAGGGGGAACAGTAGAGGGAGAGGGAGAAGCAGGCCCCTTGCCAAGCAGGGAGCCAGATGTGGAGCTCGATCCCAGAACCCTGGGATCACGACCCGAGCTGAAGGCAGACGTTTAACCCTCTGAGCCACCCAGGTGCCCTGAAAAGACTTTTTTTTCCCTCCCTCTTTTTCATTCTTACCTAGCTTTCAATATTTCTGTTTCCCACAAACCTTAAAGAAGCTCTTACCTATTTATGTAAGCAGCCAACTGTTTTGGAGATTTCTTAACCTGAAAAATAAAAGTAGAGAGTTAACAGCATATTTAAGTTCTGTGACTGATAACAACAAATCTGAAATTCCATAGTTAAGTTTTTCAGATTAAAGCAGCAGTCTCAGTCTGTAGTTAACAACGACACTGCATAGATATATTTGACAAAGCAACATATCCATCTCCCTATTTTCCATGCCACTAGTCATATATTTTACTTACACGGTACTTAATAAGTGAGTTGACTTTTAATATCATTCAAAAGAAATTATACCAGCATGAATGAGCCTTGCAGTGGTGAACAAAAAGCACCTCTGAGATTCCTCTTTAGAATTAAACTATAATATTCAAATGATATCATATCAAAACAGCATACTGTCCATAAACCTTATAGAGCTTTTGGAATATAAACAGTTTTCAGTATTTCATTAATTGTACTTAATTCTGGGAGATAAGCAAATTATCACCTTCCTATTGTTTAAATAATTTAACCAAAACTACCCATAGACTTAACAGTTTAAACTATCTGTGATATACTGAATGACCATGTCTCCTCAAAATTCATGTTGAAATCCTAATGCCCAAAATGAATGATATTAGGACGTGGGGCTTCTAGGAGGTGATCAGGTCATGAGGGTGGTGCCCTCATGAATGGGATTAGTGCCCTTATAAAAGAGACCCCAGGGAGCTCTTTTGCCCTTTCTACCACATGAGGAAACAGCAGAGAAGACAGCCAACTATGAGCCTGGAAAGAGGCTCCAACCAGATACCAAATTGGCCAGGGTCTTTATCTTGGACTTCTGCCCAGCCTCCAGAACTGTGAGAAATAAAGTCCCGTTGTTTATAAGTCACTGTCTATCGTATTCTGCTATAGCAGCATGAAAAGATTAAGATACCGTCTTACCCATTACCTAGAAACCATGCACTTACCTCCTTCATGTTCTTATTAGTAAAATTAGAGATCCTTTTTCTAGGAAGATCAGTGGAACGATCCTCAATATTATTACAAAAGGCTCGTTTTTTAACATTGTGGGCTTCAGATGCCATAATCTCTTAAATACCTAAACAACAAAACAAAAATAATGGAAAATACAAAAAGCAAAAGAGCCTGATCATTAACAGACATATAAAAATATAACACTATGTAAAAGAGATTTATGAGTAAAGCAGAGGACATAGTTCTAATTTATACACATTTTAAAACCTTAAACAAAGGAAACAGAAGGCAGGGCATTCCAGGAAATTAGGCTCCTGTTCTCATTCCTTATTTGCAGCCAGTTAACAATAATATGGCATATTTTTTGCCAATGCACCATGTCAATCTCCCTATTTTCTATATCACTAGCCATATATTAAATTTAAATTTACAGGTTATGAAATCAGGTCTAATTAGTAAGTATCGACATCCAAATGTATGGAAGCCTAGTCTTAAAATCAAATCACTGGGTCAAATACAACTACAAGCAGCAGAGGAACAAAAATCAAACTATATATATATCTGATTTGTTTTATGCCTAATCCTTAAATTTTTCTTTCATTCTTGCCGTTAGCTCTCCAGAGCTTTCCTCTACCTTTGAAAAAACAATCCACAATTTTCTATTCCTTCAATTATATCCAAAGAGGGGGAAACAGATACTATTACTTCCTTTATATAACAGAATAAATTAGTGATTCCCCCACTTGCACTCACATTTCACATAGGAAGTTTTACTTCAGGCCATGACTGAACATAAGTTCCTCCCTCGTTCCTTTTTTAAATGTTTACTAAGCATTCACTATATGCCAGGCCCCAGAATTAATGTAGATGACAGACCAGAGATGCTCTTCTAAAGAATCGTTTGGGAAGCTTTTAGAAACTACATCTTTCTGGGCCCTAAATTCAGATTATAACTCAGCAGGTCTCTGGAGTGAAACCCAAAACAATTATATTTTTAAAAAGCTCCACAGCATTTCTGATGCACACTCTTAGGAGAAAATCTGCCTTAGAGAACTTTCCAAAAATATGCACAAACACATGAAAATTTGCAAATAATTTCAGGGTATTCTAAGATTTCTGGCCATTAATCCATCCAGCTGCACCCCTAGATTAAAAAACCTTTAGGATGAGACTTTTTTACAGTAATACAATAATACAATAAACACTCCAACAGAGGGGCAGTCATGTGAGTCAGCAAAGCTTTACTGAGCAGACTTAAAGGATAAATAGCACATTGAAAAAATAGCATGTGCAGAACTGAAAGGCATGAAGTAACATGGCTTGTTTAGCAATCTCTTAAGAAGATGCATGTGACTGGATCTTAGGCTCGAGGTGGGTTGTAGCAGAGTAAAAACTGAGGCTGGAGAGGTAGAAGCTGGATCATAAAGGATCTTTTGCACAAGGTAAGCTTTTCTTTCTTAAAGAAAGGGGGACTTTTATTAAAGATAATGGACTAAACTTAAGCAATTACTTCTACCCTTACCTGAAACCTCATTACAATGATAGTAAAGGATTTTTAAAGGCATAAAACCCATAAGGACAAAGAAGAAAAGATGAGTTGATGGCAATAACATTTTGGAAACTGCAAAGCAGAAGTGATAAATGACAGCAGATCTGAGAAAGCTAAGACCTAAATCAGCAATGAGGAAAGGTAAAAAGCAGAATCCCCAAAAGGCCCAGGACTTGGCAATACTGAGGATCTCAAGAAGTGGAGATAAATGTGGGCTTAAGAATAAGGAGAATGACTGAATATCCATTTAAGACACAATTAGCCCCTAGATCCCTTTCCCCATTCCAATAAAATTTTTTTGTATGGAAAATTTAAAACAGGAGTCCTTAGGATAGGAAACACCAGGCACGAATGAAGGAGAGGAGTATTTTCTAACAGGGGATCAAGTGAAAGTTTACATACTAAATGTTGAGATCTAAGCTTCTTTCTACCATTTGCCTCATGGAAGCTTGAGGTCAGCCTTATACACTCCAGGAAGAGTACAGAAGATCCTTCTTTGGGAACTCTGATCAGTCCCAGAGGAAAACACACATACATACATACACATACACACACACACACACACACACACACACACACACATCTAAAAATACTGACATTAGTGATGGTCAAAGTCTCCCAAAGAACTGTTTTCCATCTTGATTATGGTGGTAGTTACCTGTCAAAACTAATATTACTATGCACAAAAAAGGGTGAATTTTTATATGTGAATTATATCTTAATAAGCCTGACTTTCAGAAATCCTTGAGAGATAAGAACAACTTGTATTTATGAAACACAAATGAGACAAAAAACAAAACAACAAAGATTTGGAAATTAAAAACAGAATATAATAAGATAGCAAAAAAAAAAATCAGTAGAAAGCTGGAAGAGAAACTTGAGGGTGTCTCCTGAAACAGAAAAAAAAATAGGTTAAGATTGGCTTAGAGGAACCAATATCCAAATAAATGGAATTTCAGAAAGAGTACAGAGAAAACAAAGAAGAAATCAAATAAATAAATGAAAACTGTACAGGACTGAAGGACATGAATTTCCACATTGAAAGAGCACAGTGAGGGGCACCTGGGTGGCATTTGCCTTTGGCTCAGGTCATGATCCCAGGGTTCTGATATCGAGCCCCACATCAGGCTCCCTGCTCGCGGGAGCCTGCTTCTCCCTCTCCTCCCCGCTCATTCTCTCTCCTGTTATCTCTCAAATAAATAAATAAAATCTTAAAAAAAAATAAACTGAAAGAGCACAATGAGGGTCACCATTGTGGAAGAAAATAGACCTAACAAGGCACATAATCGTCAAATTTCAGAGCACCAGAGAATCTGAAAACATATGAAACAAACAAATATCCCCTCCCAATGACTGATGGAACAAACAGACAAATTCAACAAGGCTATGAGACAATACCATCACCAAGAGGATAAAATCAACATTGATAGAAAACTCCAACTAACAACAGAACACAGACATGCCACGATAGTGATACAAGTTAAAACCACAATGACGTACTATTTCACAACCACTAGAATGGCTATAATAAAAATGACATACAAATGCTGAGAAGGATGTGGAGAAACTGGAACCCTCACACATTACCATAGAAATGTAAAATGGCATAGTGACTCTGAAAAAGTTTAGCAGTTTCTTGAAATGCTAAATGCTGATTTACCATATGACCCAGCAATTCCACCCCTACATATTTATTCATGAGAAATGAAAGTTTATGTTGACACAAAGACTTGTATGCAAATGTTGATAAAAGCATTATTCAGAATAGCCAAAAAGTAGAAACAACCCAAATGTCTATCAGTTGGTGAATGGAAAAACAAAATGTGATATATCTGTTGGGAATACTACTCAAC
Source organism: Callorhinus ursinus (assembly GCF_003265705.2). Taxonomy (NCBI): domain Eukaryota; kingdom Metazoa; phylum Chordata; class Mammalia; order Carnivora; family Otariidae; genus Callorhinus; species Callorhinus ursinus. Next base: position 665,860 of record NW_027397087.1, on the reverse strand, counting down.
AACAAAAATGAACAAAATTTTAATAGATGTAACAATATGTACGAACATCACCCTAAGTGAAAGAAGCCAAACACAAAAGACAACATATATGTAATTTCATTTATATGAAATGTCCATAAAAGTAAAGAGCATAGAGGGGCTCTTGGGTGGCTTAGTTAAGTATCTGACTTCAACTCGGGTCATGATCTCGGGGTCCTGGGATCGAGCCCCAAGTCAGGCTCTCCACTCAGGGAGTCTGCTTGTCTCTCTTCCTCTGCTCCTCCCCCTGCTCATGCTCTCTCTCGCAAATAAATAAATAACATCTTACAAAGAAAAAAAAGGAAAGAGCATAGAGACAGAAAGTAGATTAATGGTTGCCTAGGGCTGAGGGGGAAGTGAGAATAATTGCAAATGGACACAAGGTTTCTCTGGGGGTGATGGTGGTAATGGAATTTTCTAAAATTAGATTGTGGTTGATGACTGTACAATTCTGTATATTTTTAAAATCAGTAAACTGTACATTTAGAATAGGTGAATTTTATGGTATGTAAATTATATTTCAATAAAGCTTTAAAAAAGTAAATTACAAAACTGTAATTGGTAAAATCTCATTACAAAGGATTTTTACACTACAAATTCCATTTTGCTTTATATCTTATATATTTGGTAGCACCCTTCTTGGGCAGTAAGCATCTGACAGTGCTACTAAAATAGTTTAAAGCAACTGTTGAGGCTCCTAGGTGTTTCCACAGTGCTGTTTGATAATATACAAAAAGAGAATAATCTGAAATGGGATTAAGAGTGGTTGAAGACGATGATTATAGAAAGGATAATCTTTTAATGCAAAATAATTAAAGAATTAAACAGAATAAGAGCAAGGTCTGGGAGATACTGAGAAGAGACCAAAATACTCACTTGACACGTAATTGTTCTGAACGTTGACTACAACACGTATTTTCTTAAATAAAGATAAGACAAAAAAAAAAAAAGATAAGACAGTGATTGCTACGGATATTTTCTTGAAAAGGTAGGAAAAAACTGGCTGGTAGAAGGAGCTGGAGGGTTGAATTCCCCTTATACAGTAGCCATCTCTTATCGGAAAGATGAAAAGGGATCTATTCATATAATCTACTACAATGGCTGCCAAATGAAGAGATTAAACAGCTCTAAGTGTTCACAGACTCCCTACCCACTCACAATGAGAAAAACTCATCATACAGGAATGAAACACGTCCAGACTTTTGTCTCTAATAACTTGTTACAGCTCAAGATCAAATTAATTTAAGCTTTCTTTTTATCTTAATATTTATAGTATATCAATTATTTACATTGCATTTAACTCTGCAATTTCACTAGGCAATTTCATTCCTCTTCTTAAAAAGCAAAGCATGTTTGTATAAAAAGAATAATAATAATATTCCTGGTATCAAGTATTCTCCAATTACCACCACAGACTCTCACAAAGGTCTTGTATTCCCCAAGAGTCTTGAGGTTGAAAACTGTACATAACCATTATTATGTAATAATAAAATACATAAATAATAAAGAGGTTTTAGAATTTAAAGCCTTAGCTTAACGTTTTTTTAGCCCAGGAGATCAAGTAACTTGCCCAAAGACACTAGGCTAGTTAGTGGCAGAGTGCAGGGCATAGAAGCCATGCTATTCTACCACAATTTTGTTTTCATTAATTCAATGCAACTGATTCCTAACCACGGTAGAGTCAACTTTCAATCCAGAATAGCTGAATAAAATGAGAGTACTAATTCTTCTAAGGAGAGGACAGGAGAGAGACAAGAACATAAAACTGTAAGGGAGTCCTACCTCCTATCCTTCCCTTACCCTATAAGGGTAACATTTTCTTCTCTCTTCTAAATCCCACTAGTGGATTTTTTTTTTTTAAGGCTGGACAGTATTCTATTTTATTATGTTATGTTAATCACCATACATTACATCATTAGTTTTTGATGTAGTGTTCCATGATTCATTGTTTGCGTATAACACCCAGTGCTCCACACAGAATGTGCCCTCTTTAATACCCATCACCAGGCTAAGCCATCCCCCCAACCCCTCCCCTCTAGAACCCTCAGTTTGTTTCTCAGAGTCCATAGTCTCTCATGGTTTGTCTCCCCCTCCGATTTCCCGCCCTTCATTTTTCCCTTCCTACTATCTTCTTGAACCCTCCTACACTTGTTGGTGGGAACGCAAGCTGGCGCAGCCACTCTGGAAAACAGTATGGAGGTTCCTCGAAAAGTTGAAAATAGAGCTACCATATGACCCAGCAATTGCACTACTGGGTATTTACCCCAAAGATACAAAGGTAGGGATCCGAAGGGGTACGTGCACCCCGATGTTTATAGCAGCAATGTCCACAATAGCCAAACTATGGAAAGAGCCAAGATGTCCATCGACAGATGAATGGATAAAGATGTGGTATATATATATATGTGTGTGTGTGTATACACACACACACACACACACAATGGAATATTATGCAGCCATCAAAAGGAATGAAATCTTGCAACGACGTGGATGGAACTGGAGGGTATTATGCTGAGTGAAAGAAGTCAATCAGAGAAAGACATGTATCATGATCTCACTGATATGAGGAATTCTTAATCTCAGGAAACAAACTGAGGGTTGCTGGAGGGATGGGGTGGCTGGGTGACAGACATTGGGGAAGGGTATGTGCTATGGTGACGACTAGTGGATTTTTAAGGCTTAAAGACAGACAAATCAGAGGTTTCCCCCATAAGGCAGCTGTCACACAAAAAAATGAATGGGAAGGATGAACATGGGTTTTTTTCTTTAAGAATTTCAATGAAGGGGAGAGGAACAGAAGGTACAGATGAGATTTTTCTGGTATAATCTTTAGAGCCTGCGGATATGGATCCCTCCACCTAAATTCAGCTACCAGACACTTAATAACTGCTTTGGTATCTGCAGCACTTATTTAAACGTTTAACAGTGAAATTTGGATCAGGTTAAAAAACAAGGTGATAAAAATGGGAACTGAGAATGCTAAGGTTGATCCAAATGGGATCAGTGCTTACAATGAAATATTAAAAACATTATTTTCGGGGCACTGGTTGGCTCAGTCGTTAAGCGTCTGCCTTCGGCTCAGGTCATGATCCCAGGGTCCTGGGATCGAGCCCCGTATCGGGCTCCCTGCTCAGCGGGAAGCCTGCTTCTCCCTCTCCCACTCCCCCTGCTTGTGTTCCCTCTCTCACTATGTCTCTGTCAAAATAAATAAATAAAATCTTAAAAAGAAAATAAAATAAGAACACTATTTTCAAAGAATGTTTTGTGAGTGGAAGGTTCAAAAAATAATGGCATTATAAATTATAGAGGTTAAAAAATAAATGGTTATTCAAAAGCTATCTAAACTATATATGTGTGTATTTATAATATATAAACAATCAACGCATTCAAAAGAGCTGTGTCAAAACATTAACATAAGTTATTTACTGCTAGTGGAATTACAAGTGATTTGTTCCCTTCATTTATAGGTTTCCCTATTTTCTACAATGAACATGAATTATTTTTCATATTCTGAATACTTTAACTTAATGAGGTCACTCTCTTATAAAAAGCAGTTTCATAGGAAGGCTCTATTCTACCTTCTCCAAAATTAGGACAGCTCTAATTTTCTCAGTTGTTGCCTTCTCACCTCATTTGGGACTTAGCTCTCCCCACCCCACTTCTATATCTTCAATTTCTCCCTTTGAACTGATTACTCTCCTTCTGCTTTCAAACATGCTCAGGTTTCCTCTATCAACTCCTATACTCTTTCTCTATTTCTCTTTCCTGCCAAACTTCTACAATGAGTGCTTTTTAGTTTCCATTTTCTCTTTAACCCTTTACAACCTTGATTTTATTGTTCTCTCATCTGAAAAAAATTCCATCTTCAAGGTTACCTGAAGCTATAAGGGAGCTTTTTATAACACTGATGATGCTCATATCAAGGTCAGCCAAGCCAACTCTAAAGACTTTGATCGTTCTTCATCACCATTTAGCTTTTTCATCACTTCACTGCACCCCAACACGTGTGCACATGCGCGCACACACACACATATGTGCACACAGTATCTATTCATAGAACACAGCACCACAGTATCTTCAGTCTCCTTGTTCCCCTACTCCCTTTTGGTTCCTTTTCCTTCAACAACTCTTATCTCTACACTAAAATTGGAAAAACATGCTTTCAAGGCTTCAGCTATTTCTCTAGACAGTCTCTCCTCTAACTTCTATGTATTTGGCTTCCCGATCTGGCACTGGTAGTCCAAGTCAACACATCTAAAACTTCTTCAGTCTCTTCCAATGTCAAACCATCTAAATGCCCTTCCTAGCTACCACATTTTAAATTGCTGGTATCAAACTTCGCTCAACTAAAAACCTAGCAGTTATTTTGACTTCTTTCTTCTTCCAACTGATCACTGTCTTCTTGAATCTTTCTTCAAAATACTTCATGGATCTGTTCTGACCTTTTTTTTTCCTTCACTGAATTATGCATAAACCTGGTTTGACCCAAGCAAATTGGGATATATGGTCATTCCATCTCGGTTGAAAGATTTACTTTCCTAGACCGATTTTTCTGTATTTTTTTTCTATAAAAATTACCAACTACTAAGCAATAAAAAGGAGGACGTTACTTACACACATGACAACATGAATATGCCTCAATCTCATTATGCAAAATGAGAAGTGAGAGTGCCAATGCTATATACTTTACAACTTCATTTTTATGACACTCTAGAAAAGGCAAAATTATAGGGAAAGAAAAACAACAATGTCTCCCAGAGTCTCGAGGAAGAAGCTGATCATAAAGGGCTCAGAGGGAACTTTTCATAGTGAGGGACATGTTCTATTTCTTGATTGTGGTAGTGACTATACACATACAACTTTGTGTATGTCAAAACTCACATCAGTGATGCCTCAATAACCTGACTTTAAAAAAATTGGGGTGTAGAGCACACATCATTCATGGCTTTTCATTAGGCTCCTTGGACACTCAACACTCACTTGACAGAAGTGAGAAATATGATTCCACTGGGCCCACATCCATTCTTCTCCTCCAGGAATTGTTCCAGATTTCAGTGTCGGAGGTTCCAGAAACATTCCTCAAAGCATCTGAACTATATGTATGTTCTGAGTTGTGATTACTAAGGCCTGCTCTTCTGGTTCTCTCTATGTTCCTACTCATCTATGTGGGCTGTCTGGCCCCGAGGATGGGAGATGCCCTCAGTGCCCTGTGTGTGCAATGATGAGGGGTGAGTGCTCTCACTTGGAGGCTAGTGGGAGTTAAAAGTTTAACCTGCAAAGGCTTCCAGGCTCCTCCTGCTTCTCCCAAGTTCTCTGGAAAGCTTTTTGCTCCCTATGCAGTAGGTATCAAACTCACTCCCTGGGTGAAAAATTAAAGACTCATCCAACCTTAAAGTCTAGTGTGGCTAAAGGATTAGGTCAAACAGTCCCATGTTCAAATCCCCAGCTTTCCTGCTTAACTAGCTATGTGACCTTGAAAACAGCTGAGCTTCATTTTCCTCATCTGTAAAAGTGAAATTGTTTGTGTATTTACCCTGCTTCCAAACGTAAAAGAAAAACTGCAGACAATAAAACGGATTGTTTTTTGTTTTGTTTTTTTAATAAAGGAAGAACTAGGAGAAAGAGAATGCGGGGGTAAATAAGTTAATTACCTAGTTGTCAAAACTGATGAAGAGAATACTTTAACTGATTAAAGAGATTTCAAAGCAGTAGGGAAACTTTGGGGAGAGAAAGAGCACTGACACTGGAAGTTCACAGAGGGATCAAGAGTGTCAGTGAATGAGAAGAAGGCAAAGATTTTTTTTTTTTTTAAGACTTTATTTATTTGTCAGAGAGAGAGAGAGAGAGCACAAGCAGGGGGAGAGGCAGACATAGGGAGAAGAAGGCTCTCCGCTGAGCAAGGAGTCCGATGCAGAGCTCGATCCCAGAACTCTGGGATCATGACCTGAGCCAAAGTCAGGCCCTTAATTGCCTGAGCCAACTAGGTGTCCCAGAAGATGGCAAAGATTTAAGAAATGAACCACATTAACACTTTCACAAAAAGAGGGGCATGTGGGTGGCTCAGCCGTTAAGCGTCTGCCTTTGGCTCAGGTCATGATCCCGGGGTCGCAGAGATGGAGCCCTGCATCAGGCTTCCTGCTCAGTGGGAAGCCTGCTTCTCCCTCTCCCACTCCCCCTGCTTATGTCTCTGTCAAATAAATACATGAATAAAATCTTAAAAAAAAAAAATTTCACAAAAAGAAACAGGGAAAAGGCTAAAAACTCATTGTAAGCATCCTTAAACAGAGAAAGCATACTTTATAATAAGTCTCATTTGTTTTGCTATTAACACTTCCTGCCTTTCCTTATGTTTCATTTTTTTGGAAACAAAATGTTTCTTCTTTTATGGAAATAAAAGCATCCTTTTCCATTCCATCACAGTCTTTCTGACCATGACTGAATTCAAGTCTTCCTCTCTGAATCATTTCTTGATTCCTATCTTCAATGATCTCTTCCTTCACCACCTTTTTATGGTACTTAGTAAATTAACATCACATAATTTAGGACTTTAACGATCAACAAATAACTGAGGGCCTAAATGAAGACATGAGTGAGCACTGACTGATCCAGGTGCGTCTCCTCTTGCCAATCAGACTGCAAAACTTCCCAGAGCAGGAACTGCATTTCACACCTCTAGATACACAATCTAAAAGGTAATCCAACAACTCTTAGTTAATTTAAATATATACAGACACAAAAATATATATGTATATAGTGTATATCCTTAGTGACCAACTGAATATCATCACAATCAAAGTACTAGTATTTAAAGTTCATTTTATAAACGATTAGAGGAAAGAAAGCACATGTATTCAACATGCATTTACTGAGCACCTACTATGTATCAAGAGATGAGTGAGTATGAAGCTCATGGCCTGGGGGTGGGGGGGAAGAAGGACAAGAACTTAAGAAAGTCAATAATTATAAAACAGTAAGTGCTAGAGAAGAGGAACAGATAGTACAGGTTGCTAAAAAAGCAGCAGCGAATCCAATTTGAGAGGCAGTCAAGTATCTAGAAATACATCTTATGTCACACCAGATCTGAGTCCTGAAGACAAACAGAAATTGTAAAAACGAAATAAAGGAAAGCTCTCTATTTAAGCAACCACAGTAAAAACTCTTACTCAAAAATCAGAATGTACTAGAGCTTTATCTCCATATTTTCAGTTCTTCTCCAGAAATGGTTGTTCAATTTGAGCATGAATACAAAGCCAAAACAGATACAGAAGCTGACGGGGAACTGTATAATGGATATATCATCCAAACCACTTAGCAACTTTAGCATCACAAACAAGGACACAATCAGACCTTACATGTCTCCTGATGTGATACAACAGGAAATACACTTCACAACACTATTAAATATTACTGCCAAAAAATCTAGCCTAAACATAATCAAGCTTCAACTGCCTGTTACCAACTACCAGTTTAAAAGAAATAGAAGTCAGAGAGGAACCTGTTAAGCACTACCATGGAGATATAATCAGAAAAATCCAGAAAACAGAAAATCTTGGGGACACAAAACTCAGTTTCCTCAACAAATATTTTACAAAAAAGAAAAATGAAGAAGAGGAAGCTATATATTAAAAGACACTGCATTGACTGAATACAATGTGTGGACATTGCTTAAGATCCTGTATTTTAAAAGCTGTTAAAATGTATAATAATTAGGGAAATTTGAATATTGACTGGATATGTAATATTAAGGAATTATTAGTTTATAACCCTAAAGTATAACAAATAATAAACTGTACATATTTAAAGTGTACTTATATATACATGCATACACCCATTAAACCATTACCACAATCAATATTGGGAACCTATGCATCATCTTTTTAAGATTTTATTTATTTGATAGAGACAGGAGAAGCAGGGGGGAGCAGCAAGCAGCGGGAGAGGGAGAAGCAGGCTCCCCGTTGAGCAGGGAGCCCAATGTGGGGCTTGATCCCAGGACCCCGGGATCATGACCTGAGCCGAAGGCAGATGCTTAACCAATAGACCCTCGCAGGTGTCCCATCCATCATCTTCAAAAATCTCCTGTGTCCCTTTATAATTCCTCCCCAACCACCTGATCTGCTTTCTGTCACTACAGTTTGGTTTGCATTTTCTACTACTTTATATAAAAAAAAATCATATAGTATATACTCTTTTTTGGAAGGGAGGTATAGTTTCTTTCACTCAACGTAATTATTTTGGGCATCATCCATGCTGTTACGTGTATATCAATAGTCCATTCCCTTTTACTGCAGAGCAGTACTCTATTGTGTGAATATATCAAAATTTGTTTATCCATTCATCTGCTGATAGATATTTGGGTGGCTTCCAGCTTTGGCTATTACTAATAAAGCTGCTATGAATAGTCCTGTACGAGTCTTAGCATGAACAGATACTTTCATTTCTCTTGGGTAAACACCTAGGAGTGCAATGGTGGTAGGTATATGTTTAACTTTTTAAGAAAACTGCCGAACTTTGAAAAGTTGTACCATTTTACATTTCCATCAGCAGTGTATGACAGTAAGGAATCACTGTTAATTATTTCTAGTTGAATGGTATTATTATTACAACTTTTGTTTTTTTTAAAGAGTCTTTTAGAGATACATATACATACATCATACAGATGAAAAGAGATGATGTTTAGGATTTGCAGCGTAGGGGAAAATCAAAGAAACAAGAAACACTGATAATGGCTGAAGGTGGGTAATTGGGATATTCATTATATCATCCACTCTCCATATGATTAAAAACTTTTATAAAAGAAAATAGATCAGATACTAAACTACCTCACTGAGCAAAGCTTATTTGTGGGCTAAATATACATATAGCAATGTTCTGCAATGACATAGTTTAAATGGCATGTCCTTGCTCTTTGGGTTAGAGATTGTATTCCCCTTAATGACTGTAGCTGCAGTCAACTTTGATCTCAACAAGAGTCGTGGGGGACAAAAAACATGTGGGCAGGAAGTCTATGGTCCTGTCCCTCCCTAACTCCATATCCCTGGATTTGGAGGCAGAAGGAAGTGTGTTGCATAAAAGGAAAAAAAAATCAGAAATAAACATGGATAGGGGCGCCTGGGTGGCTCAGTCGGTTACAAGGGCCTGCCTTCAGCTCATGATCTCAAGGTCCTGGGATCAAGTCCCGCATCGGGCTCCTTGCTCAATGGGGAGTCTGCTTCTCCTTCTACCTGCCGCTCCCCCTGCTTGTGCTCTCTGACAAAATCTTAAAAAAATAAATAAAAGAAATAAACATGGATAAAAATGATCTCTCTTATGTTAGAATACCCTAACAAACACCGAATGGTTCCAGAGATGAACCATACAGCTGGGGAATAGCAGAGAAACTTTTTTACTTTATGCTCCCTTTATACAAAACTTTGCCTTTCATACAAGTATTACTTTAAAAAAAAGTCAAATTTTTTTTAAATAAAAAATCACTAGTAATTCAACCACCAATACTATTCTGGTGCTTCTCTCATGCAGTTTAGTGTTGTTTTTTTAAAAGATTTTATATATGTATTTGAGAGAGAGAGAGAGAGAGAGAGAGAGAAAGCACAAGCAGGGGGAGCTGCAGAGGGAGAGGGAGAAGCAGGCTTCCCACTGAGCAGGGAGCCCGATGTGGGGCTTGATCCCAGAACCCTGGGATCACAACCTGAGCCAAAGGCAGATGTTTAACCGGCTGAGCCACCCAGGCACCCCATCATGCAGTTTAGTTTTATAGGCTGCATTTTGTCATTAACATGTTTTCCTACATATTAATAAGTATTTTTGAAAATGATTTAAATGACTATATACTATTTTATCATATATTATTTTTATTTTTGCTATTTCAGAAAATACTTTGATGGACATATGTATTTGTACAAAATTATTTCCTCTAGATAAGTTCATGACTGGGTCAAAAAATATGATTATTGAGCTCTTCAAATATATGATAGAAGCCCTTTCACATAATGTGACTGGAAGTGGTGATTTTTAGTCAAAAAACCATTTAAAAGGATTAATTTAAAACACAGAGTGATGTACACATGTACCTTAAAATAATGCATATGCATCATCTATGATTTCTAATTTGGGTTTCTTTCAAGTGGCCCAAGAACTAATGCCACTCACAAAGCAGGATCAGTACAAAATTCTAAATGGTTATGGTTTTACTTCACTTATCTTTAGCTTTGTAAGCTACACCCAAATTGATAACCAAGTTTTTGAGTCACTTGCCTTCATCTAGTATATCTAACGCATTCCAATTAGTTTTCATGGAAACAATGCTATTATTTTTTTTTTTAAGATTTTATTTATTGGGGCACCTGGATGGCTCAGTCGTTAGGCGTCTGCCTTCGGCTCAGTTCGTGATCCCAGGGTGCTGGGATCGAGCCCCGCATCGGGCTCCCTACTCAGCGGGAAGCCTGCTTCTCCCTCTCCCACTCCCCCTGCTTGTGTTCCCTCTCTCACTGTGTCTCTCTCTGTCAAATAAATAAAAAAAAAAAGATTTTATTTATTTACTTGAGAGAGAATGAGAGCAACAGCATGGGGGGTGGCAGAGGGAGGTGCAGGTTCCCTGCTGAGCAGGGAGACTGATACATTCAGGTTTCGATCCCAGGACCCTGTGACCATGACCTGAGCAGAAGGCAAATGCTTAACCGAGTGAGCCACCCAGGCGCCCCAAAACAATGCTTTAAACTTCTATTTTAAACTGCCACATATACTAAACTGGGCAACTACATAAGCCTGGCAAATGGGCAGATGGACAGCAGCCCTCCAATCCACGCTCCTGCTGACAGAGGTGGGCAATGACCACTAATCGGCACCCTTGATAGAAGATTCTGTATTATGAATTTTTTTAAAGATTTTATTTATTTATTTGAGAGAGAGAATGAGAGATAGAAAGCACGAGAGGGAAGAGGGTCAGAGGGAGCAGACTCCCTGCTGAGCAGGGAGCCCGATGCAGGACTCGATCCGGGGACTCCAGGATCATGACCTGAGCCGAAGGCAGTCGCTTAACCAACTGAGCCACCCAGGCGCCCTTTGTATTATGAATTTTTAACTAAAAATTTGACAGACAATAAATAAGATTATATTTTAGTTTGAATCTGAAAGTAATATGAAGTTGTACTTTTCTTAGGTGATTGAACTGAAAGGACATGGCTGTATGTTGTTAACAGGGTGACATAAGTCCTAGAGTCAGATTCCCTGGGTTTGAGTCCTGCTTTAACACTAGTTATGTATTGTAGGCATATTACTTAACCTATTTTCAGAGTAGTGTTGTGAAGGTTAAATAAAATAATCCAACTGCCACAATGTCTGGCACATGGTTAATCAATCTGTAAATGTTAGCCGTCGTTAAGTTATACATAAACATCACTGATGAAGTTGCCTTTAGTGTTAAGAAACATGCTTTGTGGTGTCAGCAAATTTTAATACCAGTTTCCTACATGTGTTATATGTTTCTGGTTATGTGTACACGTAGCACAGGAAAAAAATAAAAAAGAGACTGAAAGGACAAAAGTTCTTTCTAAAGAGTGGTATCACAGTAGAATCTTTTTCCTGTTTATTTTTCTACAGTTTTAAGATTGTATCATTTTCTTCAGCTTATTTTTCTGTATCAATTTTCTACAGTAAAAAAAATTGCATTTTAAATAAAAGAATTTTCTTTTTAGCATAAGACATTAATAAAATGATAAATTCAAGTTTCTTAGGCCTCAAAACACGTAAATTCTCAAGTTATGTAAAGGAACACAAAAGAATTGTAAAATTATAAAACGCAGCGACTTGAATCACTTCAATGTAGAATTTTGATGTTATATACTGCTACATCATGGCAACTAGTAGTTTCCTGCCTCATTTCTGCTCATACCCTTAAGCCTCCCAACTTTTCCTATTGCAAAATTCTCATCGTACCATGTTTATAGTGGGAGAAACAGAGAGAAGCCACTGTAATACAATGTTAAGTGCGGCAATATCCCTGATGATTTATCAAATAGTTTAGGGGGAAAAATTGCTCCTTGAGTTAAATTATGAAATAGAAGAGAGTGGCTTAAAGATATTTAAAGCGTCATTTTAGGGGCGCCCTAGGTGACTCAGCTGGTTAAGCATCTGCCTTTGGCTCAGGTCATGATCCCAGAGTCCTGGGATGGAGTCCAGCATCAGGCTTCCTGCTCCGTGGGGAGCCTACCTCTCCCAGTCTCCCTCTGCCTGCCTCCCCCCTGCCTGCCACACTCCCCCTGCTTGTGTGCACATGGGCGCTCTCTCTGTCAAATAAATCTAAAAAAAAAAAAAAAAAAAGTCATTTTACAGAGTAACAACAGCTTTTAGTCCAGTAGGACTCACCCAGTGTTCTCAATGAGGGTATCACTAAATTTTAATCAAGGTGGTAAATTTATTTTCAGAACTATAACAAAGATGATCAAAACAAATGTTGGGCTGAACAGAGTATGTGACCTAGTGCAGAACAGTTAAAATTTATCATAACGACTAGAAAAGATACTTTAATATCAAGCCATATTAAAAAAATAATTCCATGATTTCCTAAAGGTGACATTCTTTTCTTAGGTATATTTGGACAAGGGGGCAGTGGCTTACAAAGACTGCAACACTGTACTCAAAAAGTGACAAAGTGAATGGCATTGTTAATGTGCTATTTTTTTTTTAAAGATTTTATTTGTTTATTTGTCAGAGAGAGAGAGAGAGAGAAACAGCAAGCCCAAGCAGGGAGAGAAGCAAGCAGAGGGAGAAGCAGGCTCCCTACTAAGCAAGGACCCTGGGATCATGACCTGAGCCAAAGGCAGACGATTAACGGACTGAGCCACCCAGGCATCCCTAATGTGCTGTTTATAAACTAACTGAAACACTAATATCTTGGTAGAAAAACGATACATTCTGTTGACATGTTTGGAGCCTTTTAATCCTGTCTAGATATGAATCTGATTGAGGGTTAACATTTTGAAAGAATATCTCAGTTACGGGGCGCCTGGGTGGCTCAGTTGGTTAAACGACTGCCTTCAGCTCAGGTCATAATCTCAGGGTCCTGGGATCGAGCCCCACATCAGGCTCCCTGCTCAGCAGGAAGCCTGCTTCTCCCTTTCCCACTCCCCCTGTTTGTGTTCCCTCTCTCAATGTCTCTGTCTGTGTCAAATAAATAAATAAAATCTTAAAAAAAAAAAGAATATCTCAGTTACATGGGTCATGGCTTGGTGGGCAGGAGGTGAATAACAATAGAGAAGAAGAAAAAGAAGCACAGAAACAAGTATAAGCAGTGCTTATTCATGCAGCCTCCAGGGAAATGGTGCCCCATCAAATTCCTGGATGCCTAATGCACTTGCTCGGTTTATTCCTATTTGAGGAAATGGATTTACCAAGTTATCAGAGCCTGATATTATTACTCAAATCATAAAATTAAGTACCCTTATTCTGATTCCATGTTCAGAATGACTCAAAGCCCCTGAAACTTGGAATAAACCACAAGGGTTTTTTATTTGCTGATTCATCACATCTTCTATTAATTCAGTCCACCATGCACGGAAGGCTGGTTTGAGAAATAATATCATATTCAGGAAGGCAGATCAAGCATGAAAATACAGATTTTTGGAGATTCAATGGGTACAAGAATGATAATACATCATTTCAATCAATTAGACCAAAATGAATTCCAACTCTCTTATGACTGAATTACCCTGAAATGAAAATTATAAAACTGATGCTACGTGGGAATTACCATTCCCATCACCTCTTCCTTATTTTAAATAATTAAGTCCACTGAGTATGCTACATTAAGGAACTGGTATTAATAATGGGAAAAAAAAGTCAGCTGAATTCTGAGAACTAGGTGGCTGCTTATCATCACATTTACCAGTAATTGTGGAGCTACAGACTTAATTTTTTCAATGCCTTACACTGGAAAGTGTGCAGGGCAGGGGTAGGTGCAGAAAAGTATGTTACAACTTACGTACAAACAAAATGTGTATGTGAGTGATTGCCTGTATATTCCCTGAATATCTCTGAAAGGTTAAAGAAGAAACTGGGGACAAAAGTCACTTCTAAAGAGAGGATAAGTGTGGCTGGGGGATGAGATGAGAGGGAGACTTTTCCCTTTAGGACTTTCTGAATTTTGTATCAAATGCAAGTATTATTTTTTAACTAAATTAAAATGTATTGATAGTAGGGCACCTGGCTGGCTCAGTCGGTAAGAGTGTGTGATTCTTGATCTCCGAGTTGTGAGTTCGAGCCCCAAGTTGAGTGCAGACATTACTTAAAAATAAAATCTTTATTTCTCCCCCCTCCCCCCGCAACAGGCTCTTAACTACAGAGAACAAGCTGAGGGCCCCTGGAGGGGAGGTGGGCGGGGGATGGGTTAAATGGGTGATGGGTATTAAGGAGGACACTTGTGATGAGCACTGAGTGCTGTAAGTGATGAATCACTAAATTCTACACCTAAAACTAATATTAAATTGTATGTTAACTGGAATTTAAATACATGAAAAAAGAAAATATTTTTTAAAAAAATAAAATGTATTGATAGTATAATATACATCTCTTCTTAAATGGCTAAACACCTGAATCTTTAGGAAGACTTAGGGTTTCTAAAGCCAAGTAGATGATTATCTTAGCATGTTTTGGTGAATATCTCTTATTCTCCCTGTTAGAATATTCCAGTATTTTTCTGGAAATATTCATAGGGAAGAAAAATAATCCTTTCTTACTGTCTTCTTAAACTCAGAAATGTATATACATATATACATACATAAGACAACATCACCTTAAGGATCCTTTCTGACCCCTTGTTTAGCTACTAAAGGTATTTCTGATGCTTTCAAGATAAATAAGACTCTATGTATGAAAGGATATTCCAGTAAGATATACAACTCCAAAAAAGACAAACTAATATAAACTAATTTTAATATTCTATCTTCATGATTTGGACTGAGGTTACCAATCTATAACACCTGTGCCTAATTTTGAAGTCAACGGTGGGGGTGGGGAGTATACCTTAAAAGGGTAGATTGCCCTTTGAGAATTCAACAACAAAAGATGATGCTAGGGTCCTTTTATAACAATAGTTCTTAATCCTTCTTACACTCCAACACTTACAAGGATTACCACATATCCCTATCCATTACAGTGGTTTGTTACCATTATGTCCCCTGGGCTGAAATCAGAATATATATTGAAATTTGAAAATGCCCCCTTCTCTTAGGGAACACCCTTTTCCAGCATAGGAATCACACACTGCCTTATTAATAAGGTATAATGACACCCAGGTCTAAAACTTAACTGTAACCAAATTTAACATATTAACCTCATTTAAAAAAAAATCGCCCCTCTCAATGTTTCCCCTCAACTTTGAACTCATATCACCAACTGCCTGTGAGTAGCACCATGTGGATGTCAGTTCCACAGTCAACAATTCTTGAACTTAACATATTGAAAACAGAACCCTTAATATCCATCCTTTCAAATCTGATCCTCTCAACTGTTCCTAATTCAGTAAATAGAAACATAATCCTCCCAGTTGCTGAAAGCCCCAAAGGATTCATTCTTATTTTCTCTTTTCATAAATTCCCTATCTCCAATCCGTTGATTCTGCCTTTTTAATATATTCCCAAACTTCATTTCTCTCCATTTCTGATACCACCATCCTAGACCAAACTACCATCATTTCTCTCTTGGACTATATTGGTTTCCTCCTAAAGTCTCTAGCCACACTGGACTTCTACCCTTGAATACACCAAGTTTATTTCCATTTTGTGGCCAAACCATTCCTTCTGCTTAAAACATTCCTCCCATATACTCCCAGGGCTACTACTTCTCAGCTCAGATGTTACCCACCCAAGAGCATTTCCCTGACCACCCAATCAAGAATAACCCCAACCTCACCTCCATTCTCTATACCAGCACCTTGAACTTTTTTTCCCCCCACCAGAGCAATTATCAGTATCTGAAATTAGCTTGCTTATTTGCTAATTGTTCATGTCCTCCTAACTAGACTGTGAGCTCCATGACAGCAGGAATCATGTTCACTGTATCTAGAAAAGTGCTTGGCACATAGTGGGTGCTTAATAAACAGTTGATGAACAAAGGAACCTATCTAAAGAAAGACAATGTCAACCATGAAAGATAATGGTCAGCTGGAGTGAGGCGTCACAAAGTATTATTGAAAAATGTCAACGGGAGAGTGCCTAACTGTGGTTAACATTAAAACTGTGCCATGATATTCCAATTCTCCTTTCAGATACATGGTAAGTTTATATTTGCCCATCATCTTTAAGTTAGGTATGGTCATGAGTTGCTCTTGCCAATGAAATATAAACAGAAACCTTTGAGAGCCACTTTGTGTGACTGACTCCTATCACCATCACTCTACTGTGGCAACTAGCAACAGGACAGAGATTAAGGTTCCATCTGTCCACATTCCTTAGCAAGGATAACATAGAGCTGAGCCCCCAGATAACTCACATGTAAGATGAATCAAGGAGAAATAAACCTTAGTTATTTGAAGCCACTGAGATTTGGGGGTTGTTACTGTAAAATAACACAGGCCATCCAGAGTGATAAACCATCCTAACAATGTAGGCACATAATAATGTAGTCAGTCTCACTAAGTAGTCAAGTGATGCCACTAAGTATACACAAGTAATTTCCTTATGGTTATTATTCAGTTTCCAAATAGGTCTACCAACAAGAAGAGAAAAAACTGTTTACATGGAGTTTATGAATTCTTGTCCCTGATGCTATTTTTCAATAAGTATTTCCCAAATAATGAATGCCACCCTATACAGGCATACCTACTAGCCTTTCCTTACCTGGAAACAGGTGAGAATAACTGTGCTTATTTATTATCTACACCAACTATTCAATAATTAAATAGTTACTGAGTTCAGGTCATTGTGGAGGAAACAGACTAGAAAAGTAGACTGGATAAAATGTACAAGTCCCTGGATACTGGGTCAGGAACATGGACTTTAATTTTATAGACAAAATACACTTACTGAGAAGCTTCATATAGGAATCGTATGATTAAAAACTATTCTTGGGGGCGCCTGGGTGGCTCAGTTGGTTAAGCGACTGCCTTTGGCTCAGGTCATGATCCTGGAGTCCCGGGATCAAGTCCCGCATCGGGCTCCCTGCTCAGCAGAGAGTCTGCTTCTCCCTCTGACCCTCTTCCCTCTCATGCTGTCTCTCACTCTCTCTTTCTCAAATAAATAAATAAAAAATCTTTAAAAAAAAAAAAAAAACTATTCTTGGGGCACCTGGCTGGCTGTCGGTAAAGCAGGAGGCTCTTGAACCCAGGGTCATGAGTTTGAGCCTCACAATGGGTACAGAGATTACTTAAACTTCTTTTAATTTTTAAAAAACTATTCTTGAAGATTATTTTATTTTACTTTATTTTCTTAAGATTTTATTTATTTGACAGAAAAAGAGATAGCGAGAGAAGGAACACAAGCAGGGGGAGTAGGAGAGGGAGAAGCAGGCTTCCCGCTGAGCAGGGAGCCCGACGCCGGGCTCGATCCGAGGACCCTGGGATCATGTCCTGAGCCGAAGGCAGACGCTTAACGACTGAGGCACCCAGGCGCCCCAAGATTATTTTATATGGCAGTTGTAGAAACAGGATGATTGGAATAGGAATGCCAAGAGTACTAATATCCAACAGCTGTGCCATGAATCCTCCACAGACGAAAGGCCTAATTTTAATCAATCTATATGATTTATTTTGGTTACAACACTAAACATACTGTTAATGATGGTACTAAGTGGTATAGCAAATAAGCAAGGCCTAAGTTGTTGGGTTTTTTAAAGATTTTATTTACTAAAAAAAATCACTGGCAGGAAAAAAAGATTTTACTTATTTGAGAGTGCATGAGCAAAGATTTTATTTATTTGAGAGAGAAAGAGAGAGTGCATGAGCAGGGGGAGGGGCAGAGGGAGAGGGAGAAGTACACTCCCTGATGAGTAGAGTGCCCAGATGTGGCTCAATCCTGGGACTCTGGGACCATGACCTGAGATGAAGGCAGATGCTTAATGGACTGAGCCACCCAGGTGCCCCAGCAAGGCCTAAGTTTTTGCAAATAAAAGGCACACTCAAAAGTCAAAGTTGCACTAAAGTAAGATCTGGTAATGGACAAAACTGTACTCTGAACATGAGGGGCAATCAGGTCAGTAATTACTACAGAGTTCTGAAAGGCAACCAAGTGAACAATAGATGCTTTACTATCAGTTAGAGGTATTTTTGTATTATAGGAATGCCTGGGTGGTAATCAAGTTGGTT
The DNA here is from genome assembly GCF_003265705.2 of Callorhinus ursinus. Taxonomy (NCBI): domain Eukaryota; kingdom Metazoa; phylum Chordata; class Mammalia; order Carnivora; family Otariidae; genus Callorhinus; species Callorhinus ursinus. Next base: position 647,547 of record NW_027397087.1, on the reverse strand, counting down.
TGTATTTTGAGTTCTTTCAAGAAACTCAGAGCATCTGTGCAGTACTCCAACAAGCTTGTTTCTTCCTCAACAACAATCCATTCCTTTCGTTCAACAAATATTAAGTACATGTTACAGGCTAATTACCACTCTTGGCACTGAGAAAACACGAGTGAACAAAGCAATGACCCCTGCCCTCCTGGAGCTTTATGCTAGTGGCACTTAAATTCCATTCTAAAATTTCTCCCCCAATCCTATTATATGGGAGTAGCTTTTACAAATGCCTGTGGCAGATATCTGATTAATGAACACTAAGATGTGAAAGACTAATAGTCTCACCAGAGATAATTACCCTTGAAAAGTAAATACTTCACAGATTCAGACTCTTAGAACTGGGAAGCACCTCGGAGATAATTTCAATTTACAAATTAGATTAAGGGATCTGCCCAAGAACACTCAGTCACCAGTAGGAGAGCAAAGCCTAGAACTGTGACTTCCAATTAGTGCCTTTTCCATATAACACCAAGCTGCCTGTTTTAAGATTACACTAGTGAGAAGAAGAGATGCTAGAATGGGCATTCATGATTCATACATAGGTGATACGTTCCTGGATGACTGTTCAAGGCAAAAAGAATTTCAGGCAGTGTGTAAACTGGAGAGGTGGTTACAGGGGAAGCAAACTGGGGGTACCTTTCACAAGACTCTTTCTCCCATCTCCACCCACATCATGTCCCCAAAACAAAGACAGTAAATACAAAACTTCTCCAAAGTTAATGCATATTAGAGGAGATACTTGGACATGAGCACGAAGTAGTAAACACAGCATTTGAATCTAACAACGTCAAACTGTACCTTATCCAAGTTGTATGTTCCCAGTAAAGGTACCATTTGTATTAAGTTTAAGGTTTTTTTTTTTTTAATTACTTTCCTAAAAACATTTACCAGAAAGCACCAAATTAATTGATATGGGTCATGGGTATGATGACTGATAAAACAGTAATGTAATATTGATGAGGGTGATGTTATGAGGCACTAGGCAAGCATTTTTAAGGATAATGCCTCTTCCTCCACAAAACAGTATACTCATCTCTTGCTTACAAACTGTACCAATCTATACATTTGAAAAACCCAAACTCGTCCTTTAATCTCTCAAAGATTCATGAACCAACCTGAGACTTACTTAGTATTCTAATAGAAACTGCATTTTAAAAAACTTTCCAAGAGGGAAAAGACTTGCTAAGAATTGAAAAATAAGCTTTGTACTAAAAAAACCAAAACAAAAACAAAGAAAAATTTTAAGAGTTCTACGAAGAAAAAAAGCTTTAGGAAGAATGTAAACTGACAGGCAGCAAGGGTCCTCATTAAAATCTCATTATGGGTGTCTGTGATGGCAGTTTCTATATCTAAGGTGAAAATTATTATGAGAAACCCCCCTCAAAAAAATTATTATGAGACTTCCAATTTATTTCAGTAGCTCTGCCATTTTTTTTAGCTTCCAAGGTTTAAAACACTGAAGATTCCATAGACTTTTGCCCCTATTATTTTCTATAGTTAATCAGTCACCATATTCTATTTCTTCCTTCAAAATGTCTCTTTTGAATATAAGCAAAATTCCCAATTTCAAAAGAACACACACACAACAAAGACTGTGACTATTAAAAAGAGCATTTTTCAAGCAATGGCAAATACTCATGACATGCTGAGTCAAAAAAAAAAAAGGCAGAACAATAAAAACCCACAGGGAGAAAAATGTATAATCCTAGTTTTATAAAGAGGAAAATAATCATCAGCATAAAAAATTTTTGAAATAGGAATGCCTGGGTGGCTCAGTCAGTTAAGCGTCTGCCTTTGGCTCAGGTCATGATCCCAGGGTCCTGGGATTGAGTCCCATATCGGGCTCCCTGCTCAGTGGGGAGCCTGCTTCTCCCTCTGCCTCTGCCCTCCCCCTGCTTGTGCACTTTCTCTCTCTGACAAATAAATAAAATCTTTAAAAAAAATTTTTTTTCTTTTTTAAAAACACCACATGAAAATGTTAACAGTTGTTCTTTTTGCTGGGGGGGAGGGGCGGTGAGAGGTTCTAAGTGCTTTTAATTTTTTTTTCACACTCTCTACATTTCCAAAATTTCCTACAATGAACATGCATTATTTTCAGTGAAGAGTCATTATTTTCAAACTCAGAAAAAAATGTCATTTAAATAATTGTCTCATTTTACCACTACATGTCATTCTCACTGCCCTCATCCTATTTCCTTACAGCCTCCCCTCCTCCCTGGACTCCAACAACAGCCTCCTTCTTTAGGTCTCTGAGCCAGCTTCCCCTAGCTTTAATATTACTTGTACTCATGCTCCTAACATTCATCATTCATACTTATATAAAGCACATGGAAGCAGAGGCTGGCCATATAAACAATAAGCTCACAACAGGGTTTCTCACCCTCAATACCACCGACATTTGGGGTAATTATTTCTTATGGAGGGGCTGTCTTATTGCAAGATGTTTAGCAGCAGCGTTCCTGGCCTCTATCCAGCAGATGCTAGCAGCACCTCCCCCAATTCTAGTCATGACACTGCCAAATGTCCCGAGGGACAAAAACTGTCCCCAGTTGAGAGCCACTGATTTAAAAGTTTTAAACTTCCAAAATCATCTGTGTATATACATATATGTCAAGCCTAAACTTCTTTCCCATGTGTGTCTTATACAATTATACTTATTCTCAGTCTTGCCCACATAATCTCCTGTTTCTCAAAAGGAACTTTCCAAATAGATCAGGTCCACGGTTTCCTAGAAAAATAATTTCATTCTCACTTTCAAGTCTTTGACACACTGTTTCCTCACTAAAATTCCTCATTCACACTTCTATTCAATGCCCTACACCCATCCTTTAGTAGCTGGGTCTTTGCAGAAGCATTACCGTTCAGCCTAGTTCAGTTCACCATACACCGTCTGCACTAAACAACAGTATTTTATATTGTTGCTGTTAATCTCATATCCCAAACTAAGGTTTGTTGCCCTGGCACATTTCTTTTGTATAAACAATTGCACCTAACACTGCTGGGCATAGAGACAATCAAAAGCTGATAACTGATGAATGAAATTTAAATGCTCTGCTGTAAATCACTATAAACTGATTTCTTATGAAATGATTTTGCTTATTTCTTGTCATGGAGCTGTAAGTATAATCATTCCAAGTACAGAGTAACCAGGGGCGCCTGGATGGCTCAGTCGCTAAGCGTCTGCCTTCGGCTCAGGTCATGATCCCAGGGTCCTGGGATGGAGTCCCCCATCGGGCTCCCTGCTCAGCGGGAAGCCTGCTTCTCCCTTTCCCACTCCCCCTGCTTGTGTTCCTGCTCTCGCTCTGTCAAATAAATAAATAAAATCTTAAAAAAAAAAAACAAAAAAACAAATACAGAGTAACCACTCAATGGTATTTCAAAACAAAAATATATAATGGTATATTTTAAGGAATATATAGGTTTCAAACTGTTCTCTACACTGTCAGGAATGATATAAAGTAATTAAAATTATAAACTACAACACAAACATGAACTTTATGAACTCCACTTATCTTAAAATATCCAGCAGAATTTTTGCTCAGTGCACAAAATTTAAGGATGGTCAACAAGAGCAGAGAACTCAGTTGAATAGTGTGAGTGTATATATATATATATACACGAACACACTTCACATATATCCCCAGTTGAGAAAAATAAATGAAAGAGCTTTGTAAAGTAAAAAGAGTCACAATATAAAGGATGCAGTTAAAGAAGCATAGTTAAAAGCATGAAGCCTGCCTGCTTGGGTCCCAAATATATTAGCTGCGTGTCCTTGTACAAGTTACTCAACTTCTCTGTGTCTCAGTTTCCTCCTTGTCAAAAAGGGGATAATAATAGTATCCGTCCCAAAGTATAGAGCTCTCAAACTGTGCTTAGCATATAGAACACCTCCCCAAAATATTTACATTATTACAATGCTAGTTATTAGCCAAGTAAAAGCCTCAATGTATAAAGTTCTGACTCAAGTCTGAAGCAGGTTCAAACAAAACAGAATAAACTACTGACACAAGTTTAAGCTATTATTAGGTGGTCTAGGTTCTCAGAAATTTTTGCTAGTGCTAAACTATCACACAACTCATTTTTGTCAGTTTTTTTTTTCTTTTAATCTGCAAAGGAACTGACATAGACACCTCTGTTTTCAAGGAACTTTACAAGCCACAAGAAAACAATTGAACTCTTTGTTATCTCCATATTTAAAAGCGTGGTAAAAGCCTAGGTACTGTTACAGAACAACTTTTCAGAAAATACAATGAGATTTTTAAAGTTGCAATCAGCAATTCTTACGCAGTTATGTCAAGCTTTTGTCCTGCGAAACAAAAGCTTATCTGTCAGGGAACCACGGACCCGTCAGAAAATAAGGAAATACCAAGGCCCGGCCTAGGCGGCTCGGGAAAACAGGTCCTCAAAGAGACCGCCGCAGACGCGTTCCGTCCTTCCCCCTCCCCGGCGTGCAGCAGTCGGCCCCACCCGCAGATAAATTAAGTGACAGCTGGCCGCGTCCCTGCCTCTCCCCGCTCGGGCCCCGGGCGCCCCCCCCACCCCGCCCCTGGCGCCCCCCACCCCGCCCCGCGGCGGCCTCCAGCGCCCGCCGCCCGGATGCTCCTCGCCGCGGCGGGGCAGGGGCTCCCGCCCGGAGACCGCGGCCTCACCGCCCCGCCCCCGCCCCCGCCCCCGCAGCCGGCTCGGCGGAGCGGAGGCCGCCGCGGGGCCTCAGGTGGGCCCAGGGCGCGTCCGGGCGCGAGGAGACGCGCGGCCTCCGCAGGGCAGCTGCGGACGCCGGGCTCGCGGAGGCCCGGCGGTCACTTACCGGCGCCTCATGGTACCGCGGCGCCTCAACCCAGCCCCGGGACTAACCAACTACGCCCGGCAGCCCAGGACGTCCCTCGGCTCCCGGGCCGAGCCCCACTCAGAGCCATTCAAACGCGGCCACGCGCGCGGCCCGCCGGGATAGCTTCCCCGGGGCGGTCTGGCCGGCTCCGCCCAACGCTGGCTCCGCCCTCCTCAGGTCGCGCAGGACCGGAGAGAGGGGGAAGAGGACGTGTGGCCATCACGCCCCCTGGTGGCCACGGGCCCGCACGGTAGTCTTGCAATGGGGCGGCAAGTAATAAGGCTGTAGGAACTGAGGGTCATCAAAGAATGACCCTGAGCTAGTGACAGTCTGATGAGGGAGACCATGCCTTAAGTGTTGTCCCAGGAGATGAAACTATCTGCTATAAGTGCATGGAAAGGTGCACGGAGAGATGTATTTATTCACTCCCATTTAAATGCACTAAGGTGAAGCACTTAAAAGCATGGACCCTGGAGCTACCTGATCTTGAGCAAGTCACATAAATTCCTGTGTGTTTTGGTTTGCCCATCTGTAAAATGGGGATTATAATGGTATCTGCCTCACAACTGTGAGGATTAAATGAATTCATACATATAAAATACTTAGAGGGATGTGTCTGGCATATGGTAAGCACTATACCATTGTTAGCTATTATGTTTCCATTCCTAATATGTGTCAGACTCTGTGTTAGACTCTTAAGAACGCAAGAAATATAGGGGCACCTGGGTGGCTCAGTCGTTAAGCGTCTGCCTTCGGCTCAGGTCATGATCCCGGGGTCCTGGGATCGAGCCCCGCATCGGGCTCCCTGCTCAGTGGGAAGTCTGCCTCTCCCTCTCCCTCTCCCGCTGCTTGTGTTCCCGCTCTCGCTGTGTCTCTCTCTGTCAAATAAATAAATAAAATCTTAAAAAAGAAAAGAACACAAGAAATATGTATGATGCAAACCCTATCCCCCAGAAGCAAGCTCAGGCTTTTTGGGGTGGGAAACACTGGAATATGAGATTAGGGTTGGGTCTGTCCCTCACCTACTTTTAATCACTGAGGAAAATTCTCTTCATCATAGTAGAGACAGAATACCCATCTTCAAAGGTAAACCACTGGGCAAGGTTAACCAAATTGTGACAGGAGCAAGATTGATCTCTGCTAGGCCTCTCACCCCTTGCAGAAGCCAATCAAGTGGTGCATTCTTTTTTTTTTTTTAATTTTATTTATTTGACAGAGAGAGACACAGCGAGAGAGGGAACACAAGCAGGGGTAGTGGTAGAGGGAGAAGCAGGCTTCCCGCCGAGCAGGGAGCCCGATGTGGGGCTCGATCCCAGGACACTGAGACCATGACCTGAGCCAAAGGCAGATGCTTAACGACTGAGCTACCCAGGTGCCCCTAAATGGTGCATTCTTTTTTTTTTTTTAAAGATTTTATTTATTTATTTGAGAGAGAGAGAGAGAGAGAGAATGAGAGATAGAGAGCACGAGAGGGAAGAGGGTCAGAGGGAGAAGCAGACCCCCCCCGCTGAGCAGGGAGCCCGATGCGGGACTCGATCCCGGGACTCCAGGATCATGACCTGAGCCGAAGGCAGTCGATTAACCAACTGAGCCACCCAGGCGCCCTAAATGGTGCATTCTTGATGAAACATTTCCTCACTGCAATTACCAAATTCCTTGACTCACTTTTTTTAGGCTCTTTTTTCCTGAACTCTCCAGGGCTTGCCTAAGCAATGGGTTGCTCATGTTTGGTTCGACAATATTTTTGAGGGCCTACCATGTGCCAGGCTGACATTGTACCTGCTGCCACAGATAGCCTGGGAGAGCTCATAGCGGCTTGGACAAACAGGAAAAGGGATCATTCCAATACACTGTGGTGAGTGCAATGATAAAAGGTATATACTAAATGTTATGGGAGTTCAGAGTAATGGGAGGCCTGGTAGACAAACTAATCAGAACTAAAATGTCATTAGATGATAAAAACAATGCATTTTTCTCCCCTAGTAACTTAATGCAAAAAATTAAGTAATGATGAAAGTTTGGGCCACTACTTTAGGTTGATGGGAGAAATCTTTTAACATATATTTTGCATAAGTAATGCCTTTGAGAGCCAAGCACAAGCAGGCACATGCCTATGTGTGGGGCCACACCTGTAACAGGTGGGACTATTGAGAGACTCCGGAAGGGTGAGTGGGGGAAGGGAGCAGGAACCTGCGGTTCTAGGGGTGTGCAACATAGAACATTTCTTGAGTATGACTTGTATTAAGTAGGTGTGCTATTTTAAAGAAAATAAAAATCCAACACACATGGGTGAAGTCACTTTCTCTCAAGTTATTTCTTCATCACTATCATCATAAACAGGAATTTCCTGATGACCCACAAAAGGCACCATGTGGGGCCCTCATCAGAAAAGGAGGAAAAGAGTGTAAGACACAGGACTTTACCTCAAGGGAGGCTAGTTGATGAGAGAAGACAAATAACGGAGTTCTAGGACTCGAGGGAATCTGCTGTGTTAACATAGAAGGATCTCAGCTAAAACAAGGCCTCAGGTTGTCTGAGGCCAGAGGAGAATCCCAGTATTCACATTTCTAGAGCTTCTTAGGGCATAGTCTCTCAGGCAGTTTGTCTCTAGACTCAGATTCTGAAGTTATACCAGTGATGAGCAGCCCTGGCCCATAGGTCTCATGTGGCTGCCAAGTGTCAACATAACTTAAGGTGAAAATACAGAAATTTGCCTTCATATTGCTATGTTTGAAATATATACCATTTTAGTGATGAGAATGCAGGTCAGTTTTCTTCATTGACATTTTTAGTCAACCAAAGTTGAATTCTTTTCCCTTGGAGCCCAATCAAGGTTTTTCCTTTTATATATAAAAAAAAAAAAAAGAGGGGCACCTCGCTGGTTCAGTTGATAGAGCATGCAACTCTCAATCTCGGGTTTGTGAGTTCAAGTCCCACAATCTGTATAGAGATTACTTAAAAAAATAAATTTTAAAAAAGTGCAGCCCATACATATTTTTATTTTCCCTCCACCAGTCCTTGTGCATAGAAAGTTGTGCACTGCTCACCCTCACCTTGAGCAGTCTCCAAGGGAATTTACTCCCCTGGCCATTCCCTCATTCCTTCCTTTTGAATACCTTATATTCCTTGCCTCTGAATGAACAGGCAGGTAAGTCAGCCTTTCTGCCCCCACCCCATCTGCCTTTCTTAGGGGTATGGACGTCATTCAGGGGTGTATAGAGTAACCCTGACTATAAACACTCATATGAGAAAAGAATTCTCATGCAAAGTCTTATGCCTCCTTCTAACTGGACCATTGGGGAGGATCGTGGAGGAAGATGTGAAACAGGCTTGAGAAGCTGGACAGGATTTTGACAAGCAGGGTGCTGTGGACATTTGGGGGGCAGGGGAGGGAGTGCAAAGTAAGTTCTAGGACCACTGTCTCTCCCAGTTTGAGTGAGTGGAGGTAGCTCTGCAGAGTGGCGAGAGCAAAGACTGAAAATGTATGTAGTCACTTGACAGGTTGTGAAGATCTGGAGTGATCAAGCAAAGGTTTTTGGGAAAGAAAAAAATCACTAGAAACACTTAAAAGTCTATTACTCATGGATAAGCACTATTTCCATTTGAATATATGTTTTTTTCAGATATTTTACTATGCAAATGTAGCTATATCTAAGAACAGAAATGAGATTATATCCTACTTACAACTTTGTAAACTGCTTTTTTATGAGAAATATCATATTACATATGTCAATCCATGACAATTAATATAAGCGTACATAATAAAAATGGCAGTTAAAAAAAAGGCATAGGCATTGAGGGAGGCAGTGATGAAGTTAAATCAGTACTTTAGAAGGATTAATCTGTCACCGGGTTGCAAGATGGCTAGTGGGAGGGAGGGAGGATTGATGGCAAGAATGTTAGGTATGAAAGTGTTGTAGTTCAGACCAGAGGTTCAGGGAGCCATAGCTTTTACTGTGCTGTCTGTCATTCTCATCAATGTGGGCTGATGCCGGGCCTGATAAAGGACAATGCTTGAAAAGACCTAAATAAAATACAGCAATAGCTCATCCATTCCATAAGAAACTGCATCCACTGCTCAGCCTCAGAGCCTTTGGAAAATTCCAGGCACTTGACTTTGGCAGTCAATGGGAAATCAATCAATCCTTTTTTTTCCTGCTCCTCCCTTCCCCACCTTCCTGTGTAGACTGTAGAAGGAAGGAATGGCATTAGGGAACATTCTGGTAAGGCCATAGCCATGGAAATTAGCAAATCTCACTCGTAGTTTACCAGATTCGTGATTATTTCAATCACCACCACAGACTGATGCCCTTGATGGTGCAGAAGCAGCAGGGGTTTTTTTTGGCGGGGGGGGGGGGGGGTTGGGGGGGGGGAGTGGTGGAGATTGTTGATTGGTAGGGGATCCTTCTGTTAAGACAGCTTCTGAGGGTGCCTGGGTGGCTCAGTTGTTAAGCGTCTGCCTTTCGCTCAAGTCATGATCCCAGGGTCCCGGGATCGAGCCCTGGATCAGGCTCCCCGCTCCACGGGATGCCTGTTCTCCGTCTCCCACCCACCCTGCTGGTGTTCCCTCTCTTGCTGTGTCTCTCTCTGTCAAATAAACAAATAAAATCTTTAAAAAAAAAGGCTTTTTTGGATTAAACAAATATTTATTTACTGTAGTATTTCTCAGTCTTTAAAATACTAACATTAATTGTAATTCTCTAAAAGAAAGATGTATACAGTTTTGCCCAAACTTACCCAAACTCTGAATCCTTTAAAGGGGAGAAAAAAGAAATATTCTAAAGAATTACTCTAATCTGAAAAAAGCAGCAGGACTAGCATGGGTCCTGGGGGATGGGGTGTGGCTCCAGCTGTGGATTGGGAGGAAAGGAGAGTGGAAGGGGGGATGCCTCGTGATTGGTCAGGGCTGGATGAGAGCAACAGAGCCTGAACATCTGGCAAGAGCTATAAAAGACAAATTGTAAAAAGCCATACCATTTTCTTTGCCTTCTTAAAAAATGAAAACATTGCAAGGCACCTGGGTGTCTCAGTCAGTGAAGCGTCCGACTTCGGTTCAGGTCATGATCTTGGGGTCTTGGGGTGGAACCCTGCATGGGGTTTCCGTGCTCAGTGGGGAATCTGCTTGAGATTCTCTCCCTCTGCCCCTCCACCACACTCATGCTCACTCTCTCTCTCAAATAAATAAATAAAAATCTTAAAAAAAAAAACCATGGCTCTTCATGAAACAGCATGTTATAAAACAGTATGCTAAGTAAGTCCAAATATAAATCATAAAAGTCTGGAAGAGTCTGAATCAAAATGTTCATGGGGGAAAAATTTTTTTTTGCATGCTATGGTTTGTTATCTTTTTTTACTGAACTATATTTTCCATTTTATATAATAAATGTCCTTCTTCCATAATTAATTTGTAAAAATCACTTTATTAAAGGAATCAATCATAAGCAATTAGGAAATCGAACAAAACTTCTTGTGCAAATTTTTGAATGTTTAGAATTTAATTTGCAGCCTTGGTGATATTATTTTATTACTTGTTATTTTTTTCCCTTTAAGCTAACCCTGGTTAGCTTGATTCATTTGAATGGACCTCTTTTAGAAAGAAACTTTTTCCTACGGCTGCTATAATAAAGTATCAGAATCTGGGTGGCTTAAAACAACAGAAATATAGTCATCCTCAGTTCTGGAGGCTAAAGACCTAAATCAAGGCATTACAGGAAGACGCTCTCTCTGCTGGCTCTAGGGAGGAATCCCCTTCCTGGCCTCTTCCTAGCTTCTGGTGGCTCTGGCAGTCATCGGCTTATAGCTGCATCACTCCCATCTCGATCTCCGTTATCACACGGACTTCTTCTTCCCCATGTATCTGTGCATCTTCTTCTCTTCTTATGAGGACACCAGTCATTGGATTTAGGGTCCACAATCATCCAAAATGACCTCATCTTTCTAACTACATCTGCAAAGACCCGATTTCCAAATCAGGTCCCATTCTGAGTTTCTATCTGGATGGATGTCAATTTTGCGGGACACTATTCAACTTACTATAGAAATAATTTAGTCCACGAACCCTTCAAAGTATAAATTAGCACATTTTGGAGGGCCTCTTTGAGCCTATCAATATTTTAACTATAACCTCTGTGGTAAGCAATCCTAATTACATGACTCTCCTAGACAACCGTGTTGACAAGGTCCCTAGGGATGTTCACAGCAACAATTTTTGTAATAGTGACAAATTGGAACAACCTAAATGTCCATCAACTGGGGACTGGTTAGCTAAATTATCATACATCCATGCCATGTATACTGTATAGCCTTTAAAGGGAGGGAAAAACTGAATGGGAAGAAATCGAGAGGGAGACAAACCATGAGAGACTCTGGACTCCAGGAACCAAACTGAAGGGAGGGGGTAGGGGAATGGGGTAACTGGGTGATGGGTATTAAGGAGGGCACATGTGATGAGCATTGGATGTTATATGCAACTAATGAATTGCTGAACACGACATCAAAAACTAATAATGTTGTTGAATCACAGATCTGTACTTCTGAAACAAATACTGCAATATATGTTAAGAAAAAAAAAGAAGAAGATAGCAGGAGGGGAAGAATGAAGGGGAGTAAGTCGGAGGGGGAGAAGAACCATGAGAGACTATTGACTCTGAAAAACAAACTGAGGGTTCTAGAGGGGAGGGGTTGGGGGGATGGGTTAGCCTGGTGATGGGTATTCAAGAGGGCACATTCTGCGTGGAGCACTGGGTGTTGTGCACAAACAATGAATCATGGAACACTACATCAAAAACTAATGATGTAATGTATGGTGATTAACATAACAATAAAAAAAATAAAAAAACTAATAATGTACTATATGCTGGCTAATTGAACATAATAATAAAAAAAAGAAAAAGAACTGAGTGACAGATATGGAAGACATCGAAGATAAAGTAAAAAAACAAAATTAAGTGCACAGTGTTTAATGTGTTTCCATTTATACAATAAGCTCCCACAAATTAAACAACCCTACATTTACGTTTATGTTTTAAGGGATGACTTTGTCTTTCAAGTACTTACTGTTCTCCTTCAATTTTTCTGAATCGCACTTCACCCTTGTATTAGTCTGTTCAGGCTGCCATAACAAAATACTGTAGATGGGCGGCTTAGACAACAGGAATTTATTTCCTCACAGTTTTGGAGGCTGTGAAGTCTGAGATCAAGGTGCTTGGTGATTCAATTACTGATGAGAGCTCTCTTCCGGGCTTTCGGACAGCCACCTTCTCACTGTGTCCTCACATGGTGGAGTTAGATAGTGAGCTCTCTTGTGTCTCTTTTGAAGGACAGTAATCCTATTACACAAGCCCCACCTTCATGACCTCATCTAACCCTAATTACCTCCCAAGGCCCCAACTCTAAATATAATGGCTTTGGGGATTAGGGCTTCAACATATAAATACTGGAGGAACACAATCAGTCCACAACAATCTTCCTTCCAAAACATTCAGGCCATAAAGCAATGCTTATACCTGAACCAACTGAGGCTTTTAAAAATTAGCACATAGGGGGGCACTTGGGTGGCTCAGTCAGTTGGGTGTCTGACTCTTGGTTTTGGCTCAAGTCATGATCTCAGTGTCCTGAGATCGAGCCTGGCACTTGGTGTGGAGTCTGCTTGTCCTTCTCCCTCTCCCTCTGCTCCTTGACGCCCTGCCCCACTCGCTCACACGCTCTCTCTCTCTCTGGAATAAATAAATAAAATCTTTTTAAAAAATAGCACATAGGAAAAAGTACCATAAAGGACCTGGATTGGTCATTCAGATACTTGATATAGAGATAGTTCAGCTCACTTCCAAGATAGCTGAAATTAATCATCAGAATGAATCCAGAGTAACCAAGCTTGAAGAAACATGCTAGGCCATCAGCAATGTATCATTATGACTCATGCTATGGTTGTCATTCTTATCCTTTAATAAGATCTGTGGGAATGGCAATCCTCCCAGTTTCCTAAGCAAGTGCTGGAGGGATGTGCTATAATGGGAACTTGTTAAAATGTGAATTGCACAACAGCTCTCCTGAAATGGAAAAAAAGGTAATTGCTAAGGAAGAATGGTATTACTAACTAACATTTTCTTCCAGCACTGTCTAGTTCATGTCACTGCTGACAGGGGCATTTCATGACACTGCAGAGCCGTAAACCAGAAATTTTTTAAAAAAGTAATCCACATAGAAATGATGCAGAAATTGAGCACTAACTCAGAAGGTAGTATCTTACAAAAAAAAAAAAAAAGAAAGAAAGAAAGACCTAAACTTGTTTTTTCCCTGAAGGGGTTTGAAATTTCAAACAGACAAAATGGAGGGGAAAAGTTTCCTCTTGTTAAAACACTTATTAACACAGAATAAATTGCATCTTGAATAAAGTAGTGTAAGGTGGCCCTTTTCAGAAGGCAGTGATGATACTAGAGTCAAATAACACAAATAACTGGGGATTTGCAATGGAAACCCATTTTACAGAAGCTACCAAAAGTCACAGGACCTTTTAGAGCATACTGGAGGAACTGGTTGGACCGTGGAGGAGAGCAGAACTATTATAGAGACAATGTTAAATGGCATAGACCAAAATATAAGACACTATCTATAAAAGCTTCCCTCCACCCCTTTAGAGAGATCCATTCTTGCAAATCTGGTTGTTTGAATAGAAAGTTTCCTTTTTCAGGGCACCTGGCTGGCTCAGTCAGTAGAGCACATGACTCTTGATCTCCAGATGGTGAGTTTGAGCCCCACATTGGGCATAGAGCCTACTTAAATTTTTTAAAAAAGTAAATAAATAAAATTTCCTTTTTCAAGTTTCAATCCAAATGCAACTGCTCAGCAAACGGCATGAAGTATTAGAAATAGTCAGCTTCTTAGACCCCTAAAATGGTGGGGGGTGAGATTCAAAAACAAAGACAAAAACTGTGTAGATGGCTGAAATATAAAAGTCAGATGAGGCAACTCACACGACCTATGGAATCATGGTGTGCCTTCTCAGTTTCTTTAATTAAAATCATATTTGCTCAAAGGCACAAAGGGAAGTTTAACATTTATTTTTACAAGTTGAGTATTTCCATTACTGTCTAATTCAAGTTTAGTCCAGTGGCAGGCATGCAAGGAGGCTGCCCCAAACTGCTGATTGTTTGCTTAGATTACTTTGTGTAAGTTCAAACCTTTTAGAGCAGCAAAATGCTCTGGTCAGTGGTTCTTAGTTCTTGCTGCACAGTAGATGCCCATGTTCTACCCTAAGCAAATGAATTAGAATCTCTGGAGTGTGACCCAGGTATCATTTAGTATTTTGAAAGAGCTTCCAAGGTGATTCTCCTGTGAATCCAGGACAGAGAACAATTATGCTTTGAGGTTTGGAAACACGTCATGTTATATTACTAACATTTTATAATTTTTTCTAAATCCAAAAGTGGTACCTGCACAATGCAGAGAACTAGGAAAAATATGGAAAAGCACAATTTTTTTTTAAAGATTTTATTTATTTGACAGAGAGAGAGACAGCCAGAGAAGGAACACAAGCAGGGGGAGTGGGAGAGGGAGAAGCAGGCTTCCCGCAGAGCAGGGAGCCCGATGCGGGACTCGATCCCAGGACCCTGGGATCATGACCTGAGCCGAAGGCAGACGCTTAACGACTGAGTCACCCAGGCGCCCCAGGAAAGCACAATTAAAAAAAAATTATCTGAAATCCCATTACTCCTTTATGTGTTTATCATTTTTTCTATGAATATATACGAAAGAGTAATATGCAAAATGTTTTTAAAAATATATTTTAGAATTAGAAGGTAACTTTAGAAGTCATTTAGTAGAAGTCTCTTATTTTATAGATGAAGAAATTAAGGCCAAGAGTTCCTAACTCAAAGTGACACAGGTAGTTCATTTGGAGTCAGGATTAGAATCTAGGTTTCCCTTGATTTTTCTTGAAAAACATAATTTGTAAAAAACAAATAAACAAAAAAACAACTTGAATCCTCGAGTTTAATTTCAACTTGAAACTCTATTTTTATAAAGGATCTATTATTTCTTATGATATTCTAATAATCTTAAAAAAAAACAAAACAAAACCAAGCAGAGCTTTTCAAGGACTACATTCATCTTTCTCCTGAAAAATTCTAGCATGCTTGAAGAAAGTTGCCTTCATCGTATTCTATGGAACACTGACTCCATAGGAAGTTTATAGCTGTGATAAGGGAAAATAAAAGTGGGGGGAGCTTCTTATTTAGGTGAATGGGAAGCAGAATTAAAGGAGATTCTTTATTGAATCATTTCTCATTGTTTTAATGTTATACTAATCCCACTGAGAATCTCTAAGATGTGTGTGCAGAAGAGCATCTGTAGTTTTTCTCAAATGTGTTTGACCCTGGAATCCTTCTTCAGTTCAGTTCCAATTTTCACCTCAGTCTTCATGTTTTTTTTTTAAACTTTTTTTTTAAAGATTTTTTTATTTATTTGAGAGAGAGAGAATGAGAGATAGAGAGCACGAGAGGGAAGAGGGTCAGAGGGAGAAGCAGACTCCCTGCTGAGCAGGGAGCCCGATGCGGGACTCGATCCCGGGACTCCAGGATCATGACCTGAGCCGAAGGCAGTCGCTTAACCAACTGAGCCAACCAGGCGCCCCAGTCTTCATGTTCTTTGGAACATGTTTTAGCAACCAACACTCAGGACTCCTAGGATAAAGGAAAAAGGACCTGCACTAACCTGAGGCCAAAGCAACCTTGATTTGGGTTACAGTTGAAACATTTTTGTAGTAAGTGGGGGAGTACTTTAAAAGGGAAGGAATATATGATTTGAATGACTGACAACCTTTTCAAAAGTGTTCCCTTACAATTTATTTAAGAAGCAGAACAATAGCTTGAACATCAAAAAAACTGCATGAAAACCATTAATTTGATATAACATATAACATTCTAAAATGTATTCTAGTTTTTACATTTTTTCATATAAATGTAATTATAGTATATTCAGTTCTGTATTATATTTACTTTCAATTAATTTACTCACATTCACTAAACGTTCAATACATTATGTTTTAGGCAGTGGAATCAAATATAATTAACATGTAGTTCCTAACATCAAGGAATTTAGGGCAGAGTGCAGTGAGAGGAGGTAGATACGTGCTCAGAGGAGGTCAACAAACACAAACGCAATGTGGTAAGGACTGCAGATTTCACTGGGACAAAGATTGACCAATAGGGTCAAGACCCTTGTGAAGTCTGAGATCAACCTCAAAGTTTCATCAGAGACAACAGATAAAGGCAGAAAAGTAGAAAGAAGCAGGAAAGCAATCCACAATTTCCGTCTTCCTATGATCAGATAAATAAACATTTTAGAATGAACTGGAAGGGGAAAAGCCTTTTCCATTACTGCCTTATTCAAACAGTCTGCTATGAACACAAAATATCTTTCAAATCAGGAAATAAAGTGGGGGTGGAAACTTCAGCGGCTCCAGATCACCATCATCTTCAAGGGTCCAAACTCTTTAATTGGCCCTTTTCAACCCTACCTCCCAACCACATTCTCACAGCACTCCTCTTCCCTCACCCCCACCCCGACCATATCAAATAACTTGGGGTCAAAGGAATAAGGGTTTGAAAATACAGTGCCATTTTCAAAGCGCCAATTTAAAAGTATTACAAAGCTGGCGAAATGCAAAAAGGTGCGATTTTGCTAGCGGGCATTTAAAATTCCTTTAAAATGTGCATAGTCTTAGATCCAGCAACTGCACTTCTAGGAATTTAACTTAAGGAAATAAGAAAAGATACACTGTTTATAACACTTTATAAAAGGGGGGAAAACGAAAAACAAATACCCAATAACACGTTATATTATTATATAGATATACAACTCAATACAAAATCCGATCACTAGTGTGCCTTTTAAAAAAAAAGCATTTTATTTATTTGTTTGAGAGAGCGTGCGTGAGCGACAGAACACGAGCGGGGGATGGAGAGGGGCAGAGGGAGAGGGAGCAGCAGACTCCCCACTGAGCAGGGAGCCCAGCAGGGGGCTCCATCCCAGGACCTGAGATCAAGACCTGTGGGGAAAGGCAGAGGCTTAACCAACTGAGCCACCCAGGCGCCCCACTAGTGTGCTTTTTAAAATAATAATAATAAAAAAATCATGCATGGGTGGCGGGCACTCCATTTAACCTCACAAACCTTGAAAACAGATAAACTTCTACATATGAAGAGGTGGAAGCACTAAATATTTAACGTGTCCAAAGTCACACAATTAAGTAAAGAAGCCACGATTCAAAAGGAGGCCATCTGAATCTCAAACCCATGAGCCTTCCCACGTCCACACTGCTTCCTAGTTTTGGGGCAGAATGGGCATTGAACTATTTACCTCGCAGGATTAATGTGACTTAAATAATAAACACAAAGCTCCTGGGACATGGCAGACATTCTGTACTCGGAAGCTACTAAATAACTTGCTCAAGATCACACACAAACCCGTGGTGAAACCAGGTTTAGACGGGATTTGGAATCTTGTGTTCAGGGGAGCGCGCCGGAGCTCAAGAAGGTGTCCCTGGCTTCAATTCCTGACCCAGAGTGAGTATGAACTTTCCCTCTGTCCCGCAAGCGCACCTCAGAGGTCAGGGAGCACACAACAGGAATCTTCAAAAAGGAGGAAGCTAAGTACGGTCGGGTATTCCCTGCCCCCAGCTTCTCCAGCTCCAAGTAGTATCTCATCCTCCGCTCGCAAATTTCCGGGGTGGAAGTGACGTCTATGCTACGCGCCGGAAGCGGGCTTGCAGAGTAAGACCAAAAAGTAGCGGGTGTCAGTGGGCCTGCGTCCGGGCCCCGCTTTAGAGTAAGGAGCTTCGCAGCTTTGGTAGGCGGCCGTGTCCATGACGGCACAGGGGAGCCTGGTGGCCAACCGAGGCCGGCGCTTCAAGTGGGCCATTGAGCTGAGCGGGCCTGGAGGAGGCAGCAGGTGAGGAGCCCGGGCGAAGCTCGGTAACAAGAGCCTTCACCCCAGAATTACCGCGGAGGAATAGGACCTGATCTCTGAGATACAACTCTCTGAAAACGATAGGTGGCACAAAGACGGCTCCCGGGGAGCCAGCGGCTTCTCTACGGTGGACGTTTCTAATGTTCAAAAGATGCTTATTTCATTCCTCACAATAGACAAAAGTCTGACGAACCCACGAGAGGGCTTGGTGTAATCTGGGTAGGTGTATCTGAGGATCTTTATTCCAATGATTAGAACAGGAATGTGGGATATGAAGTGTGGGGGGCTGCAGCCTTAGTTTCTTGGTTTGGTTCTTTAGGAGCCGAAGTGACCGGGGCGGTGGCCAGGGAGACTCGCTGTACCCTGTCGGTTACTTGGACAAGCAAGTGCCTGATACCAGCGTGCAAGAGACCGACCGGATCCTGGTGGAGAAGGTACAGAGGTATAGATGTCACGGTAGTTCTTAGGCCAGTCCTGACCTACACATCACCCTTCTCTCCCAAGCAGCATATGAATATCCGACTGTAGGAGTCTTATCCCTAATATTGGTAAACTGCTTGAGATTAATTTACAGTAGTAAAAGTGCTTAATAGTTGGAAAAATAAAAGATGTTTGTGAACATGTAAGAAGGTAGGTTGAAAATTATCTCTTGGTGCTGGTGCCTAATGGTTGAAGTCATCCTTTTACCCTAGTTCCCTTACAACCACACAACCAATGTGTCAGGATATTCTTTTGGCTTTATCTTCAAAACAGATTTAAATTTTTGCTACTTATCACTTCTTCTTATCTTACCTATCATTCTAGTCTGAGTGATTTCATCTCCTGCCACTTTCCCCTTTGTTCTTCATTCCACTCTAGTCAGAATGGCCTCCTTGCTGCTCCTTGCAAATAGCAGGCGGGCTTCCGTCTCGGACTTTTTGTACATGTTCTTTCCCTCTTCCTGGAATACTCTCCCCCCAGGTACCTGTATGACTTGCTCTCTCATTTCCCTTAGGTCTCTCAGATATTACCTTCTTAGAGAAACCTACTCAGGGCACCCCCTATCCTGTTTTCCTACTTCCTGTATTTCTCCATATCATTCATATACATGATATGGTTATGACCTGTCTTTTTACTCTTGTGAGGTCCAGGAAAGCAGATGTTGTGTCCCAAGTACCTAGAACAGTAGCTGGCATTTTCTTTCCTCCTAGCCTTAATATTGTTCAGTACTAAATGATCTTTATTTCATGAAATGCAGTGATTTTTACATAAAAATGACAGCTGGTATCAGTGCTTTTCTTGATAAGTATATCTTTTTTATCTTGGTACATCAAATAGTAATATGAACAATAACATGAAAGTATTATTAAAATGGCCTGATTTTGAAGGTAGATTATTATACTTACTTTAGAACAGTTCTGTTGTATGGATGGTTTGATCTTTAAAGTCCCAGATAAATGATCTTTTCTGTAAGTGACACACCAGGGAATTGCTTACAAATATGTCCATTTATTCTTTTAACTTGAATAAGCTCAAACGGATGGTGATATATTCTTCTAATATTGCTAGGTTTACTTTGTTAATATTTTGTTCAGTAGGATTTTTGCATTTAGGTTCAGGAGTGGTATTGATCTATCAACTTTACTCATAATGTCCTTGTTAGGTTTTGGTATTTATGGGGCCCCATGTAATGAATGTTCATTTTTTATTTTCTGAAAGAATTTGTATAAGATTGGCTTTTTTTTTTCCTTAAATGTTTAGAATTTGCCAAGAGAAACCATCTGGGCTTAATTACAGATTCAGTTTCTTAAACAGTTTTATGACTAAATTTTCAATTTATTATGCTGTTAGGTATTTCTTCTAGGAATTTATCCATTTCCCCAAATTTGTAATATGGTCACTTTTTTTTTTTTAAAGATTTTATTTATTTGAAGAGAGAGAGACAGTGAGAGCAGGAACACAAGCAGGGGGAGTGGGAGAGGGAGAAGCAGGCTTCCCGCGGAGCAGAGAGCCCGATGTGGGGCTCGATCCCAGGACCCTGGGATCATGACCTGAGCCGAAGGCAGATGCTTAACAGCTGAGCCACCCAGGCGCCCCTGTAATATGATCACTTTAAGATTTTATTTATTAGAGAGAGAGAGAGAGAAAGAGAGATGATGAGCAGGGGGAGGAGCAGAGGGAGAAGCAGGCTTCCCGCTGAGCAGGGAACCTGAGGCGGGACTCGATCCCAGGACCCTGGGATCATGACCTGAGCCAAAGGCAGATGCTTATCCAACTGAGCCACCTGGGCGCCCATATGATCGTTTTAATACGCTGCAAGAACTATAGAGTTGTCCCTCTTTTATTCCCAATGTTGAGTATTTCTCTTTTTCCTTCATCAGGCTCACCAGTATTGATGTTATCAATCTTTAAAAGAAAACACCTTTAGGGCGCCTGGGTGGCTCAGTTGGTTAAAGTGACTGCCTTCTGCTCAGGTCATGATCCTGGAGTCCCAGGATTGAGTCCTGCATCGGGCTCCCCACTCAGCGGGGAGTCTGCTTCTCCCTCGGACCCTCCCCCCCCATATGCTCTTTCTCTCTCTCGAATAAATAAATAAAATCTTTAAAAAAAAAAAACACCTTTAGCCTTGTTGATTTGAAGAAAAATTCATTAATTTCTTTTCTCATTTTTCCTTTTCATTTCCTTGGGTTTAATCTATTTCTTTTTCTAACTTATTGAAATAGATGCTGAGAATGACATGGATGGAGCTAGAGGGTATAATTCTAAGTGAAGTACATCAGAGAAAGACGAATACCATATGATTTCACTCATATATGAAATTTAAGAAACAAATGAGCAAAGGGGAAAAAAAAAGGGGAGGGCAAACCAAGAAACAGACGCTTAACCATTAGAGAACAAACTGATGGTTACCAGACAGGAGGTGGGTGGGGGGATGGGTGAAAGAGCTGATGGGGATTAAGGAGGGCACTTGTGATGAGCTTGTATGGAAGTGTTGAGTCATTATATTGTACCTGAAACTAATACTACACTGTATGTTAACTGGAATTAAAACTTAAAAAAAATTGTAAAAAAGAAATAGATGCTTACTTTATTTTTTTTATAAGATTTTATTTATTTATTTGACAGAGAGAGAGATCACAGGTAGGCAGATAGGCAGGCAGAGGCAGAGGAAAAAGCTGGCTCCCCGCTGAGCAGGGAGCCTGATGCGGGGCTCTAACCCAGGACGCTGGGATCAGGACCTGAGCCGAAGGCAGACGCCTAACTGACTGAGCCACATAGGCGCCCCAGATGCTTTATTTTTAGTCTTCTAAATATGTATTATACATTTTTCAGTGCTCTGTGTCCCACAAGGGTAATATGTGGCATTTTTGTTATTGTTATCAGTTAACAATATTTGTTTTCCATTGTAATTTCTATTTATGGATTTAGAAGGCATGTTAATTCCAGTATGTAGGGAATTTTTAGTTTTCTTTTTGTTACTGATTTCTAGCTTAATTGCATCATAAGCAAAGAACATGCTTTGTATGATTTGGGTTGAGTTGACACTTTCTTCAAGGCTCAGCAAGTGGTCAGCTTTTTTAAGTGTCCCATGTGTGTTTGAAAAGAATGTGAATTCTCCAAATGTTGGGTGCAGTGTTCTATGTCTGTCAGTTAATAATGTCATTTAGATCTTAATATTTTGATTTGTCATCTTGTTCTTTTAGTTATTGAGGTGTGCTAATCTCCCACCCTCTGGATTTACCTATTTCAGTTGTAGATGGGGCAATGAGAGATGCAGAAGTACAAGAACAAAAGTAGGGAAGTCTTTTTTTCTTTAGCCAAATCATGGGGGGAAATGGTATCTGGAAAACGAGTAGGAAAAAACATGAATGGTGAGGATGCCTTATTTTTAGAAGAGCAAGCTTCCTGTGGCAACATGGAGAAGGGCAGACAGAAGTGATGGAACTGAGGAGTCAGCTCAGTCAGGAGCACAGAATTGGGAATTGTGTTCATTTGACTTTAACATCAGCGATCCGATAAATGTGGGACTGAGGATAGAGATCATAGGTTAAAATTGTGTTTGTTTTAGCGCTGCTGGGACATCGCCTTGGGTCCCCTCAAGCAGATTCCCATGAACCTCTTCATCATGTACATGGCAGGCAATACAATCTCCATCTTCCCTACTATGATGGTGTGTATGATGGCTTGGCGGCCCATTCAGGCACTTATGGCCATTTCAGCCAGTAAGTATTCTTGATACAACAACCCTTCCTTAAGTTTTAAGAATTAAAAGACAAATTTTAGCGAAACCCATGAAAATCTTTAGTACTGCTCTTGGCTAGTTGCTAGGGGGAGGGTGTACAGGGTGGTGATGGTAGAGATGGTGGCGTGGAGGAGGGAAATGGAGCTTATCATGGCTTTTTGTTCACTTTTAATGGTCCTATTTGCTATTTTACTTTGGGTGTCTCTATATTATTTTAAAGTGTGGCCTGATATTAAAAAAAAAGTTGTTTTGGTTTTGACACTTTTTGTTACCCCAACAGCTTTCAAGATGCTAGAAAGTTCAAGCCAGAAGTTTCTTCAGGGTTTAGTGTATCTCATTGGAAACCTCATGGGTTTGGCATTGGCTGTTTATAAGTGCCAGTCAATGGGACTGTTGCCTACACATGCATCAGACTGGTTAGCCTTCATTGAGCCCCCTGAGGTAAGGCAAAGGAAAAGTTAAATTTTGGGCAGTTGTAACGTAAATAGCAGACCCATTTGATGGTGGGGGATTTGAGTTAGTACTAGAGCTTATTTTTAAGAAATAAGATCCCTTGGGAGTTTGGAAGTTGTTACTTTTTTAAGGGTAAAGCTAAATAGAGCCAGTGATTAAATAAAGTACTTGATTCCATAAGTTCAACACCAATTCACCAATCACCTATTTACCTTTTCTTGTTTCAGAGGATGGAGTTTAGTGGTGGAGGATTGCTTCTGTGAAGAGGAGAAAGAAGCACCTGGTGCCTATGTATTGGGATCTCATTTACAACCTTCTTTTTGTGCCCAGTGGCTCCTTCTCAGCATACTAATTTCTTAACGTTATCACTCATGCTGAAAAGAACCCAAAGCTCTCTTTACTCCATGGTAAGGAGACGAATCCCAGAAAGACAATGTATGTATCACTCCAAACACACAAAGAAACTAAACCACAACCCTTGATTGAAAATAATGTAGAAAACTTTATTTATGTTTCCAGTACAGAGCAAAACAACAAATAAAACTGTAACTCTATGTAAACAAAAGAATGGTTGCTGCTAAATCAAGAACCACAGCAGCATCTCCTTTCAATAAATTAAATGGTTGAGAACAATGCTTAAAAAAAAAAAGTTGCACAAGTTTCCCTTAACTCTTTCATTTCTATTTAACACAAGCTGGAACATAAAAATTCTGTTGGAGACACTGTGGAAGATGTGAGAAACTAATGCTGGATTCAGATTATACATGATGAAAAGAAAAATAAACCAGACAAAAAGAGCACATAAATATGCTTACAGTGTTGTAACTGCTACTTTAACATCTACAATAATGGATTTTTAACACATTTAGGGGGAGTGAGGACTGGCGGGCTAGTTGGGGCCACAGGAATCTGAGGCAAAGGAAAATACACGGTAATGATCTTTCCCCTGCCAAGAGGAACCAGGCACCTGTGGAGCAGATGCTGCAATTCAAACCTCAGCTTTTAAGATAGCTTTACAAGGCAGAAGGCCAGCAACTGGAGAATGTATATTGTCATAACCTGCCCTGGTAAATCTTAGCTAAGACTTAAAAGCTGGATCTTATTCAGAAGGCAGGAAGCGGTCTTTCCTTTCTCTTCCTTCTTGAAACACAAAAGCCCTTCCCCTAAGGTGCATTCTCTCTTACCAAGTTTTCAGTATTGCTTTATTTGCAGTGATTAGAAGAGACAAGACACTTCACAGACGAACAACATAAGCAACACATGGACGTGAAATGCTCTAGACAGAGAGGAGTTTAAATCTGGCCTAATAACCATTTTCCCATGTAAGTGATTTTATGTTTTAGGGGCTGAAGTAGTGGCTGTATTAATAGCCACGAACTCCCTTATCCCTTTAAAAGATTCTTAGAGCTCCAACCACAAAAAGCTCTCCTAAAACCTTATTTTCTGCCCATATTTTTTTCTCTGTGGGGAAAAAAAAAATATCTATATATATGTATCAACCACTTTGGCCAGAGGATGTGTGTAAATGTAGAGGATTTCCTGGGCAGGCTGACCTTTAAAGAATGGGGGCTTCAATATCTTGGGTCCTAGAGAACCTGTTCCACTACTGTGGACTCAACTAAACAACAGATTATTACAGTGGAAATTGTGAACAATGCTTCTACCCTGGGCAGGAAGGAGCAGGAAAAAAGACTTAAAGATTGTGTTTTGCTTTGCTACCCTGACTGGGTCTTGAGGTTGAAAAAAGCAAAGGGAACAAAATACTCAAATTCTTAAGCCATACTGAAGGGTTTTCTCTGTCCATTAAGAGTCAAATGAATAATCTGCTGGGACCTAGGTTTGCTTGCTCCATATCCTATTGGGTGATCAAAGAAGAGTGGCACTATTTATCATTAATAAAGTGATTCAAAAGCAGTCATGAATACAGGCAAAATAGTTTTTCTAAATACTTATAAAAGAAAGGACCATTTCACATATTTGTGAAATTAACACTCAAGGTAGTTTCCCTGTGCTTGAAAGCTAGGTGTTTTATGACCAGTAAATTAAAATGACCAGTAAATGTTTTATGACCAGCAAATAAAAAGCTAAGCTTGTACAAGTACTTCCTTGACACATTGAGAGCTTTCTGAAAACAACTGGAATAGCAGAGGACTGTTGGCTTGGATAATCTTGGTTTAGAGCCAAGTTCCTGCGGTCACAATGAAGAATAAAATTGATAAAAACGCTCATACTCCGGGCATTTAGGTGAGTTGAGTGCCTCAAGTCTTGGCTATGGCTTTGGAAATGAGTGCACAGGTTTCTTAGTGAAAAATAAGTTTCTTGAATCAGGTCAATGCCAATCGTATGCCACTTTAGTGAAGCAGGTAGGGAGAGTAGCAGCAACTCAATCTTTGGCACTATGGAAGGAGTATGGCTCTAGAACTTCGAATTCCATTGCTGGATTCCCCCTTTAAAAGATAGTTCAAAGCTTTTAGGGAAGGATTTTAGCCAGTCTTCCTAGTTTATTCCTATGATTTTGGACCTGTGCCTACTAACCCGGAGGGCATAAAAGAAAGGAGAGGCGAAACTACTGGTCAATGTGCATCATCATCTAGATTTCTTGGATAACAGCTTGCTTGTTTTGACCATGTCACACATGGTAACCACAGATGGTTTCAGTAGATCTTAATTTGGAGTTACCCTAATTTGGCCATTTGAAAACCTGAAAGAAATTTTTACTCCACCTTTAAAAAAACAATTTCCAGGATAAAACAATGCGTGTATTACAATCTTAACCACAGACTGGGTTTTGAGAACCAGCAGACATATAAACTGACACAGTACGTGTACTTGAACCTGGTATTTTGGGGGAATCTTGTGTTGGAGGAAGAAGTAGAGGCTATAGCCATGTTTCAGTTTTTGTATAGTACCCTAATATAAAACGGAGTCCTGGAGAGCAATGGAAACATTAAAGAAAATTAGCTAAAAAAGATTTTCATCTTGGTTTGCCACAGGTTATCTCCACAAGGATGTAAGGTCTCCACATACTTGGCCATGAATTCTTTAGTATGATGAAGCTGTGTCTCTGGCTGTTAGCCCCATGGTGTCATCATTGGACCATGACTTCTGAGACTCCCCTTTAATGTTGGACATGTACTTGCTTTTTGTCTTCTTGAATTTCTAGCATCCCTTTTGCCAACTCATTTTAATGGTTTAGCCTGTTAATTCTAATTTGCCTTCAACTAGTACAGACATGGCTTTTAGGACTTGACCAGTGTTCTGATGTTGAGGAAATATCTGCTTCTTCTGTAAGGACAGCAGATCATATGATAGCAAAGAGCAGAACTACGTGTGCTTTTTTGCACAAGTACTCGAGGCTCAGCTTGTCAAGAGTTCAGTGTGATGTGTACAGAACCCAGGCCTCTACTTGATGGGAGTAGTAGTAAAGAGCTGGCACTTCCATGGAGAATGGAAGCCTTTTAGGAAAGGTGAGGCCAAGCAGAGTCTTCAGGAGTAGATTATGAATAAATGGTGATCACTTCACTGCCACCACCCCGGACAAGGAGGACTCGCTCTAGTCCCTCGGTGAGCACTTCTAGGAACTCCATGTCTTCCGAATTTGTCAAGGAGACAAACGGGGAGAAGAACATACTTTATAACCTGACGTGATAATCGGGGTTTATCTGACTGCAAAGCTGCAAAATGAACATGCTTGTCTTCATTATTATATATACTCAGAGTTGGAGACGTCTGAACTCTGGATTGAATTTAACCCTGTGAAATAATCCAGGGATCTAATTCCTTTGTATATGTAATACAAGACCTTCATTTGTTAGATTTTTTTCTAAATGTAACTTTACAAATGGGGGAAACTCACAAATAATGTGTTTGTACCACAGCAAAATTAGCCAAAAAAGAAGAAAAGGCCACAACAGGGCAGCTTTATAAGACTGCTCAAGAGAACCCAAGTAATTTCTAAGTGAAGCTGCTCAAATCAGATTTTTCTGCCAGTTTTTTTTTTTTCTTAACCCCTTTCCTTAAATGGTGCTTATTTGAATGGGACAGTCTATACCATTGCATTCTTGAAGGGGTCCCATTAAAAAAATCCTGTGATCAGGGTATGAGGAAAAACCCTTATCTCTTTTTTCCCCTCAGATTTCACTTAAACTGCTTCTCCCCTAACTACATCCACAAGAAAGACGCTTTGCAAAGTGGGAGGAGCCTGAGAAAAGGAGAAAGGATTTGGGTATTGCGTCTCTAGGACTGTTTCAGAAAGGATTCTATACTGTGAATAGTAGAAGTCATGTTGCAAATGTACCACCTAAAAAGTCTCTTTAGGGTTCAGAGAGAACATATATACCCAGCTCCCCCAAAGGAGATCAATCTCACTGCTAAGAATCCTTGCGTAAGACTTTTAACAGCCTTTGCTCCTTGAGAAGCAAATATGGGCAGACTAATGACTTTTAAGGTTACCTAGTGGTCTTATCTAAGAAACAGGCTAAGACTTTCCCTACTGGTAGCTCCACTCTTGGAAAGGATACAGTTTTCATCACCCTCAGGGTTTCGGGGTGGCCCTGGCATATTCAACAAAACCAGCTTTGCTTCGTGGGACTTGTTAACTATAACCTCATTGAGTTTCACTGCCGTATGCATCCGCCTCACATTGGAATGGTCTCTGGACGGGTGGAAGGGAGAAACAGAGGTGGTTAAAGCAAAGAGAAAGCTAGGCATACAGTCAACTTTAAAAACCTTGAGATGCAGAGCTTTTTTGCTTTGACTATGAATAATGTAGTGAACAAATGATTTCCTTATACTAATATCCTGGGTTTTCTCATTCTACGTTCGCTTGTTTTATGCCAGGAACACAGTATGGTGAGAAAGGTGGTTAGCTTATGCACAATGTTAACTGGTAGCTGATACGCACAGGCAAATAACAGAGAGACGGCTGGATTTGGGGTGAAATGAAGAACAGACCTCATCCTGTCTAACCAGGCAAAGTCACATGTGTGCCACTGACTAGGATACCGTATTATATGATAACCTTGTGAGCTGGAAAACTTACGGACGCATGTTAAGCAGGTCCTGGAATCCTTCCATCGACTTAGCCTTTTGTCCCCGGGATGCCATGTACTTGTCTTTTGTCCAAGTCATGTGCACCTTCTCCTGATAGGTTTCTGTCTCTTCATCCTCATCAGAGCCAATGCTGGTCAATCGCAGCATTGAGTTCCGGTCTTTCACCAACTGTGCCTGAGAAGGGCCCAACACAGCTATGACCTCTGTACCCAATTCCCTCTCACGCTTCAGCTTCAATTATTTTCAAATAATAGTGTGGTTATAGTGAAAGAACTGATAAAGGGAGAAGGAAAGAATGTGTCATTCTATGAGAACAATATAGTATCATCCCTCTCAGGGACAGACTAGCATTCAATGAATACAGGAAGGTCTCACCTCTCTGTCCCTCTCTGTTTTGGACAGTCGCATGTGCCGGAGCATCTGGGACCTTTGCTCCATCATCAGGGTGCGCTCATAAGTATAAGCAGATATGTCACTGTCATGCTGCCGTAGATAACACAAAGAGTGGGCAATAAGCACAAAGGAGAAAGAAGGATGAACCATACACTTTCATTTCCACTCGCGAAATTAAGCCAGAGAAAGTATCACAATATCAACCTAAGTTTCACTCCTATTTTGTTCAGTTACTGAGCTCTATAATATTATGGACTGTAGAGCAAATCTAGAAGTCCTGAGAGTCTTTTCCTAATCTAACCATTACATATGTTTCCTTGAAACAAAATACAAACTCTAGTTTTTTAAATTTTTTTTTAAAGATTTTACTTATTTATTTGAGAGAGAGAGAGAGAATGAGAGATAGAGAGCATGAGAGGGGGGAGGGTCAGAGGGAGAAGCAGACTCCCTGATCAGCAGGGAGCCCGATGTGGGACTCGATCCCGGGACTCCAGGATCATGACCTGAGCCGAAGGCAGTCGCTTAACCAACTGAGCCACCCAGGCGCCCTTTTTTTTTTTTTTTAATACTGCCAGGTTATTACTAAAAAAAAGCACTATGTGTGATTTTAACATGCATATACGAACTAAAACTTAATAAAACCATATTAAGCAGACAATAATCTGGTAGAAATATAAAGGTTGTATAACAAGAAAGCAAAAATAAAAAAACAACACCAAATACACAACACGTTCATATTCTACTTCTCTAGATCAATATATTAGGGCTTTGTTGGAACTAAGGGATTAATCCACATTTGCAGCTGAACAATTTCCCAAACCAGAAAAACTTCTAGGAAGACAGGGTAGGAAGTGGGGGAAGGGTGGTCTGTTTGATCTCAAACTCAGCTTTCTTACCATCTCTACCACTTCCACTTCTGCCTCGATGCGTAGGTGGTAGAGGAAGGTAGCCAGGTCCTTCTTCATCTGAATACTGTTGTCTTCTAGTTGGGCTACTGTGAAGATCCGAATGCTACATTTTCGCCACACCTGAGAAAGTACCATACATACATGGAAAGTGAGATGCAAGAAGGCCAAAAAAAAAAGTTATTCCTAAAACACAAGACATTTTTTGCTTTGGACAACCTTGCTATAGTATCAGGATATTTGTTGTTCTTAGCTTCTAGCTTGATATACTATTGTACGAGGGCAAAAGCTTGACTAAGAAACACATTAAAAACAGCTTTTAAGAAGTTCTTAATTTCCATGCTTCGGCAGCACATATACTAAAATTGGAATGATACAGAGAAGATTAGCATGACCCCTGCGCCAGGATGACACGCAAATTTGTGAAGCGTTCCATATTTTTAGCACTGGGTGTTATACACAAACAATGAATCATGGAACACTACATCAAAAACTAATGATGTAATGTATGGTGATTAACATAACAATAAAAAAATTTAAAGAGGAAAAAAAAGTTCTTAATTTCCTAACAAGAAGAAAACTGGCAAAAGGGTATATGTATGATACATTAAGAGGGTGCTGTATTCAGATAGCATATTGATGTCCCCATGCAGACTCTAATATTTATTATTTTAAAGTTCAGTTTAACTAGTCTTACCAAAGGATGAGCACACCTATGTATAAGATACCCACACACTCAAACACAGGTTTCCAGTATTTGAGAGACTTTGGTCTTTTTTTTTTTTTTTAAACAGACGTATCACTTGTTAATGTTTTTCCAAGAGCTCATTTGGAACTTTATTAACTTGCTGAATTTCACTTAGAGATAGGTAGGTATCAACTAGAAAGAAAACTACTTCTCATACAGTTGAAAGGATCGTGGGAAAGCTAAGAAAAATCCCCAACTCTTCTGATCCTAAGCCCCAACACTATAATCAAAGAGGAAGGATCTGTCTAGTGAACCAGGACGATATTAAGGGAGAAAGACTTTTTTCAAAAGGTATCTAAAATACCTTGTGCTGTTTAAGTAGGAATGGTAATAACATGAGCATCCCCCCATCATGCACAATCCACCACACATCAATGTTGCCCTCAGAAAACTGCTCCACATTGCTGGGAAAGAAGGAGATGTTTTTAGCCACCAGCAGGGCCAGATGGGCAGCGGTTGTCACTCGAACTGTGCCTAGGGAGGAGACAGAATCAGGATAAACAGAGGACTCCTGAGGCTTGCCTTGCTTCCCACCATGTCAGGAAAGCAAGGGTAATGCTTTTTTTTTTTTTTTTACATTTCTTTAAGCAAGGTATTCTGTTTACATAGTGGGTTATACCTCATCAAGTAACAACAATCATTAAGAAAAATCTGAATAACAGAATTAGATTCAGAACCATGATTTATATTACTAGATATATTCTGATCACTACATTTCTAAGGGGGGTTATGTGAATTCTGGAGATTTTGATGAAAGACAATCCTTCCAATTCCTGTAAGAACGTCAATGAGGCAGATCACAAATGAAAATAGGGCAATTTCAGAGATAATTCCTAGCATAATACTTGACAGAGATAAACAATTCATGAACATAATATAGAGCTGGCAGGGGTGAGGAGAACAGGATTATTACCGTTAGTAGTTACTTAGGTGCCCTTATAGGACTATGCTTCAGCAACGGCACAGTCTCTACCTTAGGAGGCTATGGGGTAGGGTTAAGGCAACAGAGGTTTAACTGTAATCCCTATTTGGGCCCTCAGGATAAAATGAAAAGTGTTCTGTACCGATAAAAGTCTTCCACGCTCGAGCATCTTCACTCTGGCGCCAGCCATTAGGCCATCCCATCACCACTGTGTTGTGCTTCATGCCCCCAAGGCCACATGACTGGATGAGGTGGGAAATGCCCTCCCTCAGCTTGGCCGCCACCACCAGCTGGCAGAACCCCTTCACCTTCTCTGCCTCCATTAGATGCTTTATGGTCTGAAAAAGAGAACCTCAATGCTGAATTGCTTTACCCTGAACCTTTTAATCTATTACTCCTTGTCTTATAATCTCCTCCTCTTTTCCAAACTCTGCATAAGACCATATCTCCTACAGAAAAGTCCAAAAAGTAAAATTAGCCCAATGGAATTTCATTATCCTTTGCCCTTTTCACTCTCTAAGTGCTTACTACATATATGGCTGGTTGACTACATGGAATTCCTCTGCCTTTTCCTCTATTCTGCTTTCCCTTCTTTGTAACATACCAAACAAATCAAGAACAGGGATCTTCATACAACAAATATTCAATATTCTTTCTTAACTGGCCAGGCTGAGTGTGAACATGATCTACTTTCTTCCTCAATCGCCCTGATACCCTGACTCGTATTATTAGAAACTCAATCAGGGGTAATAAGCAACCTTTACTGATTTCCAATCCTGTGCTTTTTATTTATTTTTACCATCATTCCAGACTAATGTTTCTTCAAGCATTTCTAGTTTTTAGGGTTTCAAAGTATTCCAAAATGAAATCCAGTAAAATTTTCGAAATAAAAGGGTTGGTTTTATCATTTATAATAAGTATTAGAGTGAAAACTGCTTTCTTCTTTAGGGAGAACTTATACTTGGCAAGTTAATCAGAAGTAAAGCAAAAGAACCTTGCTCATGATACCAAGGTAGACTGGCAAGGAGAAAGGAAAGTTGTTCATTGCTCCTTGTCACCAGATTGAGCAGAACCATCTCCATGGTTCAAGGGACAGATTTAGTTTACATGACTTCTCTAAGGCCTGAGTCAACGTTTAGAGTCTATTTGCAAACAGTGCTTAGCCTTGACAATCTTAAAAGTTTAGTAATACTTTTTAAATGGAAAAAATAAATTATTATCTTCTGGTTCATCTTCTTATTTGAGAGAATATGATTGCTCAAAAGTCAGCACTAAGAAGGAAACCTCTTAGATCACTCAGGAAAGGGATTAACTTAGAAATATGACATCTTACAACTTAACATCACAAAACCAGAAGCTAAATTCCACTAAGTCAATAAGCCTTGATTCCTACCTGCTCAGCAGCTAAAGCTTCCCCGTAGTTCTCCAGGAAGTTCCCCACGATGACAGAGCCTACAATAGTGAGACCCTTTCCTGCTTTAAGTTGTGAGGCAAAGGTGAGGAGGCGAGGATGCTTGACGTGTAAGTCCTCATCTAATTTCAGCAATACAAGTAACTGAGGCCTGCAGAGAGATTGGTGGGAGGGTGGAAGGGAGAAAAAACTTTGGGTTTGGGGAAGAGAATGACAATTCTACCTTTTAATTCAGGAGATCTATATAAAACTGTAATTGGGCAGAAGGAAGAGATTAGAGGAAACGATAGGATGAGGGTGTAGTTTATTTCAACCCTCCCAGTATTACCACAAATCGATCATTCTGCAAGGAACAATAAAAATGGCTGAAGTCTAGATCAGATACCCCATGAAGAAAAGGGAATAAAGTATGAAGGATTTGGAATCATTCAAAATGGGTCCATTATACCAATTCCTTGAGCCACCTGAATTCCTTACCTGTAATCACAGAAGCACACAGTTCTGTGTGTTAACCATGTGCCACACCACTAAGCTCTACTGATTTCTTTACCTCCAGTTTTTAGTGTGTGGTGGTCCTTCTTCCAGCCGGAGCAAAGCAAACCGGGCTGCACTGAGGGACAGCCCACGGATTCCATCACCCCATTCTTTCTCCGCTCTGGGAGACAAAAGAGAAAAAAGCAGAGACAGATTTCAACTATAGCAAGTACAATTTCAAAACATAAAGTTTATTTTTTCTTTATCTAAAACTAACATATGCACAAGGAAGAAAATTAAAACTCATATTATTTATATAATGCTCTTTATTAACATAACGAACCCACAAAAAGCAGATCCACAGTGTCCTTCATCAGTGGACCACACTGTACAATAAACAATTCAAAATAAAGGCTGGAAGTATCACTCACTTGTCCTTCTATGTAACTGTTCAAAAGCAATAATGTAGAACAGCAATTTGGAGGAGGAAATTATGACAGATCCAGTTTAATTTTGAAAATAATGGGGAGAAAGCAAAACTCAATGTAATCTTCTGAGCCAGTGTTATTTATTCCTAATTTTTGCAAGTTGTTTCTGAAGTCTTAGTTGTTACAGTTATTCAGGATTAATTTCTTTTTCATTTCAGAGATAATACCTTGACTGAAGAGATAAGCAAAAATACTTATATTTGTGTTATACTTTAATACTCATCATTATTTTGACAAGTCCTTTAAGCTACTTTTTTCACTGATCTGTTCATACTTTCTCAATGGGTTCCCCTTGTTGATTCTGTATGTGTCTGTAAGATGGCTAAAAGAACTGGGGATACAAAATTTAGTTACAGATGAATGAGGTTATCTGGATCCTTACTGCAATTTTCATTGGGCTGGCTCTACACAAACTAGTCCATTCTGACACTTTTAGCAGTAATCAAGGTCAAATCCACAGACTCACCCTTGGTACTCGATGTACTTGTAGATCATACCAGCTATTACCATAGCTACAATGGCATAATACCAGGAAGAAATGAACATCAGAGCCAGACAGATACTCATTCCCATGAAAGAGAGGGCCCTAGAAAATTAAAAACAAAAACACAAACAAGAAAGTTTTTCTAAGCAGCTAAAAAAGAAGCCTGTGCTAGAGATGCTTCTCAAACTGGTGAGGGATTGCTACTATTTTTTAAATTCCAACATTTTGCAGACTGAACTTCTGTAAAATGCAATAAAAATGAGTTACTAGAAAAATTACTATATGCCTGGATGCTGTGAGAATGTCAAATTGCTATAAAAGTTTCAAAATATTTTTCTCAATTTTTATAGTTGTCTTATCATGGACTGCAATAGTCAGTAGATCTGCACCGAGGCCCAAACCATCCTTTGTGCTGATGTTTCCCATTGCTGGGAAAACATATAAATGAACAGGATGTAACGAAAGTTACCTGTAGTTGTGAGGATAATTAATGCCTACTTGGCAAGCAAGGATGGGGCATGTAGTCAGAATTATTAACATGATCTTTTAAAAAAAGTATTTCATGTAAATATTGCTTAAAACCTTATGAACATTCATTAGCATACATGCAGAACCCACTGAAGGAAATCTGCCATTTAGTTTCCTTACTTTATGTAACAAAAACCTGGCAGAGGGGCACCTGGGTGGCTCATGGGTTAAGCGTCCAACTCTTTTGATTTTGGCTCAAGTCATGAACTCAGGGTCCTGGGATCGAGCCCTGTGCTGGGCTCAGTGCTGAGTGTGGAGTCTGCTTAAGAGTCTTTCTCTCGGGGTGCCTGGGTGGCTCAGTCGTTAAGCGTCTGCCTTTGGTTCAGGTCATGATCCCAGGGTCATGGGATCGAGTCCCGCATTGGGCTCCCTGCTCAGCGGGGAGCCTGCTTCTCCCTCTTCCTCTCCCTCTCCTGTTCCCCCTGCTTGTGCTCTCTTGCTCTGTCAAATAGTCTTTAAAAAAGAAAAAAAAGTCTGTCTCTCCCTCTGCGCCCCCCACTTGTGTTTGCTCTTTCTCACTCTCTTCTCTCTCACTAAAAAAAAAAAAAAGAGAGAGAGAGAAACTTGGCAGAGAATGATGGAATGCCTGTTTTGATCAAATAGATCAGGTAGACAACCATGCTTACTGAAGTTCTTCTGTGTACAGAATGAACTTCTTAGCTCTATGATGAATTTCAAAGAGTGAACAGGAGAGTTATTAATATGGAGAAAATTAGATCTAATAAAAACATAGGCCTGAAAAGAAGGGGCGCCTGGGTGGCTCAGATGGTTAAGCATCTGCCTTCGGCTCAGGTCATGATCCCAGGACCCTGGGATCAAGCCCCACATCAGGTTCCCTGCTCCACGGGAAGCCTGCTTCTCCCTCTCCCTCTGCTCATGCTCCCCCGCTTATGCACTCTGTCAAAAATAAATAAAATCTTTAAAAAAAAATAGAAGGATAAAGGGAAAAGGAACAAAAACAAAATAGTAACACAACAAAGTTCACAGTGAACATTTAATTAAGGTTAAAGCTAGAAGGATGATTAGAGGTGATAAAATCAGTGAGGATATAAATTTTTACCACATAAAGGTCACACTCCTGCCCATCACTGGTAAGTGAAGTCAGGAAAGGGTCAAGGAGGAAGTTAGCACAGAGGAATGTAGAACAGGTGCCTACAGGACATATTAAAGAACCTTTAGCTAAGACAGGAAAGAAAGGAGGAGATGGGATGGTAGCTAAAAGCATGATGACTGCCTTAGGACCGAGGAGACGTGAACTCAGCAGCAGCTGTGGCAACGTTTCACTGAGAGCTTTACTATATAGCAGGCACTGTGCTGAGCGCTTCAGATCATCTCAAAGCAACCCTATGAGATAGGTAATACTATCAGTCCCATTTCACAAATGAATAAAATTAAATTTGATGTAGTTATGTGCTTTGTTAAAAGCTAAAAAGCTAGGAAATAGTAGAGCTGACACTGAACTAAGGTCATCTGACTCCATAGCTCATACTCTTACCTGCTACATGAACCTCCTAAGGAAGAGAGAGTTCGAGAATGAAAACTGATGAGAATAT
Organism: Callorhinus ursinus; assembly: GCF_003265705.2. Lineage (NCBI taxonomy): Eukaryota > Metazoa > Chordata > Mammalia > Carnivora > Otariidae > Callorhinus > Callorhinus ursinus. The sequence goes on along the minus strand of NW_027397087.1, from coordinate 612,087 downwards.
GAGAATAAAGATAGAAAGGGGTAAAGTCCAGTGCTTGGCTAAGAGGGAAATGGGAAAACAGATATGCAAAGGGTAGGCTGGTTTAACCTGAAGAATGCAGCAGGCTGGAAATATTTGTTTCATAGTTTTGATCTTTATTCTCAAGGGGGTGTTATAAATTATAAAGTGACCTATGGAAAAACACGGTGAAGTGGTGGAAATTCAGGTAATCACTGACGCTGAAACAGGCAGTAGGATGGCTGGCCAAGAAAAATTGTATTAACCACCCAGAATCTCCTAGTTTTCTAGTTCAATGATGGGTTCTCTCCAAATGTCGGGATGAAGAAGAAAAAGAGCAGACTTACCAGTGGTAGTAGCGGAACCGGGGCCTCCAGTTGGGTGTTCGAAGTAATGTTTGCAGTGCACATGCCAAGTTCACAAAGAGGTAACACATGAGGAAAAACCTGGCAGAATAAAAACAGTAAGAGGCATGATTATTATTGTAAAATGATTCTCCAAGAGTTATTATAGATAAAGACCTTGTTGTTCTAGCCCACTAGCCTTTGATTAAGACTAGGATGGAGAGAACTTTAACTTCTCCCCACTAACTTGCTCATTTGCCTGTGTTCTCTCTCAGTGAAAGACACAACCACTCTTTACCCAGTTGTTCTTGGGATAATCCGTTTCCTCATTGTCACTCATCATTGTTCCAAATCAAGTCCTATGGATTCTACCTATTTACACATTTTTAAACTTTTCCCCTCCTTTCCATCTCTACTACTATCATCTTAGTTCAGGATCTCATTTCTTCCTTTCTGGATTAAATAAGCTTCTGGTTGGCATTCCCAGCTCAATTTTAGCCTCCTTTCACTGGTCTTTTATACCAAATTGATCATTCTAAAACATAAATATGATCATTCTATCCTCAAAGGATCACTCCCTACCTCCAGGTAAGAGTTCTGGGTTTTCTGTGACCTGGCTCTACCTACTTCTCTGCTCAGCTACCCCCGAACAGGCACACTCCCCTTTCTATCAAAGCCAAACTACTGTGAATTCTCAGATGTGCTGCGTTGTTTCAATCCTCAATTCCTTTACGCACGTTCCGTGTCTGGGACATCTCACTCTTTTCGTTGCTTAGTAAATAACCAGTCCTCCTTCAAGATGCAAGTGTCCCTTTCTCCAGAAAACCTTTCCTGAGTCTCAGTCCATTTAGGTGCCTCGCTTTAGAGCTCTTACAGCAGTGTTCACCTTTACCACAGTTCTCATCACACTACACAAGGATCACTGGTCTATCCATCATCGGTTCCTTAGGGTTGTGTCAACCATCTTTGTATTCCTAGCATGCTGCCCAGTGCCAGGTGGGTAGTAAGTCATCACTAAGTCGCAGTTGAAGGATCAAAGCTAAGAGTAGCAGTGAAAGCTACAATCAACTGATAATGAATAAGAAATGAAGGCAAAGAACTTGTGAAGTTATACAGGTAGGAAGAAACCATGACAATTTATAAAAGTTAGCCTTACTTGAAACTTCTTAGGAATATGTATTATTTAGGTGAAGTTACACCTGTCCTTGGCTCACTCTTTCATCACTACTGTTATACGCCTGATGGAAATCAACATGTATTACACATCACATAAGCAAGAAAAGTGAAGAGAAGAACTGGCTCTTACATAGAAAGAATTGGGGCCACAAGATCCAGGGAGGCGATAAGAATCCCCAGCTCTGCAATGGCAGCAGTTAGAAGTAAAGCCCAGGTAGGTTCCCCGTTGGCTTTACTGTGACCAAAAACCTGTATAGAGAAGGGAAATATCAGACACAGGTGTGTGGGGAGTGCCAGAGTCAATGCTCCCTGATTCCTCTATGCTACAGTTTCAGATATATGAAGGATAATAGCATTATGAACTGTGGTATCTTTTAAGTACCTTTACCCCCCTCACATATAAACTCATCCCTCACAGGGATTTAGAAGGTCTTGTACTAAAAACCCACATGTCTTCACATTATATGATCTAGTAATTCCTAAGCCTATGAAGACCACAGTTTCTCATAAAATCCGAGAAAAAGGAAATAGGGTATGGGAAAGGGTTACTCACTCTCAGAAAGGGTATGATGTTATCCTTGGCTATAGCCTGTAGCAGTCTTGGTGCACCTGTGAGACTCTGAAGTCCAGCCCCACATGTTGAGAAGAAGGAGCCGATGACAATCACCCATGGGGACGGCCAAGATAAGGTACCCACCACCAGATTACCTTTCACAGCATCCCCAAACCTGGGAAAGAAATGGGAGTGCGGAAATTTACCTACAGACTGAAAGACTAGAGAGACATTTACCTAATTTTTTCTATTTATAATCTTCAGAAAATTAAAATTGAGACAGATATAAATATTAAGAAATGTAAAGGTAGGCAGATATTAAGAAAAAATAACCTGTGGAGCCAGAAAATAAAGCTAAGCTTCAATCGTAGCTTCTTCCCCTCAAAATATCAAAATATCTGTGCTCTTTGCAGAAAAATTAGAAAAATACAATAAATATAAAAAGCTGGGAGGAAATTCATAATCATAACATAACTGGCAATATTTAGCATACTTTGCACATTTTAGTCTGTTTACTGTTTTTAAAAACATAGATGAGATCACATTACACCTATAATTCCATATTCTTTTTAACTAATAAGCATTTTCCTATGTCATGAAAAACTCTTCATGAATAAAAATTTTAGTGGTTTTAATAATTGCATCATAATTTACATAATCCACCTCTCTAGTGTTGGTTTTATACTATGGAAAATACTGTGATTGATATCTTTATGCACATATCTACATTCACACTTCAGATTTTTTTCCATTATGGCAGATTCCTAAGGGAACAACTAAAATAAAAGGGATCAATATCTTTAAATATTTCAAAATCACTACCAAACTGCTTTCCAGAAAGGTTAGAATACATTTTATTTCCACTGGAAATATGAAGGTTTAAGTCTTATAGCACAGACCCATTTCACACCAGCCTTGAGTATTAAAATTTTTAAAAGTCAGTGCTAATTTGATGGGTATAACATGGCATCTCATTGTTTAATTATTTATGGTTTTAACCATTTTTATTATCACACACAAAAAGTAATGTGCAAAAAAGCAAATGTACATTTCAATAAATTTTCACAAACATCCATGCGGCTACTATCTAGTCAAGAAACAGAACACTGCCAGCACCCAAAAGTCTGATGCCCACTCGCTATCACGAGCCCTTTTGTCCCCCCACCATTCTTTTAATACTATGTCATCTTACCTGTTTTTAAACTTTCAATAAATGAAATATGGGATATGTGTATATATGGGATATTTCACTCAACATTGTGAAATTCATCCTAATTTTTTTTTTGTATATAGCTGTGGTTCATTTATTGTTATTGCTCTGTGGTTTTCCACTCCATTTCCATTATGAATACATAATTTATCCATTCTACTACTGATGAACATTTGAACTATATCCAGATTTTAACTACTAATGATAATGCTACTGTGAGAATTCTTGTGCATGATTCCTTTTTTTTTTTTTTTTTTTACAAGAGAACAAATCTACACCTTTATTTACTTTTCATTAAATTTAAATCCTTGAGGGGTACAGCATCACATGGATTCTGTGGCCAATGGCTTTACCAGGAAGGTTGCTTCGGAATTTGGCACGAACCATGCCACTGTTTCCATGAGCACGAGTTACTTTTCCCCAGATTACTCTGGTTTTGTTTGGTTTGCCACCAGGAGTCACTGTGTTGTTCTTTGCTTTGTACACATAAGCACATCTCTTGCCTAGATAGAATTCCGTTTCATCTTGAGCATAAACACCTTCGATTTTAAGAAAAGCTGTGTGCTCCCTCTGGTTCCGGAGACCCCGCTTATAGCCAGCAAAAATAGCCTTGGACCACACAGCCTTCCAGACATTATTTGGCGTTATAGGAGTCCTGTTCCCAGCAGGCCTCCGCACACTCCAAGATGGCGGAAAAAAAGTTGTGCATCATTCTTAATGCACGTATGCATGTGTTTCTGCTGGGTCTACCTAGCAGAGGAATCGCCGGGTCATAAGGTATGGGTACGTTCATCTGTAGAAGATAATGACCAACAGTTTTCCAAAGGGATATTCCAGCTTACACTTTCAATACTGTTTATATGATGGTGTAATTTACCAAAGCACATACGCCCATATATTTTCAGCGACAATAGTATGGTAACAGTAAACTGTGCTACTTATTCTTGTCAACAGTATGTGTACACGGCATCTACTGGGGTTTCTGTCCTAAAAGAACTCGATCGAATCAGGGAGAGTGATAGGAAAAGCTACAGTGTATGTGTACATGCAATAGGGTAGTGACTAGACAAGAGGGGCTGTGTGGTTGTCTCTGCTGGGTGAGCGTGGGAAAGCTTCACAGGACAGAAGACAGTCTAGTCTTAGAGGATCAAGGTGTCTGCCAGGGGGGAGTTACCCGTTCTAAGCAAAGGAAAATGTACAAACAAATGTGTGGCTGCGTATTTAACTTCAAGCATGGCTGGAGCACAGGGAGTTTATGGGGGAATGATGGGAGAGGACATAAGAAAAAGGTACACAGGGCCAGATCGAAGTGATGGGTTCCGAGGGGCTTTGGCACACTGTGAAGCAGGAAAGTTTGTATGAGCTAATTTTGTGTTGTAGGAAAAATCATTCTGGCAGCAGCGGGAAAGAAGGATTGGAAGGTGGTATTACTGAAAGGGAGATAATTACACTACTTTAGGCAAAAGATCCTGAAGGCCTGGGCAAAGGGATGGGGATAGAGAATAGTAGAAAGGAGATCTAATAAGATGAAAGGTGGAATTCACAGGACTTAGAAACTGGCTGAGGGAACTGGTGGCAAAAGTGTAGGATGGCACCTATGTTTCTGTTTTGAGAAACGGTGAATGGTGAGGCTAGTAACTCCCCCAGATGGGGAAAATGGGAAGAGATCTAGCAGGTTTAGGGGAAAGATTTTTCTAGGAATCTCTTACAAAAACATATTTTTTGTTCATAGGTGAGAGGAAAGGAAAAACACCCAGTGGTCTTCATGAATAAAATGAAGAAAGTTTTAAGATTGTATTTAGAATGCTAAACAGACACATACTTCCATGTCTCATAGAGGAGATGCTAGAGACACTTGAAAGTTTTTGTTTTTTATTTTATTATTTTTTTAAAGATTTTATTTATTTATGAGAGAGAATGAGAAAGAGAGAGAGAGCAGGAGAGGGGGGAAGGTCAGAGGGAGAAGCAGACTCCCCGCTGAGCAGGGAGCCCGATGTGGGACTTGATCCCAGGACTCCAGGATCATGACCTGAGCCGAAGGCAGTTGCCTAACCAACTGAGCCACCCAGGCGCCCTTTTTTTTTCTTTTAACTTGCTCTCCTTCACTTTTGGTTTTAGTTTCCCACAGCTCTTCATGTGCAGGGAAGCCCTTATTATGCAAACAAATACACTACTTTATTGAAGCGCTATATGCATTGCATCTCACATATTTATAACAATATAACTGGTACTTATTATTCACTAACCTTTTTGGGAACTATATACATATATTTTCAAATTATTAGTCATGATCTATACCTCAGGTTGGGTTTTGAGTTTATGACTTTTGTGGGGCAATGTGGAATGATCAGATATAATGGAAGACATACACATAAATGTTACAAAGAGATTGACTACTTACTTGTCTCTAAGAACAACACCTTCAATACAGGCACCAAAAAGGACAACATTGCTTAAATCTACCATACTGAGAGTCAAGAAAGCTGACCAACAACCCTCTGAGATAGAAAGTAAACACTCAGGATATTTCTTCTATCAATAAAATGAGGTGCTAGATTCACTAATGCTGTCAATTCTTTCTTGAATTTTAGAGCTCAGGAGGATAGATTATCTGGTGAGAAGTGAGCTGGTAGAAAGCAGATATCTTTATTACCAGGATAAAAATATTGATCAGCCTCATTCCACAGATGTGCCTATGACTAAAACTCAGGCTGGATTCATGAAAAGGATACAGACAAAGGAGGTGGTCAGGATGGCGAGGATAGTGCCAATGGGAATAGACTTTTGAGCATCCTTCAGGTCTCCAGATCTGTTTGATCCAGCCATGATACCTTTAGAGGGGAAAAAAGAACAAGTTAACTTCTTAGTTCCTGGATACTTTGATATTCATGCTGATACCAAAGATTGGAAGCAAATCTGAGAAGCCTGAGAATATAATTCTGTCTCTTAAGAAAAATCACTCCTTTGGTCTCCTAACTTCTAAAATAGACAAGAGCCCTTCTTCTTACCTGTGACAGAGGGGAAGAAGATCCCCACCAGAAGAGTAAAAGAGGTGGTGATGTCAACAAGGACATATTCATGGTTTAAACTGCCTAAGACATCAGAAGATTTGGCTGAGGGCTTTTCAATGATCTCTCCCTTTAGTAGGTAATTACTCCAAAGATTCTCTGCAGTGGGAAGAAAAAGGTATATAAGCAACAGAAGTATGGAAAGAAGATAATTAGGTAATTTTCTACCTCAACAATATTCTAAATCAGATTCCTCATTTATATAGCTCTTAAAGGTATGTTTGCTTCTACATGAGCACATATATATCATACAATAAAGAACACATAAATAAAAACCTAATGCTCTTTCTCATCTGATTCAAATGTAATTTGACAAAATGCTTTGGTACATACAAATACAGTTAAATTTACAAATGCAAATTAGTAGAAGTTAAGTGGACTAAAGATGAATGCTCAGAAAAGCTTATTTTTCTTTTAAATTAGTAATCAATGCTATTTCTAACACCTTAGTGTAAACTTGATTACGCACAAAGACATCTGTGGACCAAACATTTAAGACGGAAGTCACTTAAGGCAAGAGTTTCAGAAACTGGGCTGAGTGAGGAAAACAGTACACGTGGATGTGGTGGCACTACAAGCTCCACCTGGCTGTCACTGTGGGAAGAACACTGGCCGTCTCACAGTGCAACACACAGGGTACTGTATTACTTCAGTCGACTTCAAAAAGTGATTTGCCTAGCTCTGCTCTCAAAAGGAGGGAAATTTTATTTTATTTTTGAAAATATTTTATTTATTTATCCACCAGAGAGAGAGGGAGAGAGAGAGCACAAGCAGGGGGAGCGGCAGGCAGAGGGAGAGGGAGAAGCAGGCTCCCCGCGGAGCAGGGAGCCCGATGCGGGGCTCAACTGCAGGACCGAAGGCAGACGCTTAACGAGTGAGCCACCCAGGTGCCCCCAAAGGAGGAATATTTTAGCAGAAAGTGTCACAAGAGAGTTTGAAAAAGGGTAAGTTCACTAACAGAAAAGCAGAAAGACGTTGAATTTAGAGCGGGGTGCTGAGCTTAAGGAGGGAAGGGATACTGTGGCAGCGAGACATTGTGGACAATATGAGTCTACGACTGAAAAGCCTGCTTTCCTGAGATTAAAAACTTGTTCAAACACCTCCTGACTTACCTGTAATGACACCACTAGCCAATCCAGGAATGCCCTGAATTGAAGTGACATTATTGTGAATAAAGTATTCGTCACAGGTGGCATTGAAAAACTGACTCGAGTTACAGAAGAAGCCCCATAACTTTGACGGTATTGTCATGTTGTTAATTTCCTTGGTCTTAGAGCAAATATCAATGTGTCTTGATGAAAGGGTGCGGTTACCCAGCATGCAGACCCTAAGTGAAAACAGAGAGAAAGATGAAGGGTAAAAAAAAAAAAAAAATTTAAAAAAAGAAGGTAGGTTAGAAATAGGTTAGTAAATAGGTTAGTAATGGAAAAAAGAAAACAAAAAACCCTCATCTCTAAGAGGACGTGAAAGGATCTAATACTCATTGACTTGTTCTGTAGATGGAGATTTATTTACATTTTCTGCAATTTAATCCTGACAGCCATCTCACAAAATATGCATTAGTATTTCTATGTTGTGGATGGAGGAACTGAAGTTTAGGGCAATAAAGTAGTCTGCCTGAGTCATACTGGTAGCAGGGTGATAGAAGTCAAACAGAATAACTGAAGACACTGTGCTTACTCATCTTCCAAATTTTCTAGATTACTAACCAACTGTTAGGTCTAAAAGAATCCTACAGTCCTTTTGTTCTTTCTAAAAAAAAAAAAAAAAAATTTCCCCCCCTTTTTTTGGCCTAGAAAAGCCTATGTTCATAACAACCCCCTGAAAATGTTTCACTAAAGGTCAAATCTTCTGGCTACTGTTTTGAGAAAGACAGCTTGGCTGGAATAAAAAGCACATCCCACTATGGCCTAAGAGAAAACTTTTTGAATGTAGGCCTAGACCCAGTGGGAGTGAAGGTATTTAAGGATATTACACATAATAACTGCTGATTTTTTTTCTTTAATCCAGAGTTATAAATATGAACAAAAGAATAATACTCCCATAGTTAATGTACCTCTCAAGAGGAACAAAGAACTTTTTAAATCTGCAAAAATGACAGCATATATACATAATGAACCATGTACCCATTACTCAGCTTCAACAACTCAATATTGCCCAGTCTTGTTTCAAGCATTCCTCTAGGGAATTTGGTCTTGTTCTGCTGGAATATTTTAAAGAAAATACCACCCATCGTGACCTTTTACCCACCAAAAAAGAGAAGCATCAAAGGAGAACTTCAGGCAAAATGGAATTTCTCAAGTTAAGATATCCAGAATATAGCCTTCAGTACTTTTGGCTAGTCTGTAGTCCCTAAACGAGCAGACTAAAAATTGATGATGGACGCTATCACTGACGTCATTTAGCATAGTAGAAGAAATACTGGACCAAGAGTTAGGAAATCGAAGGGTTCATATTCTTGCTCTGCCATTAACTAACTTTGGGGAAAGTCATTTAATCTCTATAGATCTGTTTTTTCATCTCAAAAAAACTATTTTTCTGTAATCAGGTTAAATCAACATAGGAATGAGGAGTTTGATATCTAGATAATCCAGATGACTTTTTAAAGACAATCTCTGTAACAAGATTACAAACACCTCTCAGTGCTAGCTAATCTCTATGCCACTAGTCAAATAGAGAACAGGTGACCGGAGAGTCACCTATCTGTACAAATCCATTACTACTTAAAAAAATACACTTTAATGTACCTGCACTACTTAGGGTATATCATACAATCTCTATATAGAGAGATATATATATGTAAAAATGTGACATTTATTTCTCCTTATTTTATAACCAGAAAGTCTGCTATGGTATTAACAGCAGGTTAAAAAGTTTAATTAATTACAAATATTTAGGTAGGAATTTAGGTTTCTTTGATTCTCTTGATATTTTATTAATAACAGGAATCCAACATTTGTACTTTACAAAGCTTGCTGGTAATAACTATACTATCGTAAAGCTCTTCATGAATAGTTGTTCAAATATACACAATCATTATAAGGAAGTTTTGAGAAAAACCTAGTATCTATATCCAAATGATGTTTAGAGCTGCCAGTTCCATGCCTGGGATGTAAGGAAGAGGGTCAACATGAGAAGTCTGCTGGGAGGCTTCCTGCCCAGACACTAACTGAGCTCATCTACGAGCAAAATCTCCGGGAGATTGAAACTGTACTTGAAGTGATCACATCACCAGACACTGTCACTGACTACCCAGTAACTGATGGCCGGTCAGAGAGACAGACACGTACGGGAAGTGTGGAGGGGCAAAAGAAGACTTGATGGCTCCAGCATAGATGGCCAAGATGGACACAATGACACAGGCCAGGAAAAGTGAGGCAAACTTGTTCACGTAGCGTACACCGATGAACACCACCAATACCATAAGGACCAAGAAGGCTGTGCCATAGACACGCATGTTATTGAGCATGGCTGCTGATTCCTTGAGTGCATCATCGCTACGAAAGATTGCAGCTCGGGGGACAATATATACCTGTTAAGTAAAGGAAGTAGAAAATGAGGTCATTTCAAAGTCATCAAGTAAAAGGGTTGTTGTAGTTTGCATTTGCTTTCACACAGCAAAGCAAAGCTAAGATAGAAAATGACTGGAGACTTAACCTAATTCCTACAGAAATTGGATATCATTTATTTTTTTTTTAAGACTACATGCTATTCTGAATATCTACATTTCCAAATAGAAACAGCAAAAAAAAGCATTAGTAATTTATTCAAAGGGTTATATAAAATAATTGTAATGATTATCTTGATTCTTATCTCATTATTCCTACTTACTTATGACTATTTTAAATAGTAAAAAAAATATTCCAGTGAATAAAGAAATGAAAAACATTTTATTTCACTGGGATGAAGATATCAAAAAAGATAAAAACTTTTACTTTTTCCCTATTAATGCAAGTCTTGCCTTGATCAAGACTTTAACTTCTTGGATGAAGTGGTAGGGTGTTGGTGAACGGGTGGTAGGGAAGCAGTATACAGGCAAAGGATACTCTCAACCTTTCTGACTTATGTTCACAAGAGGAAGTCAATAACAGGTTAACAATCACCTGATTGATTCTATAATGGATCTCTCGGAAGTTTTGCTTTCTTTCAAACAACAAAATAAATCCAAATCTCTATCTTTTCTACACTGTAGACCACAATTAAGCTATTACTCACCAGAAAAATTTCAATGGCACCAAGGATATACATGGCAGCTGCAAATGTGGTACCAAGATAAAAGCAGAGGCCAACAGCCCCACCAAACTCTGGGCCCAGTGCTCGGGAAATCATAAAGTATGAGCCCCCAGCTAAAAGACAAAACAGAATGTAAGCAGGATAAAGAAAGTACATCAGTAAGAAGAATGTAAACAAGTCATAAATAAGAAGGATAAATGTTTCAAGTTTTTCAAAACTCTGAATGTGATAAAAAGTAGATTTGCTAATGGGAAATAAAAGATAAAACCTTTATGGTATAATATGCTGAACATCTAATGCTCCACATGAAGTAGCACAATTTGTCAGTATTAATTAGATAAGCATCAAAGAATATTTACTACAGGCATGAGACAGCCCAATAAAATACATTCTAACTAAAAAGAAGCTAGGAAGGTGATACAAATTAAGGATTCTAGCTTAGAACATGATGAGATTTTTTCCTTTTTCTTTTAATTGAAGTATAGCTGACATAAATGATATATTAGTTTCAAGTGTACAACAGTGATTTGACGATTCTGTACATTATGCACACCATACAAAGTGTAGTTACCATCTGTCACCATACAATGTTATTACGATATTACTGAATGTATTCCCTATGCTGTACTTTTCATTCCTGTGACTTATTTTGTAACTGGAAGTTTGTATCTCTTATTCCCTCTCACCTGTTTTGCCCATTCCCCCCATTCCTCTCCTCTCTGACAACCGTTTATTTCTTTGGGTTTGACATATAAGTAAAATCATATGGTATTTGTCTTTCTCTGTCTGACTTATTTCACTTGCATAAAGTGGATCTCTAGGTCCACCTGTGTTATCACAAATGACAAGATTTTGTTCTTTTTTATGGTTGAATAATATTCTGGTGAGAGAGAGAGAGAGAGAGTGTGAGAGTGTGTGTGTGTGTGTGTGTGTGTGTGTGTGTGTGTGTGTGTGTGTGTCTCCACATCTGTATTCATTCATCTACTGATGGGCACTTAGGTTGCTTCCATATTTGGGTTATTATAAATAATACAGTAAAAACCAGAAGGGTGCATATATTTTTTTGAATTACTGTTTTTGTTTTCTTCAGATAAATACCCAGCAGTGAAATTACTGGACTGTGTGGATTTCTATCTTTAATTTTTTGAGGAACCTCCGTGCTGTTTTCCAAAGTGGTTATACCAGTTTATATTCCCACCAACAGTGAGTGAGGGTTCCCCTAGTTTACAACATAAAGACATTTTTAAAGAATGTATTCTCAAGTCAAATACTGTGAATGTCTATGACCAAGAGACTAAATAGTATTCTAGTCGTCGGAAGTTTGCACTTCTGACTGTATAGCATAAACATACAGTAGTTGCTGACAATCCCTGAAATCCAGCCTACTGACCTGGCACCACTCCATTAGTGGCAATGGCACTCATGGAGATAGCAGTCAACATTGTCTGTAAAGGAAGTGAAGGAGAAGATTGTTACTGTAGTTCTGTACTATTTTCCCATCTGTGGGCCTCAGAGCACTTTCTGAAAAATTAACTCTTCCTACCTTTATGGAGGGAGTTGGCTGCCATACCTAATAGTATGGAAATGAGATGATGTGGTTCAACTCATTGCCCTAGTCACATTACTGTTATCTTGAGTATTCTGTTAAAATGCTTCTATATCATAAGCAGTAGGTTAGGTGCTAGTAGGAGCCACTGATCTCACCCTGGTCTCCTAGTTCACTTGGAAAACAGATTGGAAACTGACTAAGGACTAGCTACAATTACAAGAACAATATTCAGTGAGGGGAACCACTGCAGACTTCTGAAATAATAAAAACTGTATTTTGAAAATATTACGTGGTAGCAGCATAGAATGGACTGCAGATAGGGAGCAGATGAAGGCAGAGTGACTTGTTAGTAGGCTATTATAGTTCAGTGAAAAGTAAGGACTGTAGTGCTAGTAACAGGAATATAAAGGAAGGGTTGTATGTAAGAGATTTCAGAGGGAGACATGATTGACCTTGGTAGCTGATTAGATGTGAGAGGCAATCAAGGAGCCAAACATGGCCCTCGAGTTTTAAGACTAAGAAACAGAGAAAAAAGAAAAAGGCAGTACTATTAAGTTATTAATGATACAAACTATGTCTTCTTATCCTGCTTTATGTAGCACTCAGCTGAGCATAATGTACCAGGAGGCTATAATAATGATAGTAATTAAAGAGGCCAGCAGTTGAATAAAAAAAATAAAAATTTTTAGTAATAATCAACTTATAATAAAATTGACAGATGTGGCTGGGGTATGTGGATGAGAGGAGTTTAAATTCCAACAAGATCAGAATGTTCTCAGTACAGTGGGGAGAAGACCTGGAAAGCACACCTGAATTTCTGCGGAAGGGATAACAGATGAGCCTTCAAAACAAAACAAATACCCCTGACCCCAAACAACAATCAGTTTTGTTCCTCAATACTATACTGGAGTAGTACATCATCATTTTCCAACTTTGGTGCTATCAAACTCCAACGGTCTGTATTCTGAATTCTTTGAATCAAGGACTACATCTTCTACCTCTTCTAAAAGTCTTCCTTTGTAATTTCTAGTACATCGTATTACGCATATAAGCACCAAAGACTGGACACTAAATAACTGAAAATCCTTCAGAGTTTAATATCAAAATAATGTCTCCTGTTGAGATCATGAGTCTTTCCCGAATAGTCTTTGTGTTATTCTCAAATAAGTCAAGCGCATATAATCTTGAGCTCCTGCAATGTTCCAGGTGATCTCTAAGAGCCAACTGGGGACTTACACAGCAGCAGCAGATAAGGACAATTGCAAAGGCCTGAAGAACTCCAGCTGTGCCCACGACCCATGTAAGGCGTAGAAACAAAATCACTCCAAAAATATTTTGTAGGCATGGGAGGTAGACACCCATGAAAGTACCCATTTGAGGGGTCTGCAAAGAAAGATGTTGACAAAAGAAAAATTACATAGTCATCTAGAAGAGATGCTTTTATCCCTTTATTTGTATATAAAAAGTTGCTCCTTAACTACCATCTTACTTACAAAACACATAATTAGTATAATCAGTATCTTAAAAGAGGCACATATAAAATCTCCATCTTATAAATGATCACACTTTTCCTAGAGCTATATATTTTTACTTTACACAGGTCCCCATATGTTTTTACATGGGCATTTGACCACAAACTTTTAAGTGTACCCCCAACAATTAAAATGTTCTGTTCTTTGAAGCTATTAGCTTTTTTTTTTTTAAAGATTTTTTTATTTATTCATTCGAGACACAGAGATACAGAGAGAGAGAGAGAACATGAGCAGGGGGAGAAGCAGAAGGAGGGGGAGAAGCAGGCTCCCCGCCAAGCAGGGAGCCTGATGCGGGGCTCGATCTCAGGACCCTGGGATCATGACCTGAGCCGAAGGCAGACGCTTACCCATCTGAGCCACCCAGGTGCCCCCCTTTTTTAAAGATTTTTAAGTAATCTCTACAACCAACGTGGGGCTCGAACTCACAAGCCTGAGATCAAGAGTCACACGCTCCACTGACTGAGTCAGCTAGGTGCCCCTAGCTTTCCCTTTTCATTTAAAAACTGAATAATGATTTGATGGACTTCCTTCAGAGTTTGGCATAAATCCTTCATGGTAGCTGGTAAATGCAGTTGGTAAAATGAAGATCTGAGGGTCATTTTATCCCTGAACAACCAGAAAGCTAACTTGTAATATTGTTCCATATTTTCATTTTGAGAAAAACTGAAATTTAGTCTTTGAAAAACCCCATCACTTGACAACAGAGAGATGGCATCAGCAGATGGGTGTGAACCCTCTTCTTCTGAAGTGCTATTCCCTGTCCCTGGAATGCTCTTCTCCCAACTAGGGGGCTCATTGTCTCACACTGGTTAGGCCTCTGCTCAAACATCACCCTGTCAGAAAGGGCCTTCCCTGACCAACCTCTCTACAACAGCAACCCCCTCTGCCCTGGCTCTCTTGCTGGCCAGTTTCAGTGTCTTTATCCTTATTTTTTTTTTTAAGATTTTATTTATTCATTTGAGATACAGAGATAGAGAGAGAGAGAGAGAGAGAGGAGAAAGCATGAGCAGGGGGAGAGAGACGGGGGGGGGGAAGGAGGCTCCCCACTGAGCCAGGAGCCTGATGTGGGGCTCAATCCCAGGACCCTGGGATCATGACCTGAGCTGAAGGCAGACGCTTAACCATCTGAGCCATCCAGGCGCCCCATCCTGCCTTTTTTAAAAAATGAATAATTGAAGTTAACACACAATGTTACATTAGTGTTCAACAAAGTGATTTGACAAGTCTTTGCATATGTTATGCTATGCTCATCACAAGTGTAGCTACCATCTGTCCCTGCTTATATTTTTGTTAGACCATCGTCAACACGTAATATACAGTTTAACAACTATCTCCTCATACTGGAATTTAGATTGCATGAGAGCAGGACATTCTATGTTCTGTTTTTGCTATGACGTGCCCAGAACAGTGCCTGGCATATAACAAGCATTCAACAGTTACTGAGCAGAGAGTGATGCCCTGGATATTTCCTCCTTTCTTATATATGGGGCTCTTTTTATTTATCCTTGTTATTTGAAGGCCTCACCTTAGTGGGCTTCTTTTTCCCCTCAGTGATGTTCTCTGCTTCTTCATGTTCCTTTGCTCCTTGTGTCAGGTTAGTATAATTGGCCATACGGTTGAGGAGAGAAGATACCTTTGGTCTGGTGTCCATTTCTTCCTATAAAGCCAGAGACATGGAGGAAATGCATAATAAAGAACACTGGGAATAAGCATCAATGTGGCCCTCTACCAGAAAATTGCAAATTAAATGAGAAAATATATCGCAGGTAAATATTTTAAGAAAATTTATAAATGAGGCTTTATTCTCCTCCCACATTAAAATATCAATCAGGACTATACAAATCCTTATAAAATTCTTAAGTGAAAAGCTTTATCATTCTTTCTAATGGCTTAACTTTACAGTAAAAACAAAATCACACTGGCCCCTACAGACAGCTGTAATCTTAAAAAAACATTAATAACATTACCTTTAACTACAGTGCCCCTTTCTTTAGGCTACTAACATTTTTTTTTTTTTTTTTTTTTAAGTAGGCTCCATGCCCAGCATGGAGCCCAATGTGGGGCTTGAAATCACGACCCTGAAATCAAGACCTGAGCTGAGGTCAAGAGTCGGATGCTTAACCGACTGAGCCACCCTGGTGTCCCTAGGCGAGGCTATAACATTCTAATAACATTTATGGCTATTATTTATGGCACCAAGCACAGACAGCTCAATAAAAAACTTTTGTGACTGAACTAAATATTTATCTCAGATCTTTTCTTGAAGGATGCTGAAAGAAGATATCATTTAAAAAACAGGTACACTAAGAGAACTGGAACTTGCATCATTGTCCAAAGCCAGACACAAAGGCAGTGCGGGACCAAAGCAGGCTCCTTTCAACTATCCGACTGCAGAGCCCGTCAGAGTCCATATGGTCTTGGGTAAGACATACAGACAGGCCCTCTTAATTTGGCAGCCTATTTCCTACACTGATTTTTCTTTTAGTAGTTCTAAGGTAAATGATGGCCTTCCCAAACACAGAGTTGAAAAATACTCTATTTTATACTTCATAGATAATTCCAATGCAAATATTTAAATCCTAGCTGAATTAGACAGCAAGGTTCTCCATGCCTGTGATGTCAACATTCTTCCGCAATTCATAGAAATCTGATTTAATGGCTACTTATTAGATAGTGATAATTAGATAATTAGATAATTAGATAGTGATAATTAAATTTGCATTTAACAATATGAAGACCTCTGGAAACACTATTCAACTACAATGACAAGTTATAGTATTATATTTTAACAAGTAGTTCTTAAAATTATCCAGCCTGTACTGTTTTAAAAATAAATGGGATAGAAAACCCATTTTCTGAAATCTGTTCCTGAAATTTCTACCCTAGATTTCTCCCAAATATTACCTCAAAGAGTGCCAAGTTTTTATCAAAATATTCATCTCCTTCTTCATAATTGGAATTATTGAGATAAGCATTTCGAGCTTTCTTATGCCCATCATCTGGAAAAGAAAAAAAGGAAATCAAGTTAGTTTCTCATTGGTATTAAAGAAGTATCAGCACCAAATAACTTCATTTGCCTCTGTATTACCAGAATCCATTTTCATATTCAAATTTTAATCTGAGAGTGGGAGAACTAAAATTAGCCAGGCTTAGAGAATGTGGCTCCCTCCAGAACAGGAGCAAAAATAAATCTAAGAGGTAAACAAGAGGAAGGTTTAACAATATGAAGACCTCTGGAAACACTATTCTTTTAGGATTCTAGCCTATAGGACTCTACTCTTAAAGTCACTCAAATCTAGAATAAAATTTTTAAAAAGTACTTACTGAGTTATTTTACTTTTAAAATTTAAATTCAATTAATTAACATATAATGCATTATTTGTTTCAGGGGTAGTACTTGAGTTCTTACTCAGTGTATTACTACACACTTTATACACTATTGCTATTGATAGTGGTAGTAAAAGCCCTCTACCTCCAGGTCTGTCCAACCTTTTATAAGTGACAGTAGATAAAAAAAAAAAAAAAAAAGACATTAGGTCATGTAACCAAGCATTATTTTTGTACAAACCCTTGCCACAGTTTTTTTAATGTTAAAAGAGGCACCTCAGAAGAATTTGGTGAACCAGATCTGCAGAAAAAAAAGAGACTAGGTTCCCTCAGACAGCAGAGTCTGTGTCTTCCTTAGCTGTGGTTCTTCGTTGTATTGAGAGAGATATATAATTATAATCTGTCAGTCAGAAAAAGACAAATACCATAGGATTTCACTCAAATGGGGAATTTAAGAAACAAAACAAATGAACAAAAGAAAAATAGAGAGGGAGAGGCAAACCAAGAAAGAGACTCTTAACCACAGAAAACAAACTGAGGGTTACCAGAGGGGAGGTGGGCAGGGGGATGGGTGAAATAGGGGATGGGGATTAAGGAGGGCACTTGCTTTGATGAGCACGGGATGATGTATGGAAGTGCTGAATCAAAAACTGTCTCCCTGAAACTAATATTATACTGTATGTTAACTGGAACTTAAATAAAAACTTAAAAAAGAATATACTTAATGAGTACTGAGAAAAAAAAGGTTATATATAATCGCCTTGTAGGAGAGAAAGAGAGAAAATAAAAAATTATGTAAATGTCATTAAGAACTAACACTTTAGGGGCACCTGGGTGGCTTAGACGGTTAAGCATCTGCCTTGGGCTCAGGTCATGATCCCAGGGTCCTGGAATCGAGTCCCGCATCGGGCTCCCTGCTCAGCGGGGAGTCTGCTTCTCCCTCTGCCTCTATCTACTGCTCTGCCTACCTGTGCTCCCTCTGTCAAATAAATAAAAAAAACTTAAAGAACTAACACTTTAAGTATTCAGGAAATAGATACTAATATAAAAGTTAAAGAAATTAATTTAAAGTCCTATAACCTCAAATACAAGTTTAGGAAATAGTCAACAAGCTATCAAAATAACTGGATCACGGCAAAGGAAGGAAGGGCCAACCTGACAGGGTCCCCACCAGCTAAAAATGGGATAATATGAACACTAAAATAATGCATTGAACTGAAATGTAAATATGTGAAATATCCAAAATATTAAAAAAAAACTAGTCACCTTTGCAGAGTTATTAAGGAAACAACATATTTGAAAAACAATAAATGGAAAGAATCAAGCAATTATCCTAGAAACATTCTAGCTAATAAATGTGGAATTTAAGAAACAAAACAAATGAGCATAGGGGGAAAAAAGAGAGACAAACCAACAAACAGACTCTCTTATTTCAAGTTTTTATTTAAAGTATAGTTTGTTAACATAGAGTATAATATTAGTTTCAGGAGAAGTTAGTGATTCATCACTTACATAGAACACCCGATGCCCATCACCCATTTAGCCCATCCCCTAACCACCTCCCTCCTTCTCTATAGGTCAGAGTCTATTTTATGGGTTGCCTTTTTTTTTCTTTCCCCTATGTTCAAGTTTTGTTTCTTAAATTCCACATATGAGTGAAATCATGTATTTGTCTCTGACTGGCTTATTTCATTTAGCATAATACATTCTAGCTCCATCCACACTGTAGCAAATGGCAAGCTTTCTTTTTTACAGTTGAGTAATATTCCATCCTGTGTATCATCAGTTGGTGGACATTGGGGCTCTTTCCATAATCTGGCTATTGTTGATAATGCTGCTATAAACACTGGGGTGCAGGTGCCCCTTCGAATCAGTATTGTTGTGTCCTTTGGGGTAAATACCTAGTAGTACAATTGCTGGGTTGTAGGGTAGCTCTATTTTTAACTTCTTGAGGAACCTCCACACTGTCTTCCTGAGTGGCTGCACCAGTTTGCATTCCCACCAACAGTGTAAAAGGGTTTCCCTTTCTCTGCATCCTCGCCAACATCTGTTTCCTGTATTGTTAAATTTAGCCATTCTGACAGGTGTGATATCTCATTGTAGTTTTTTTAATTTGTTTTTCATTTGTTTATTGTTTAACTTAAAAATATTTACTGAGTACTAGAGACAAAGCAGTCAAACAAGATGCTTAAGCCAGTTGTCAAGGACTAGACCAGTTCCCTTTAACTTGACTTCTACAGAAATTTCTGGCTTAGCTCTCTACATATTGTTTTTTTTAACATCTTTATTAAAATATAATTTATACATCAAACAATTCTTTGATTAAAAGTATACAATATTAGAGTTTTGGGTATATTACATTATTAATTTTTTAAATTGTGGTAAAATCATAAAACTTGCAATTTTAACCATTTTTAAATGTACAAATCAGAGGCATTACATTCACAATGTTGTACAACCATCACCACTATCTGTTTTCCAAATTTTTTAACCACCCCACATAAGCTGTTTTTTTTTTTTTTTTAAGTAGGTTCCTCACCCAGCATGGAGCCCAACTCAGGGCCTGAACTCACAACCATGAGATCAAGACCTGAGCCAAGACCAAGAGCCAGACACTCAACCAACTGAGCCACTGAGGCAGCCCCATCCCCTACATAAACTGATTTTTTAAAAATATTCCTTTTAAATTGATGGAAAAGCTTTACTCTTCTCAGTTCTACCACTGGACACAATGCCCCTTTTAAGATCCCAATGTGTTCTTCATCCTTTTTTTATTTAATTAAAAGATTTTACTTATTTGACACAGAGAGAGAGACAGCGAGAGAGGGAACACAAGCAGGGGGAGTGGGAGAGGGAGAAGCAGGCTTTCCGTGGAGCAGGGAGCCCGATGCAGGGCTCGATCCTAGGACCCTGGGACCATGACCTGAGCCGAAGGCAAACGCTTAACGACTGAGCCACCCAGGCGCCCCAATAAAGTTATTAAAAAAAAAAAAAAGGAAAATGTAATTCTTTTCTTCTCTCTACCGGTTCCAGAAAATTCTAAGAAGAATGACACAGCTTTAAATTATTACCACTTTGGAGTAATTCATTTATTCAATTAATTCACCAAGAATTTATTAAGTTCTTATGTGCTGGGCACTCTAGGACCTGGGGATATAGCAGTAGACAAAGCAGTTAAAGATGTTGCTTTCATTGTGTGTATACTGAAGTCACAGAAGACTGTTAAAAACACATACACACACATACAAAACTAATTTATAGTATTAGCCAATTTCCATGGTGTAAATATTCACACATGCCAATTTTAAACTACTAACAACAAAATCCAGGCATATACTGTTTACAAGAGACATATAATGACACGTAAAAGCTGAAAGTAAAGAGATCTATCAGGCAAATAGAAACCAAAAAAAAGCTGATATTGTTTTATTATCACAAGATAAATTTAAGGGGAAAACTTTATTTTGCATGAGAGGGTAACCAAATAACAAAAGGGTGAATTCACCAAGAAAGCAGTTTATAATTTTTTTTTTTTTTTTTTAGAGAGAGAAAACGAACGCGTGAGACAGGGAGAGGGGCCGAGGGAGAGGAAAAGGGAGAAACTTAAGCAGGGCTCCATCTCACGACCCTGAGATCATGACCTGAGCCAAAATCGAGAGTCAGACACTTAACCAACTGAGCCACCCAGGCCCCGCAAGACAGTATTTTAAACATACGTCTATGGCTTATAGTTGTCTTTCGGTATAATAAATGACTCCCAAATTTAGTGGCTTAAACGCACACTTTTATCTCACAGTTTGTGTGGTCTAGCAATATGGGCAAGGCTTAGCTGAGCCCCCTGCTTCAGTCTAAGAAGCTCCAATCAAAGCTCTGCCAGGACTATGGTCTCATTTGAAGGCCTGGGGAAGAGCCACCTCCGAGCTCACTGACACAGCTGCTGGCAGGATTCACTTTCTTTCAGGTTGTTGGCCAAGGGCCTCCCTTGGTTCCCTGCCACATGGGCCTTTCCATAGGACAGTTTACAGCATGGCAGCTGGATTCCCTCAAAGCAAGTCATCAAAGAGAGCCAGAGAGAGAGTACAAGACAGATGTGAGTCTTTTTGTGATCTCATTTTGAAAGTGACATTGCTTTTGCCATTTAGAAGGTGTCATTAAGTCCAGCCCTCACTCAAAGGGCAGAGGCTGTGATCTTGGTCTATAACAAAAGTTGTTAGAATTTAATTGTGAAAAGATAAATTTTTAAATCCTTCCAAATTTAAAAATTAGAGAAAATACGCTGCAAAACAAGGATCAAAGATTAAAATACTTTAAAAAATTAAGTGACAATAAAGATTACCTATTGAAACTTGTAGGATCCACCAAAAGTAGCACTTCAATGAAAAGTTAGTCTTAAAAGTTTTACATTAGCAAAGTAAAAAGAATAAAAATTATTTGAGCTAAGTACTTATTTTAGCAAGCTAGAGAAAGAGCAGAATAAACCCTAAGACAGTAGAAAATATGACAATAACTATACAGCTGTCCTTTGGTTCAATGTCCTTTTCTGTCTTTCAACTGTCCATTTTTTCCTGGGTCCTTATGTTTTGGGTAGATCTCCCGTAAATAGCAGATAGCTGTATTTTTAAAATCTGACGATCTTTCTTTTTAATTGTGGTTCAGTCCATCAACCATAGCAATTTATATGTTTAGATTGGATTCTACCATTTTAAAATTTCTATTTGGTCTTTTTTCTTTAGGATTCATTCTCATTTCTTCTCTTTGGATTTTTGCTTTGTTTTTCCCTTATTCCATTTGTTCTCTCACCTCTTTTGCAGTTTCCACATTCTATATCTATTCTTTCAGTAATTACGTTTGAAATTTTACCACATATTTTACTTACGTAAAGGGGTGCCTGGGCAGCTCAGTCGGTTAAGCATCTGCCTTCGGCTCAGGTTATGATCCCAGGGTCTTGCGGTCGAGTCCCGCATGGGGCTTCCTGCTCAGCGAGGAGGCTGCTTCTCCCTCCATCCCTCCCCACTGCTTGTGATCTCTCTCCCCCTCTCTCTCGAATAAAATCTTAAAACAAAAAATCCCAAACTGTTGAGTTTAAACAAAAGTCTGTCATCCTCCCAAACAACAAAGACTTCATTTTGAACACTTCCGTTCTCTTTTGATTCATGTATTACTGTTCTGTCCAATATTTCTAGTAGCTTATTTTATTACACAAATAAGACACTAAAAATATTTCATGGAGACAACACTGACTTGGGTGAAGGTCCATGTTTACCATTTTATTTGTTCAATATTTTTGTTGCATTTCAGAGTACTAGTTTCCTGGGATCATTTCGCTTTTACTTGAGGCACCTTCTTGGGAATTCCTTTAGAGGTGAGTTTCTCAAACTCAGCACATAATTATTTGTTGTGGAAGATGTCCAGTGCATTAAGAGCATCCCTAGCTGTGAGTCACTAGATGCCAGAAGCATCTCCAGTAGTGACAATCAAATAGTCTTCAAACATTTCCAAATATCCCCTGGGGGACAAAACTGTCCTCAGTTGTAAACCACTAGCTTAGAGCAAGTCTCGTGGTGAAAAGTGTTCTTGGCTTTCATTTAGCAACAACTGTATTTTGTCCTTATTACTGTCTTGTTAATAAGCACAAATTCTAGGATAATAACAGCTGTGCAAACATTTTAAGACATTATTTGTTAATCTGTTTTGCCACTGAGAATTCTTCTGTCATTCTGCTGTTCCTTTGATGATCTGTACTTCCTCTCCGGCTGATTTCAAGCTCTTTTCTTAGGTGTTCTGCAGCTTCATTATGTCTAGGTGTAGTTTTCCTTTTGTTCTGTTCACAAACCCCTTTTACCTGTTTCTAATCTGTTAACTTTGTATTTTATATTAATAACTATTTTTTCTTTTCTACAAGTTCCAATTGTTCTTTCTAAACAGTCTTTCATTCCTGAGTAGTATGCTCATCTTCCTAACTGCACCCTTTATTGATTTAAACATTTAATAGTTTTGTGTCACAGACTGGACCACTTCATCCCTCTTGAGGGTTACATGAGTAGGAGTGCCAGATCCAATATACTACTTCTCTGCTGGTTCAATAGCCCTACAATATTGTTGCTATAAAAATCTGGCTTCCGAACAATCCTGCCCCATTCTGCTGCCTGCTGGTCCAAGCCATGTCCTGACAGCTCTGCCCTTCCCCCTCTCCCCCCCCACCCCGCTGCAGCCCCAGCACCTCAACATTTGGGGCCTCTGGAGTCTGAAGTTTCAAATGAAACCACCTTAACTTCCTGACACTTTGGTCCTGGATGTTTCTGGCCCAACTCTGCTTGCTTAATTTTGGGGGTTTGGAAGAATATTCCTGGAGACTTTGCCTACATTTATGAGACCAATGATGCCTCCAAGATATTATCAGGGTCTACATGTGGTGGTGTTGGGAATGTGAGGGTCCGATAGCGCTCCTGGCCAGTCACGAAAGATCAAGGCTTTCCAGGCAAGAAACAAAGTTCTCATCAGGAGTGGTTAATTGAAAGGCATGTATCAATTCTCAATCTGTTTCCTGGTGGGAAATCATGCTACTTCAAAAGCAAAGCCTTCACTCTCTTTCTCTCTTAAAAAGGGGGTGAGGGTGCGGGAAGAGGCACCTGGGTGGCTCATTTGGTTAAGTGTTTGACTCTTGATTTTGGCCCAGGTCATGATCTCAGGGTCATGAGATCGAGCTCTGTGTTGGGCTCTGTGCTAAGCATGGAGCCTGCTTAAGATTCTCCCTCTCCCTCTGCCCCTCCACTTACATGCTCTCTCTAAAAAAAATTAAACAGATATACAGACAGTAGAGCTTTTCAGAAGTCTGGGTCACTACTGTGACCTCAGGAAATCTCAAATGGAATGGAAGTTCTAGAGTTCCTGAATAGTAAGTTAGTTCTACTCTGCAGGAACTAAGAACCAAATCCATATCCTGGGACTGTTTTAGGATTATCCAGTATCCTAAGATAATTCCTTTGGAGGATACCTACTGAGACTGGTCTCAATAATGCTATGAATTAAACAGTCCATCAGATCATTGTTAGTTTTTTAACCTCATTTTACTATCCAGATAATGCTTACATTACTGGGAACTTACTGGTGTTTCACTGCACAATTCAAACAAAAACTGATATAAGTGCCATTGATTCTACCAGATTTCAGATTTCCATTTTTTATGGCATACATTTTTTTTTTTTTTGTAAATATAAAAATGGTATTTCGAATGTCTTGCTCTTTATACAAACTTTATTGTTGTGGTGCTATTATCTCTACATTGCTGCTTTTGTAATTTGCCACTTATACTACAATTTGGGGCTAAGTTAAATCAATCTCAGACTCTTCCCTTAGTCTCCTGATCTTGTCAAATGGTGTTTGCTGGTCTGAGCTAGGAAGGACAAGAGCAGTAAACGTACTTAATTTCCCTTGGCACAGGTTTGGGCCTGAACTATGTGACTGTGTGAACACGAAAGGTTGTCTCAAATGTTATAAATTATGTTTTTGATTTTACAGTGTTTGAATAAGTAGTTAAGAATCATACATTATAACTGCTATTATCTCTTAAGTCAATAGCTTATTCTCTTTTTCTTTTATTTGAAGAAACCATGTCATATGTTCAGTAGAGTTCCTGATTTTTTCTTAAAGATTTTATTTGAGAGAGAAAGCACAAGTGAGGGAAAGGAGGTAGAGGGAGGGAGAAGCAGGGAGCCCGACACAGGGCTTGTTCCCAGCACCCTGAAATCATAACCTGAGCTGAAGGCAGACGTTTAACCGATCAAGCCACCCAGGCACCTCTAGAGTTTCTGATTTTGATGATGACATCCATGTAATACTGTTTAAATGTTGTTCTGTTTTTTTGTATTTCCTATCTACTGCTAATGAGGCCCAGAGGCTTATCCATATTCAGTATTTTTAGGGGAGAGGTAGGAAAACTCCTTCACAGTGGTATTTTGATCTTCTGTCAAGAGGTACACGTCATCTGATTTTCTTTATTTTTGGGATACTAACAACTGTTGGTGATTAATGACTAAATCCATTAATTTATGAGGGATTACAAAGTGGTGATACTCTTCTATTATTCTTCCTTAATTTACTAGCTGAAATACTTTTATAAAGAGACACTCCCTCTAATAAACTATTTGGTTACCCATTTGTATAGTTAAAGGTAAGATAAATACTTCATTCTTTCCTTTTATTAACCAATTCTCAGAATAATGGATTGGTTCACTAGAATACTACAATGGTGATCAATTAGTTTTTTAAAGTATCAATACAAACTCATGAATTTAAATATTGGATATATTTCAAATGAAATTCTTTTCCTGCATCAATTAAGATGATTCATTCTTTAATCTCCTTTTTTTTAAGAGGCAGGGGCGAAGGGCAGAGGGAGAGGGAGAGAAAGAATGTTAAGCAGCGTCCATGCCCAGGGCAAGCCCGATGCGGGGCTCAATCTCACAACCCTGAGATCATTAACCTGAGCCAAAATCAAGAGCCAGACGCTTAACTGACTGAGCCACCCAGATGCCCCTAATCTCCTTTGGTTAACACACTGAATTATATACACTGATTTTTAATGGTAAACCAACCATTATTTCTAGCAGAAACCCAAACTGGTCACAGGGGTAACTTAAAAAAATATGTATTGCTTAATTTAGATTGCAAATATTTCATTTAGGACATCTGTATTCATAAGTAAAACTGGCCTATACTTGTCTCTCATTGTCATTGCTAAGTTTTGGTATCAAAGTTATGCAATCCTCAAACTGAGTTGGGGAGTGTTTATTTTCCTATTCCCTGAGAGAAACTGTATTTTTCCTTGAATGTTTGGGAAAATTGTTGTAAAAATGCTAGGGCCCACTGCTCATTTGCTTACTTGCTTACTAAAATGTTTTAAATTAAAAATTATACAGACAGAAAAGTTCATAAATCATAAGTATACAGCTTAATTCTTTACCACAACAGCAGTTTCACTCTTCCATACAGCGCCTCCACCTAATCCTGAGTTTTATGAGAGATCTGATGAGTCAGTGGAATACAGTAGATACATTAAAATAACTGTGCCCTATTGACAGGAAGAACATTTAGAAGGTCTGAAAGATGCTATTATAAATTCCATTCAGCAGGCAAGGCAACTGAAGCAGTTTCTAACCTACCAGGCCAAATTATGCTGAACAAGATTTTTTTTCTTCTTCAAGATTTTTAAGTAATCTCTACATCTAACATGGGGGTCAAACTCACAGCCCTAGATCAAGAGTCACATGCTCCCCTGACTGAGCCAACCAGGTGCCCCTAAGCAAGATTTTTATAGAGAACTGGCAAGATTTTTTTTTTTTAAAGATTCATTTATTTGACAAAGAGAACACACAAATAGGGGGAGCGGCAGAGGGAGAGGGAGAAGCACGCTCCCCCTGAGCAAGGAGCCCCACAGAGGGCTAGATCCCAGGACCCCAGGATCATGACCTGAGCCGAAGGCAGACACTTAACTAACAGCCACCCAGGCGCCTCAAGAGCTGGCAAGATTTTAATTCAAGCTAAACCAATGCCCCTTCTGTATGATGGTTAGAAAATATAATCAAAAAACCATCTTTCGGTCTTTTACAAACTTTTTTTTTTTATAACCCAGCCTTTTAAGGATTTTGAGGCTATAGCTTAAACAAAGATACTCAGAGGAGTGCCTGGCCAGCTCAATCAGTAGAGCATACAACTCTCAGGTCGTGTGTTCAAGCCCCATGTTGGGTGTAGAGCTTACTTTAAAAAGAAAAAAAAAAAAAAAGAAGAAAGAAAAGGAAGGTACTCAGGATAGGACCCAGAAGATGGTAGTTATTAAGAGCATGAGAAAAAAGGAGAATATAATCATATCTAACGAACTTCAGAGCAGGATGAACTTACCTGAGAATCTAGCCAGAAGACTCTGGATAAATTCCCAAAATTGAATGCAAATATAGGCTGCTAAATGAGGTTAATGGCTGGAGTAGTCTCTTTGCAAATATTTGGGTTTTTAGCTAATACTAAGAGAAGTCTTCTTCACAATCATATACCATTTCTTTCTGCCCACAATTCGTTTACTATCTTTTACAACAAGTGCTTCAGTGGAAACAAAATCCAGCTTACACTGGAATGGTACCAACTCCCCTGACTGTCCATTTCATTAGCTAAGTCCTTCCCTACCTCCATTACACACATGTTCCTGGCCAGATGATAAACTACTTTCAAATTTCTCTACTTGTTGGCATGTATCGGAGACAGAAGCAATTTAATAGTTTAGGGGAGAAATTTACTTTTCATGGTCTGCCTAAATCTTTCAATGAAATCTTAATCACAAAAATGAGGGTGATTAAAAGACCAAGAAAATTATAATAAGGGCAAAGTAGATGCACAGCCCAAGATATTACAGAGTATTATAGTATCTTCTTGACAAAATTATCTTGGAAAAAAGAAGCTCTAATTCTCACAGATTTTATTTTTAAACACAGACTATGTAAATTACTTTTACATGTAACTACATTGGGACTTAATAATCAATTGCAGAAGTAGTTTCCTAAAACTTACCAAGTTGGGAATGGAAATAGCAGGAAAAAAAGTTGAGTGAAAAGCAGAAAAGGAGGGGATGGAAAACAGAATTAGAAGTGGGAATAATGTCTGTTAGTATAGGCAGGAAAAGGGTGACTTTAGAGAAAGTCAATCCCCACAGTAATACTATACCTAACAGCTGGCTGTGTTCCCCTGTGATGGAGTTCTGACTCGGGTCTGAAAAACAAACAATCGAAAAGAAAAGAAAAAAATGAATGACCAAAACAAATAATTTCTTAAAAATTAGCAACAAAAGTCAACCAAGGAAATAAGCAAAAAAAAAAAAAAAGTTTTTTAATGCTCAAAAAACATTAATAAAAGAATAAAAATAAACTATTATAAAAAATAATCACACAGCTTTTTTGAAAAGTTAAGCAATAGAATTACCACGTGACCCAGCAATTCCACTCTTAGGCATATACTCAAAAGAACTGAAAACAGGGACTCAAAACAAGACACCTGTATGACAATGTACACAGCAGCATTATTTACAGTAGCCAAAAGGTGGAAACAACCCAAGTGTCCTTCAATAGATAAATGGGTAAACAATAACGTGGCATATACATACAATGGGATATTATTCAGCCATAAAAAGGAAATGAAGTTCAGATATATGCTACAACATGGATGAACCTTGAAAATATGCTAAGGGAAACAGGCCAGAAGCAGAAGGACATTTTGTATAATTCCATTTAAATGAAATTTTCAGAAAAAAGTAAATTAAAAAGATAATCACACAAATTTGACTAACCAATACTAGTTCCATAAAGTAGTATGATTTGGGGCTTACCACATGCGTTACATTTTCTCTTTAATGGCAAAGGACATATGGCCATAGCAGCTCAAAGTCAAGACATAAGTAAAGCACTCATTACTACTAGCAGGTATGTTCTGATTCGACTTCATGATAAAATTACTAAACTGGCTTTTATAAATATCTACTTCTTCTAATCTATAATAAAATTAGTGGCAATAAGCCAAGTTCCTAATGCAAGAGATATTGACAATCATCATTTAACAACTAACCACTTGCTTTTTTTAAAGGCTTGAAAAGCATTAAGGGCTAAATATGGAAAAGACTCTGAGCTCCAGTTTCCTCCAAGATTAAGTCTCTTGAGACACTGAGGATTACATCTGGCTTCCCTGAATGTGTCTGGGGAACAAAAATAATTTTAGACGAGGGGGTCTGTGAACAATGGGAAAAAAATTGCATTTTTATTTTCACAAACCTCTAATTGAAGTTTAGTATTTTCTCCAAGAATGATGTCAGCAACAAACTACATAAAAGTTCCTGTGCTTTGTCAACAATAAATATGATTTTTCATATCACACTGTAATTGTTATATATATCTCATAATACCATTTAGGTGCAATACTACTTTGAAATTATGGTAGTAATTAAAAGGCTGCTAGGTCTTCTTCAATGCATTGATAAAAAAAGCACTTATTAGATCACGAACTTAATTTTGATAATTGTATTTTATATAATAGGCTTCTTTTTAATCCTATATATATGTATTTATACACATGTGTAATACTTTACACATTTAAAAACATTACTCTGGGGGCTCCTGGGTGGCTCAGTCATTAAGCGGCTGCCTTCGGCTCAGGTCATGTTCCCAGGGTTCTGGGATCAAGCCCCACGTTGGGCTCCCTGCTCAGCGGGGAGTCTGCTTCCCCCTCTGCCTGCCTCTCTGCCTACTTGTGCTCTCTTTGTCAAATAAATAAAAATAAAAATAAAAATAAAAATAAAAATAAAAATAAAGGGGGGCCTGGGTGGCTCAGTCATTAGGCGTCACCCTTCGGCTCGGGTCGTGATCCCAGGGTCCTGGGATCAGGCCCCACATCAGGGAGCCCGCTTCTCCCTCTCCCACTCCCCTTGCTGTGCTCCTGCTCTTGCTGTCTCTCTATCAAATAAATAAAATCTTTAACTAACTAAATAAATATAAAAACATTACTCTGAAAAGGAATTTGTAGACTTCAGACTGCCAAAGAGGTCCCAGATAAAAAAAAGATTTAGAATTACTGTTTTAAACAAAATTCAAATAATATTTTCGATGGTGTTTATAATAAATGTTTTTTATACATAATTTAATTAAATCTAACACTTTAGGCATCCCATACAAGAAGAACCAATCAGAATACTAAACAAATTCTCGTTTCTGATGTACAGTTCATATTATACTATATTTTACATACTCTAATCAAGGAGGAAATAAGGTAGAAACCTGGTGGATACAACTAAAGTTTTCAATGTTATGTGAACATTTTAAGATATAATTTTAGATTTTCTTCCTTAATTTGGTTTTTAAAAAGATACTCTATAAATTTTTATATTCTCAGATGTTTTCCCCAACATACCACCAAACAGATACCAAGTTTTTAAATTTAAATTCATGTTATTTCCTTTTAAATAAACAATATGGGTTTGTGCGTAAGACAAAGTAGGAATAACAGTTCTGTTGTACATCTGTGTATTAGATTCATCTCTTTCTCTCTCTCACACACACACACATGCACAAAGGGGATAAATTAGGCCCTTTCATTATAGAGAAGCAGGTATATAGGTAGCATGGAAGGAAGAGTAGTGAAAGAATCATAAAATTTTAGAACCAGAAGAACTATGGTCATCATCTAGCTCTACTCTAGTGATTCCAAAGGAAAAGTTGGAGAAATTACCAGCATCATGTTTTTTTCCCTAAAATCATACCAACAACCCTTTTCAAGATTCTGATTCCAAGATACTGTCATTAATGGGAATGCCTTTTATGTATGTTGGGATGGGGCAAAGTTTAGAATCTCTTAGTATTTATAGTTGAGAGGTGATTGGTTAAGTGTCTGCCTTTGGCTCAGGTTATGATCCCGGGGTCCTGGGACTGAACCCCACATCAGGCTCCCTGCTCGGCGGGGAGTTTGCTTCTCTCTCTTCCTCTGCTCCTCCCCCTTGCTCGTGCTCTCGCTTGCTCTCTCTCTCGAATAAAAAATCTTTAAAAAAATATAGTTCAAAAGATGAATGCTGTTAATAAGTGGCCAAAGACACAGCACACTATTGTCAAAAGAGAGATAATCTTAGTCTTTTGAGGACCTATCTTCATGATTCTTGGTACTCTGTAATTCTAACTTTTTTGTCCTAAAATGAAGAATAGCCTAAAACAAGTTATTTGGAATTTCCAGGTAATCTATGAGTTTTAGAAAAACATCTCAGATAACTCAGGCAGAATAGGTATGATTTTAGATGGGGAAATACAAATGATTTTCTTTCTTACAAATCACCTCCTTGTATACTACATACTCCCTTGCCTTCTAAACTGTGCCCACATGCCGTCCGTACACTTTCTGGTCAAGCCAGGCCTCTTCCTTTGAACACCCTCCTATATTTGAGATGAGTAGAAATAAGTCTTTGTGTAGTTCCCTACAAGTTCAACTTAGATTTGTTTTTCATTTTTTATGAATTGAAGGAATGCAGGGCAACCTTTACTTAATACTTATTTGGTAATTTGAAGACTAACCTCCAAGAACTTGCAAATACTTCACTGAAAGCACGTAAAACCCAAAACAAGGGCAAATCTAGGAGTAAACAGGTTCAGAACCCATGAGAATGAAATCAGCCATGCCTATAAAAATCACAGTTGGTAAATGGGTTTAAGTTGAGGGGTGTTTCTGGGTATGCACTCCAAACTGTGTAATCAACATGGTAACACTGCTCTGAGATACATCTGGGCATCTTTCTATTGTCATATCTGAACTCTCCCATTTAACATTTTTCCTGCTTATGCCACTGATGAGGGCACACCCAAGTTTGCCAAAGACTGGGAGTTGTCCTAAACATTACTCAAAATGTTTATTTTAACCAAATTACTTCCTGTAATAGAAACAACTTGCCAATAACGTAACTATTTTTACCTTCGATGGTCTTTATAAACTAAGCTACTCACAGGTTATAACTCAAAAGGTTATACTAGGTGATACTCAAAAGCTTATGATACTCTACCAATCAAAATGGTAGTTCAAATAGAATCATGTATCTTTTCACATGTAAATACAATCAGAAAAATGACCTGAGAGTATTTCCTTGTTACAGTAATGATACAGTAGTTTTACAAATGGGCACTTTCTCAATATATTTCATTTATCCTGGGTAAATGGTAAAGAATGGAGATTTTATTTAGTTTCTTGCCATGTGCCTCGGAGAATAGAGAGAAAAATGATTGTGGGTGGTACCTGTTTGCAAAACTGCCTCTAAATAGTTTTTCTGAAGAGGCTTATTATCTCCCTTAGTTTGCCCATAGCAATAGCCTTTTCTGAATTTCTTTTGCTAATTACTTCATCTACCATTCTTAGAGAATTTGAAGCAAATAAAGGCTAGCTTGTACCTTGCATCTAAAACTCAGTGTAGCAGGTTTTAGTCTTCATTAAAGATAGTATCAGTACTTTCATTAAGTAACACAATAGTGGAAACTATTAGGCCTAATTATCTAGAAAAAGAAGTAGGCAGGACCAAGTGCATATACAGGAGGACAATCAGCTCATTATAGTGTATATTATCTAGACATACTTCAATACAAGGATACAAAATACCTGAAATCACCAGTCTTAAAACATTCCTAACTTTCTGGACTCCAACTTTTAAAAAACCAAAGTAGCATTATCATAAGAAACCATTTTGACTCAGAATTAGGCAAAGTGGATTAAAAATGGAATCAAAGACAATTACTCTAACATTCACAGTTACTAGAGTCTGCCTCTCTAAATGGGTACCTATTGTAGTGGGAAACCCAAGAAGGAAAACAAGCTGAAATAAGGTAAAATCTGAAAAAGCCTATCTTCTTTATATACATTTTGAACTTACTGCAATGAGACCGGAAAGACCTAGAAAAATTTACATGTGATTAATTGGGTTTAAATAAATAAGTGGGTGAAAAACATAAGGCAATTGTAGGCAAAATAATTTAGCTGTAAGATGGAAATGTAAAGCAATGCATACAGAAGTTAATGTAACTAGTTTTTTATGTTTCTAGCCTACCCAACAAAGGAGAGTCAAAAGATCCTTATCTGAATTTTTATTATTAATAACATATTTTTTAAAGGATACTTAGAATATACTTCTGCCAAAAAACATAATTTCTGCTAGGACAGAGTCTAGTCCAAACCATCAGTCATGCAAGTGATTTGTGTAGACAGCTAACCATGGAGAGAATAAGCTATCGTAGAAGTGAACCAAGGACTGTACTTCTTGTA
Source organism: Callorhinus ursinus (assembly GCF_003265705.2). Lineage (NCBI taxonomy): Eukaryota > Metazoa > Chordata > Mammalia > Carnivora > Otariidae > Callorhinus > Callorhinus ursinus. The sequence continues at coordinate 579,282 of NW_027397087.1, read as the reverse complement.
CCATGCATTTTCTTTAGTATATTAATAGAGATTTGTTGAGAAAATGATTTGGGGTAGGGGTGGTAAATAAACTTGGCAAATATATTTAACACTCAAGTAAATTCCTATAATGTTTAATTTCTCAGACGTTTCAATACGCTAATGGCTGCGTAACTAATCTCCAAAAGAATATATTTGGCATTCTTAAATAGATGAGAAGAGATAACTCATTTATCACCACACATCTTATGTAATTAGTGTCATACTGTATACACTCTGGGAAACGTTCAACTCATTCATTTCAATATGCCAAGGTTAAATGATAACTCCCTGAATCATCATTCCCATTTTCTCATTCCTTTCACTTAGCAATATTACCATTAAACGAGTATTCTCTAAATTCGCCCAGTCAAAAGAATCATCTGGAGTTATTTTTTTAAAAATTTTATTATGTTATGTTAATCACCATACATTACATCATTAGTTTTTGATGTAGTGTTCCATGATTCATTGTTTGCATATAACACCCAGTGCTCCATTCAGTACGTGCCCTCCTTAATACCCATCACTAGGCTAACCCATCCCCCTACGCCCCTCCCCTCTAGAACCCTCAGTTTCTCAGAGTCCATTGTCTCTCATGGTTCCTCTCTCCCTCCAATTTCCCCCCTTTCATTTTTCCCTTCCTGCTATCTTTTTTTTTTTTTAACATGTAATGTATTGTTTCAGAGATACAGGTCTGTGATTCAACAGTCTTACACAATTCACAGCACTCACCATAGCATATACCCTCCCCAATGTCTATCACCCAGCCACCCCATCCCTCCCACCCCCCACCACTCCAGCAACTCTCAGTTTGTTTCCCGAGATTAAGAATTCCTCATATCAGTGAGATAATACATGTCTTTCTTTGATTGACTTATTTCACTCAGCATAATACCCTCCAGTTCCAACCACGCCATTGCAAATGGGAAGATTTCATTCCTTTTGATGGCTGCATAACATTCCATTGTGTGTATGTATGTGTGTATATATATATATATTTATCTGTTCATCTGTCGATGGACATCTTGGCTCTTTCCACAGTTTGGCTATTGTGGACATTCCTGCTATAAACATTGGGGTGCACGGACCCCTTCAGATCCCTTCATTTGTATCTTTGCGGTAAATACCCAGTAGTGCAATTGCTGGGTCGTATGGTAGCTCTATTTTCAACTTTTTGAGGAACCTCCATACTGTTTTCCAGAGAGGCTACACCAGCTTGCATTCCCACCAACAGTGTAGGAGGGTTCCCCTTTTGGAGTTATTTGTTAAACTACAAATTCCTCCATCATATAACTAGCCCTAATTGACTCGATCTCATGAGAAAAGCCTGAGGTTCTGCCTGCCGTTTATCAAGTGCCCAAATGACTATTATATATCTTCATTCATTGATTCAACTAGTTGAGTGATTAAGAAGTCTCAAGCATTGTTCTATGTGCTAGGGATAGAGCAATAAATAAATGTGAAAGACAAATTTCCTGTTCTCATGCAGATATGGGGAGATAAAGAATAAAAGAAAGTTAATAATCAAGATTATTTTCTTTATAACATTTATCATAAGCCCAAATTAAGAAAAGTGAATAGACAGGCTATTTTGGATTGGGTAGACAGTAAAGGCCTTTCTGAGAAGGTAACCTTTATGATGAGACTTGGATGTAAAGGAGACAGATATGTGAGGATCTTGAAGAGGACTGATCAGGGCAGAAAAGTAGCCATGCAAAGGCCTTAAGATGGGAATAAGCTTGGCATGTTTAGGAAATAACAATGTGGCTAAAGCATAATGAGGAAGAAAATGGTTTTAAAAAAAAAAGTCCTCAAACTAGGTAGCAGATACATGCTATAGTATTGCAGACCATGGTAGGGTGTAAATTTTACTTTGAAAGTGAGGTGACACAATTGGAAGGTTTTAAAAGCAGTAAGAGAGGTCTGATTAACTTTTTAGTTAACTGCTGAAGAATGCACTGTGGAGGGAGGAAGAGCAGAAACAGGGAAGCAATTAGGAGTCTACCGCAGGAATCTTAGGAAGACACAGTAATAGCTGTTGTGAAGAAGGTGAATCCATGGTGGAGAGAGCGATGAGATCTTCCAGAGGAGAATTCTTGAGCTTGTCTTCAGAGGTCATGTCCATGTTACTCTAAATTTATAGTTTCTTTCATTCATTTATTTACTCAATAAAATTTTTTGAGCACTTTCTGCATGTGAAATACTATTCTAATTACTAGAAATGTAGTAGCTAAATCCCTGCCATCAAAGAGCTTACATGATCAAAGAGCAACATATTTGTCAAGAGTGATGAGTTCTAAGACCAAAAAGCAGAATAAGAGAATGGAGAGGATTAGTGGGGGGATGGTTTGTGTGCTAGTTTAGATACTGAGTCTAAAAAAGGTCTCGCAGATAAGGTGGTATTTGACCAGAAACTTGAAGTGAGGCATCTAGCCATACAAATATCTGCAGGAAGAACGTTCCAGGCAGAGGGAATGGTTAGTGCAAAGAACCTGAAGCAGGTGCAGGTTGGCATGTTCAGTGAACAGCAAGGAGGCCAGGTTACCAAAGGGAATAGGGTAAAAGTGATAAGAGGTGGATATGTGGGGCACCCTGTGGAACACAGAGGAATTTGGGTTTTAACTTTGAGTGAGCAAGGAAGCCATTGGAAGGTTCTGATTTATGCTTTAACATGATCACTCTAGCTGTTGTCTGGAGAATAGACTGCAGGAGGCAGGTGAGGACGCAGGACACAGAAGGCTTTTGCAATGGTCCAAGAAAAGGGGATGGCAGTTTGGATCAGGTCAGAAGTATCAGAGCTGCTGAGTAGTGGTCATAGGCTGGTTTCACAAGGTTAGCACACCGACTGACTGGAGATGGTGGGGGTGGGGTGGGGAGAAACGAGTCAACGGTTTTTCCAAGAGCAATTAGAAGTTCCTGAGCTGTGGGTGTCTGGGAGAAGAGTGATGATGGTGATGATGAATGGAGTGAGGGAGGAGGCACACTGTGACAGCCGTGCAGCTGTCCTGGAGCAAATGCGAGGCACAGTGAAAAGAGAACACAGGATCTGGAAGCAGATAGAGCTCAGGTGGGATCCTAGCTCTATATTCACTATTCGTGTAACTGCGAAAATGCTTCAATTTCTTAGCCTTAATTTACGATCTATGCAACAGGAACACCACAGAAATTACTGTGAGGATTACAGATGGCAGATACTCATTAAATGGTAACTATTAAGAAAATTGAGAAGAGCCATGGAATGATCCTTAAGAAAATTTAAAAAAACTATAGTGCTGCAAAAAATCATGATTAAATTAGAATTTAGGTAGCTGGGGATAGTTTTTAGAACTTTAAACGTTTTGCAGTACAACAGTACTTAGAAGAATACAAAAGTAATGTGGGTGAATACTTGGACTAATATACACATTGATTAAAATTGTACAACCACGTGATATTAATAGTTTAAGTAACTCATCTTATTTTGAAATTTGATACATTGATAATTTGGACTAAATATGCATTAACATACGGTTTGGGATTTTTTTGATAAAATAATTACAATAGTAATTGTCCAGGAGTGTCTGTATTACATTCCCAGTACAAGTTTATTAATGACTCCTATTCAAATAAGCAATAAATTGAGTGAGTTTTAAATACAGATAAAGCTATGTTGGATACTGTAAGAAATAAAATAATGAGAATAAGGTAGTTCCTGACATTAAGAAGCTCACAAACTAGTTGAAGAGTCAAATTCAACTTAAGAAACTAAAAAAGAATGGTAGTAATAATGGGATTTCATGTTTAATAACATTTTACAGTTTTTGAAATGTTTTCACATATTTCATTTGATTCCCATGATAACTCTGATACAGGTAGGACACATATAAAGAAGCTAAAGCTAAGTTAGGTTCAGTGGTTTGGCCAGGGTATAATGAGAGTAAATTTCAAAGACTGGCTTGAATCTGGATTCTGATTTTCTATTACATTATGCTGATCATAAAATGTAGGTATAAGAACAAGTATTAATAACATAGTTAACTCTTCATTATCTAGGAAAATATATTAGGAAATTACAAAAAGGTATGTATGAAATAAATTACAAATCAGCAAGATAATGTGTGGAACAGTGATCATTAAAAACACCACTTATGGGACACCTGGGTGGCTCAGTCAGTTAAGCGTCTGCCTTCAGCTCTGGTCATGATTCCAGGGTCCTGGGACTGAGTCCTGCATTGGGCTCCTTGCTCAGCGGGGAGCCTTGCTTCTCCCTCTCCCTCTGCTGCTTCCCCTGCTTGTGCCCCCCCCCGACAAATAAATAAAATCTTAAAAAACAAACAAAAAAACCTCCCACCATGTATCCCACTAAGACACACTGCCTCTTGATCTCTTTTTTAACAGGCTAAGAGCCTCTGCTTGGCAAAAGTATCTAGCAAGATTAATACCGTTTATATTATATCTATTTTTAGTTTATTCTCTATTTATAGAGTGGTAAGCACGCTGGTATTTCATTTAGTGATAAAGTTCCTTTCAGTGATTCAATTTAAGAAAAAAATATTAAACACAAAGATACATAAAAATGGAAAGATTATAAAGGCAGTCTCTAAATGACTCAATTTAGGGAACATGTCCTACTATCATCATACCAAATTTGCACAGCAACCCTGTGAGGAAGAATTTTTCCCACGTTCCAGAAGAAGCTAGCCCAGAGAAAGCTGAAATTTGTCCAAGGTGGTAGAGCCAAGGTGGTACAGCCTTTATTGCTGTTGTTAAGGATCCAAAGAGGGGGAGGAGCAACATGGATCGAGGCAGTATGAGCTTTAAGCAGAACTTTAAAAAACCTTAAAAATCACAGAGAACTCAAAATCACAGGAGCAGAATAAACATGGCACATGTCTGGGATGGTTTGCTTAGAAGGGTTGGGTCATATTAGCAAAATCTTTGGAGTCTAAAGCAAATGGAAAACAACTGAAATTCTCTACATAGAAGTCTAAAAACGAGGGCACCTGGGTGGCTCAGTTGGTTAAGCATCTGCCTTCGGCTCAGGTCATGATCCATCCCAGGGTCCTGAGATCGAACCCTGCCTCGGGCTCCCTGCTCAGTGGGAAGCCTGCTTCTCCCTCATCCACTCCCCCTGCTTGTGTTCCCTCTCTCGCTGTGTCTCTCTGTCAAATAAATAAAATCTTAAAAAAAAAAAAAAAGTCTAACAAGAAAAGCAGTGTTTTAGGCAAGGAAACAAGGGCAATATGCAAAATGAAATGAATGTCAAAGTTATTAGAGACAGACAGGCATAATCGTTATTAGACCACTGTAATGTGTCCATGTGCTAACAACCACCTTGAACATGGTCTCTAGGATTATTATTGTTAATTCAATCGATACTCTGAATGCCTACCATAGGTCAGGTACTGTGCTAGGCACTACACATACCGAAGGAGTTACCCTTTCTTCTCAAGAAGTTTGGAGAGGAATTATACAATTATGAAACAATAAAAATAATTGTTACAGTATAGGTACAAATATTGTGGGAATCAAAAAGGAAAGAAAACAAAATAAAGCAGTCAAGAATGGTATCAAGGAAATAACTGAGCTAAATCTTGAAGGATGGATAGTTTATCAAAAAGCAGAAGGGTGAGAGAAATGGAGAAGCGGAGACATTCTAAACAGAGGTATTAACAGGACATGGCTAATGGAGAAGTTCTAGAGATACAAAAGGAATAATTATACTTAACAATATACCTTTATATAATGCCAGGTATGTATTACAACCAATATATAATGATATATAATGTAATATTATATATTATAGTATCATACCTACAAATACATTGTACCTAATATATAACATACACTTAAACTGACAGGAACAAAGAATTTGTCATTGACCAAAAAAAAGTGGGTGATAAGAACCAGTCAGCATATGCGTTTCCAACTTTTGATTCTTCCCCCTCCCTCATTCACGAAATCCAGTCAGTTGTGGCTTCTATACCCATTTCTTCTTTTCCACTGCACTGCCATCATTTAGATTCTTGTCCTTTCCAGCCTGGACCATTGAAATAGCTCAATTATTCTCCCTGTCACCAAATCTCCCACCTTCAAACAATCCTGTATTTTCCTTCATATTAATAATCCTAAAATTCTGCCTTTATTAGGTTGCTTCACTGCTTAAAAAACAAAACACTTTCAAAGGTCTCTGATGACAGTGCCAGGAGTCCCCAACCATTTTGTGAAGACATGATCATTCTCACTTACTTATATCCGGACGTCACATGTGGGTACTGGTTCAAGTTCCTCTAAGGAATGGAAAGGACTGTCTTTGTAGGTTCTGCCTCCATCCCTACTGTGAATTCTCAGGCTGGGCTTAGGGGTGCTGGTGGTAGCAGAGACTAATGGATTCAACACCTACAGTAGACACTGGTTTACTTGTTTGGATCCCTTGGCTTACAGGATGAACTCCAAAAACCTCATCCTGTCTTTCAAGTCCTTTTATAATCTAGCACTAGCTTACTTCTAACCTTATCATTTGCTGGGGCTTAAACTCAAGACCCTGAGATGAAGACCTGAGCTGAGATCAAGAGCTGGATGCTTAACCAACTTAACCAACTGAGCCATCCAGGCACGCCATAGGCCCATGTATCTTTGATTATATCAATTTTTCGTTGAAAATTTCCTTTTCTTTCTTTCCTACTTATCTGAGTTCTACGTCCTTTAAAGGGCCAACTCAACTGCTTCTTTGTTTAGGCCTACCCTGAGGTTTAATTTTCTAGCAGCTTTAACCTTCCTCTGAATTGTTGGGCCTTGTATTATCTTTTCATTAATCAACCTATTAATTCAAAGACTATTTACTAAGCACCTGTGTCAACACTATATGCTAGGCAGAGGCACCTGGGTGGCTCACTCGTTAAGCTTCTGGCTTCGGCTCAGGTCATGATCCCAGGGTCCTGGGATCGAGCCCTGTATGGGCTCCTTGCTCCGTGGGAAGCCTGCTTCTCCTTCTCTCACTCCCCTTGCTTGTGTTCTTTCTCTTGCTGTGTCTCTCTGTCAAATAAATAAATAAAATCTTAAAAAAAATACTATATGCTAGGCACTTGGGGATACAAAAAGAACAGAACACAGTTGCTACCCTTGGGGATTTATAGCACATATGGGTAAAACAATTACATTATGGTGATTAAAGCACTATATAGTAGAGGTATAGATACGGGAGTGTGTAAAATACATTACATTCCCTGAAGAATGTAATGGAGAAGCCATCAAGGGAGAAGTGAAGTTTGAACTCAGACTGTTCAGTTGGAATGTTCTAGATCGTGAAGGCACGTGTACGACCTGCTAAGCAGAACAGACTTTATTCTGCAGGCAATGGGGAGACAATAGTGTTTTAAATGGGAGAGTATAAGGATGAGATTTATATTTGAGAAAAATTCCTCTGGTAGCTACTATAAGGTTGGCTTTAGGAGGCTAGACAAGAAGCAACAATGAACTATCCTGAACTAACGTAGTTGCAATGAGGATGGGAAGAGGGGGACAGATTTGAGAAATATTTGAGAGACCAAAGGTCAACAATTGGTGAAAGAAAGGGATTGGGGAAATGTTTTAGTACAGCGAGGGGTAAGACCCAATACAGGAAACATAGGAGAGAGGAGGAAAGAAAGGTGTACAGATGAGCATCACATCACGTAAGAAGGAAGAAGGTAAAGGACAGGTGTCAGTATGGATGCTGGGAAGAGGCGTTGGGAATTACAGTTTACTCTGAGAAGTAGAAGTTCAGTCATGTGCTGAATATAAGAGAATGGAGGATTGGGAGCTTAACAAACATTTTAAGTTTCGTGAAGAACTTAAGAGAAAGGAGGATAACTAGGATTACTTAGAAGAATGTCTGAATAGTGTTAACAGTACAGCTGAGGTTGGAAATGAATTTTTGGTGGCACCAATTTTCTTTTTTTTTTTTTTTTAAAGATTTTATTTATTTGACAGAGAGAGAGACACAGCGAGAGAGGGAACACAAGCAGGGGGAGCGGGAGAGGGAGAAGCAGGCTTCCTGCTGAGCAGGGAGCCCGATGCAGGACTCGATCCCAGGACCCCAGGATCATGACCTGAGCCGAAGGCAGATGCCCAATGACTGAGCCACCCAGGCGCCCCCATGGCGGCACCAATTTTCATAGCTGTGAGATAACCACCCCAGTGGCCCTACCCGAGCAACACAGCTATCAAGATTGAGAGGAAAGGGCGCCTGGGTGGCTAGAAATTCAGGACAAATTTCAATAAAAAGTTAATAATGGAAATAAAAAATTTAAAGACATCATATGGTGATTAACATAACAATAAAAAATTAAAAAAAATTTTAAAGACATCATCAAAACACAGAGTTGAAGATAAAAGGATAAACTTCACTAGAAGTCAGTGTAAAGAGAGAGGAACTGAGATCAGGTCCTGGAAATAACAGAACAAAGTGCAAACACAGAAGGAAACAGAAAAAATCATTGAAAGAACTATGACTGCAATGCTGTCATGCCAATTTTTCCCAACAAAACCTGACACCTTTTAGGTAAGAAAGGTAGGAAGTAGTAAAAAGGCAGTCAATGGGAGCAGAGAACACTATACACAAATCCTGAGAAAGTTTGTGAGAGTTCATTTAGCAATCTTCCTTCTGATCCATCAGACTTGGCCTGAAGAAAAGGTGGCAAGACAACAGCAGCCAGCAGGCAAGTAGCTGAAGTTGGAGTAGACCGAGAACCAGGGCCAGTTATAAGTCTTATCTAGGTCACTTAGTCCTGACTCCTGCAGCAGGGGCCCACTGTAGTGCAGGGAAGGGGACAGCCTGATGTTGGTAGACGTGAAACTGATGGCACTGGGGGACAATGGGCTCTAGACAGAAGAAATGGAAGGAGACACTAGGCCAAACAGGCAGATCTGCCACCAATGCTGGGTGCTCATCAAAAAATATCCTTCAAATTCTGATCCATATGCCAAGTGTAAGCATTAGATTAATAGAGAACCTTGAGAAAACCAATGCTGTCTAGTAGAGTGGTGCCAAGCAAGAGAAATGTTCTTAGAAGGCCCCTTTTTTTGTTTGGGCTTCAGATTTGTATAAGAAAATGACATAAATTATGTTCTGAACTCATTTGAGTAACTCAGTTATGTTGAAACTCTTCATATAGGAGTAAATCCACCAGAAGTTGAAGAACTCATCTATGAAGACAGTTGTGATTTTAACCAATAATCAGTAAAACTTGGGTAACAACAAGCATAATAGCAGAAAGCAGATTTAGTAAAAGCCCATGGTATAATATAAAGATGGTTTCTTGGGCCAAATCCATGTAGAAGAGGGCAGAACTTACATAGTTAATAAAATAGAAAAATCTCACCAAGAAATAATCCTTACTTAGGATTTGGGGATTGTTGCAAACATTCAAGAAGACTGTTGATACCTTATATCCTTCTTTGGCATTGTGGATGACCCAAATTATTTTTCATGAACTGTAGAAAAATATATTTCATGTTTCCTTCACTTTATATATTTCTATATTTCCCTCTCACCCTCCCTCCCTTCCTTCCAAGAGTTGGACACTCAACTGACTGAGCCACCCAGGTTTCCTTCACTTTAAAAGATGGTTTTGGAAGAAGAGGCCTAACCACCATATAGACCACCTCCTTAATAAGGAGGGTAGGAAATTGACCTGAATACCCAAATTCTAAGGAGCTAAAGCTTTGTATTATATGGACTAAGAGCATAGAATAAACATTTCTGATATTTTAAGAACCTATATTGATTTCATGTCATGGTCAAAGGTTAATTGCTTAAATTTAACATTTTCTAAAGTTTCAAACATAAAGTTAAAATGGAAACAACTGCTGTAAATGTTGTATATTTAAATTTTAAAAAGCATTTTTAGTGTGTATGTGAATATACACATGCACACAAACAGGTTTTATTAATAAATGTGTCATGATCTTCCATAATTTAAAAAATACATAAATGTAACCTTACAGTATATAACCTTTTGAGACTGGCTTCTTTCATTGAGCATAAAGCCTTGGAGACTCATGCAAGTTTTGGATGTATTAGTACTTAGTTCCTTTATTTAAAAACTTTTAGAGATATGATTTACCTATCGTATAATTCACCCATTAAGTGTTCAATTCAATGTTGAATATATTTGCTTTGTTGTGCAACTGTCATCACAATCTAATTTTACATTTTGGTCCCCATACCCATTAGCAGTCAATCTCCTTCTCACTCCCCCACCTTACCCAGTCCAAAGCAACAACTTTCCATTTCCTAAATTTGCCTATTCTGGACATCTCATATAAATGGAATTATATAATATGTGGTCTTTTGTGACTGGCTTCTTTCACTTCACATAATGTTTTCAAGGTTCATCCATATTGTAGGATATAGCAGTATTTCACCTGATTTTTATTGCCAAATAATATTCCATTATGTGGACATACCACATTTCACTTATATATTCATCAATTAGTAGACATTTGAATTATTTCTATCTCTTTTTGGCTATTGTGAATAACGCTGCTATGAACAGCGTTTTTATGTGGACATATATTCTCATTTCTTTTGGGTATATATCTAGGAATAGAATCACTGGGCCACATGGTAACTCTAGTTCTATTTCTAACTTTCTGAGGAACTGCCAATCTATTTTCCCAAGTGGTTACACCATTTTATGTTCCCACCATAAGTATATGAGTGCTTCAATCTTTCCACACCCTTGTCAACACTTGTTATTGTCCATCTTTTTATTAGAGCCATCCTCATGGATGTGAAGTAGTATCTCACTGTGGTTTTGATGTCCATTTCCCTGACGACTAATGATGCTGAACAGCTTTATATGTGCTTATTGGCACTTTTTTTCTCTACTCATCTCCATCTGGAAAGCTTTTGCCTCTTTTTCCTCCCATAAATTTGAGGTTTTGCTTTGACTCATTTAGTACTTCTATATCATAATTACTACTGAATTGTTCCCTGAAGTATGTCCCTTTGGTTAGCATTTACACAACACATTCCCAGGAGAGTCTGTCATCTCCTACTATTTCTATTCCTTTCCCCCCCTGTGATCTCTCTTCCACCCCATTTCTTTGGTGAAAAACCTTTCTTAAATATTCTCAGAATACTTAAGGGATTAAGTGGTAACACATTCTCTAAATTTTTGCATATTATGTAACATGCATCCCCCCCTTGTAGTGGAGATATCTTCACTATAAATAAGGTCTTTTTCTCTTGGTAATCTGTGGATACTCTTCCACTGTCTCCTAGTTTACAGATTAGAATTATGATGCCAGCCTGACATTTTATAGATATATCATGTTTTATCTGGGAGCCTCCAAGATGAATCCTTACAGTTCAAAAAATTTACCAGAATAACTCTAGGTTTGAGTTTTTCATCACTGATCTTCCCTGGAACTTCTTTCTGCACACTGAAGTCTTTAGCTCAGGAAATTTTTTCTATTTGTTTAATTACTGCTGCTTCTCCATTTGTTTCTTTTTCTGGAACTTATATTAGCCAGATCGGGTGACCTGAATCTACACTCCCAGTCTCTTTTTTTCAGTCTCTTTGGAATTTTGGCTCTGTGCTTTCAAATATTTCTTCCACTAGATCTGCCAAGTCAGTAAATGATCACATTCATTCATTCCTTTATTCAATAACTATGCACTGCATGCTATGTGCCAAGACAGTGTTCTAGGTGTTGGGTGTTGACAACAGATTGGTAGTGTGTATAGGAGAAAAAGTTCCTGCACTTACAGTGCTGACATTTTAGTGGAGATAGTATATTAAAAAAAAGTGTTTATACATGGATTGAGAGTCAGTCAGATGGTAGTAAGTATTTAGCTGGGAATCATATTTCTTGCTCTATAAAGTCTTTTTTTGTACTTCAACTTCCTTAAATATTCCTATTATTTATTATTTTCATATTCAAGTTACTGTCTCCTTCAGCATTTCTATTTAGCTAGTCTACCACATTGTTTCTTCTAAGTGATCTTTCTCTTTCTGGTTGCCTGGCTTCCCTACATGGGTTCTTTTCCTTTATTACCTCAGAGGGGCTTAGGTTTCGTTGTCAAAGGACCACAAGTGAGTGGTAGCAGTCTCCAGAGAATGGACAGACAAAGCTGGCGCAATGCCCGTAGGTGGGCAGTCCAGCAGGCAAGCTGACCGCCTTGTGCAGGCCCACAAGGAAGCCTCCCAGCACTCAGGTCTCCTTACATCTCCCAGCCTCAGACACAGAGAGATATCAGTCCCCTGGCTCTTTCCCTTTCTTCTCTCCTCCAAGAGTCCATGGATCTCTACCAAGCCAAGCTCTTTCCTGGATCTGCCATTGTTATCCTCACCCCAAGGCTCTTGTCCAGCCCCTGAGGAACAAGTCCTGTGCCATCTTTCCCTGACAGATCTCCCAGAGCCCAGGCCTCACTTGCACCTAACTGTTCACTGGATCCAGGGGCCATTTGGCTCAAATAAGGCAGATACAGGCTGGAATCAGGAACAGAGGGATAGTGAGATTTCACCTTCCCAGAACCTGCTCTGAAAAGCATGTTCTGTTTACAGACTAATACTAAAAACATTCAAATCCTGGCAAATAGTTCAAAAATTTAAAAAGCCTCTGTTAAATCCAAATATCTGTGAGTTCTACCATTTTCAACTACTGCCCTTAATGTTAAGCTCTGAGAAATAAGGAAGATCTTAATGTTACTTGGACTTAAAGAATATTGACTAGATGGATGAATAATCGTAATATAACTATGTTACATAAAAGAAGTCAGACAAAAGAGAGTACATTCTCTATTATTCTATTCATATAGAATTCTAGGAAAATGCAAACTAATGTACAGTGGCAGAAAGCAGATCAATGGTTGCCTGGAGACCAGGGAATTAGGTGAGTGGGTTACAAAAGGGTACAAGGTAACTTTTGGAGGTAATGGGGTGCCTGGGTGGCTCGGTCGGTTAAGCGACTGCCTTCGGCTCAGGTCATGATCCCAGGGTCCTGGGATCGAGTCCCGCGTCGGGCTCCCTGCTCGGCGGGGAGTCTGCTTCTCCCTCTGACCCTCCCTCCTCTCGTGCTCTCTATCTCTCATTCTCTCTCTCTCAAATAAATAAATAAAATCTTTAAAAAAAAAAAAAAAACTTTTGGAGGTAATGAAAATGTTCATTATCTTGATTATGATAACTGTTTCAGGAGTATATACAGATGTGAAAACTCATCAAAATGTACACTTTAAATATATGCAATCTATTTTATATCAATTATACTTCAATAAAACTTTAAAAGAAATATTGGTTGGGGAAAATATTTGCAATTTAAATCACAAAGAGCTAATATCGCTAAATACAAGGAACATCTAAAGATAAAGAAAAACACCAACAGGTTTTAAGAGATATGAACAGAAAGTCACTGAGCTTTTGTATGAAATTTTCCATAATAAAATAATTATCAAAAAAATATTAAAACACTATCCCTAGCCCTCATAATTCACAATATGGATATGAGTATAATTACAAGCCACTGCAAGTTCAGACCATACTGCAAAATATATGTACTGATAGATATGGATTGATGCAATAATCAAAGTGGGGGTAGAGGATTAGGCAAGTCATCTTGGTCTTGAGATGATGTGAGTCTGTACAATTTTTTGTGGTACACAGGAAGTAGGCAGAAGAGGAAAGAGTTCAAGGAATAATATATGAACAAAGGCAATGTGATTGCGGGGGAAATAAAGACAGCTTTTGAAAAGGATTCTTACTATAGGTTCACCATTCTTAATACAACCATTGAAATCTCCTGTCACCAAAAAGCTAGATGTTGCAGTGGAAGGAACCCACAGGAAAGGAAAGGAAAGGAAAGGAAAGGAAAGGAAACCTAATTAATTCACTATGTGAGGGTATGGAATGGATCAAAATAATTTACACTATTTATGCAACCATATTCAATCTTGACCATGTATATTAGCATTTTTCTCTAAACAGACTTGTGTTTTTACCTAGCTTCATTCTAAGAATAAGATCCATGAAAATATAACTTTTTCTAATACACTAAAATAAACATCTCTTTCATATATCCAGTAGTATATATATTCTTAAAAGTTATATTAAGAGGGTGCCTGGGTGGCTCAGGTCATGATCTCCTGGTCCTGGGATCGAGTCCCGCATCGGGCTCCCTGCCTATCCGGGAGTCTGCTTCTCCCCCTCGCTCTTTTTCTCCCCCTGCTTGTGCTCTCATTGTCTCTCTCTCTCAAATAAATAAATAAAAAATCTTGTTTTTAAAAAAAGGTTATATTAAGATTCTTTCACTTACTCCATATGCCCATCATTAACACTCAGTCTTTAATGAAGCCTCTATTCCTATCTCACTGAGAAGTATACATCTTCCTAGGAATTACAGAAGCAGAGGGCTAGTAAAGGATTGTCAGAGTTAACCAGGTTCATTGCTTGTTCAGATTTCTCAATTTTTAGCATCATCTGAAAGAGTATTTTGCATGTGGAAATATTCTACACCAAATTTTAAAAAATCTAACACATGAAAGATAGAAGCAGCAATTAACTTCCAATTAATTTTGAGAAATACAAAAAACAAAAGAAATAGAAACTAAGAAGAATTACTAACTACTGAGACACCAGAGCAATAAATAATTGTGTGACTATTTAAAGTAGAGGGACAGTGTGGTGTGGTGAAAAGAAAAAAGGCTTTCGAGTCACAGAGACCCTTGTCTGAGTTCCGTGTCTATCACTTATACAGCCTATCTAATTTCTTGGCACCTAACTTTCCTCATCTCTGCAATGGGGATAATGGTCACCTGTCCTGGTTGTTGTGAGGATTAAATAAACCAATATTTGTAACGTGCCTGGCACACCCCAGGTACTCAACAATTACGACTATAATGTTGATGACATTTTGTAATGTAAAGTCATTTCCTCTTTCCACCTGGCAAAACCAAGACATGCTAAATTCTTTAAAGCTTATCAGCTTACAATCTATTCTGTAACTTATGCCAAATGTCTAAATTCAGTCTGAAATGTGAAACTGTATTTTGCAATATGCTACAACTACACTTAATATTTTTATAACCCTAAACTAAATGTTGCTTTGAGTATAGAATATCAGAATATTAAGCAGTATGCATGTGTATATATATTTTGGAGAAATTTTATCTTTATAGCATTAAATGAGTTCTAATCTGGTATGTCCCCTATGCGGCAAAAGTAGTAGATGATACACAGAGGGCTGGACACAAAGCAAGGAAAATTGGGCAAAGATTCTAGGAAAAAAAGATTCTAAAGAGTACTGAAATTCAGGGAGGTGTTCTTTCTGACAATGATAGAATATTAGGGGCTGGGAAGGGAGGCAGAAAAACATGTCTCACTGAGTTATATTGAAGGAAAACTCTTGACTCTCATTTTAAAACAGCAGATCTGAATTTTTGTTAGCTGGGTTGGTAAAAACCCCACTGAATAGTTAAAAGGGCACACACAAAAAAAACTTTTACATCTTTACTACAGAAAATATATTTTTTAAGTTTTTATATTTTTAATTTAATTTTTAAAAGATTTTAGTTATTTATTTGACAGAGAGAGACACAGTGATAGAGGGAATACAAGCAGGGGTGTGGGAGAGGGAGAAGCAGGCTTCCCGCAGAGCAGGGAGCCCGATGTGGGGCTCGATCCCAGGCCCTGGGATCATGACCTGAGCCAAAGGCAGACACTTAACGACTGAGCCACCCAGGCGCCCCTGAGTTTTTAATTTTAAGTAGACTCCACACTCACCATGTGGCTTGAACTCACAACCCTGAAATCAAGTCACACACTCTACCAGCTGAGCCAGCCAAGAGCTCCCTGAAAAGATTTTTTTTTTTTAATCAATACCAAGAAACTCTTTGTCTACTTCAACCTATTTCAATGTTAGTCAGTAAAAGAAAGTCGTCCTATCACCTTCTTTAGAACATAAGCTTCATGGGTAACAAGCAGAACTAATAGCAGTTTAACAGCTTGTGGATTTTTAATAAAACTAAAACTCTATTTAACACAAAATCTCTCTCATAGTATGTTCTCATACCATTTGGATTACTTGACAGCTAATGTCTGGAGATGCTGTTCAATACCAATACAGGTTTCTTTCTTTTGTTACAGGTCTGTTTCTGAAAATTTCATTAGAATCCTATTTCCAAGGAAGGGTAAATCTTCCAATCTGCTATCTGCATCAAGTGAAGGTAAATCCAGCAGCTGAAATCTGCCTAATCCATAGACACTATAAGAAGATCTGAGGGTTAGGGAGAAGATGTGGAATAATTATTCCAGAGAAATACTTTAACAAACTCAATAAATATTTAAATAAATGAAAGAATGAAACATTTATACCTGATTAAGTAAATGCAATAAACAGTAACATTCAGTTGCACTGTTCCTATAAAACCCATCACAGATTTGGTAACAAATCAATTCCTGGGGGACACATGAACATCAAGATACAAAGTAACTTACTCTTAAAAAAACTATGACTTGGCATCAGGGTGTGATGGGAAGCACATAAAATTTAGAAGTCTGAACACTGGCTCTGCTTTACTCACCATGTAGCCCTAGGCAAGTACTTACTGACCATAGCCTTGGTTTCTTTATCTCTAAAAAGGCATTAAACACCCACTATTCCACAGTGAAAAGAAGATGAAATTGATAATCCTTCATTAGGTAGCCTTATCTCTTAGCTCTCTTCACCATATGTCCAATGTGCTAACTACCTTAAATTTTTATTTCCCACATGCGCTGTACCTTCTTCTCATATCTCCTATTGTTTTACTATTACTTATAATCTTTTCCAGATTTCCCTTCAAGAATCAGGTATATCCCAACCTCTAAGATACCTGTCTAGGGTCCCCTCTAGGTAATATTATTCTCTCCATCACCTGTTACCCAAAGCTGTTTCTTTTTGTTCTTATTAAACCACTAATCCCAATAAATAAAAGGCAGCTCTTATTTTTGCTGTGTCACACATGTGTTAAGTGCTTTATATTCATTTTCCCGTGTAATTCACAACCACCATGTAAAGTAGGTACTGTTATTCTTTTTATCAACGAGTAAAGTAAGGTTAGAGAAGTTAAATAACTTGCCCAAAGTCACTCAAGTAATAATTAATACAAATTATCACTACTCTTAATTAGTAATAATTAGTAAGACTGGGATTCAAAGCCAGGTCCCTGCTCCAAAGCCATTCTGCTGCCTTTGGTGGGGAACTTATACTTTCTGTGCCTTTGTAGCCTTAAGAAAAAACTCCAAAACCTGGCATGACATTTGCACTGAATGTGTGTTTAGTGAATTTAAAAGAGAGAGAAAAAGTCTATTCACTGAATAGCCTCTTATGTGCAATTCACCTGGATTTGGAGATACACAAATGATTTGATAAGGTCTCTATCCTCAAGGATCGACAGTGAGTCGGGTGGGGGAAGAGAGACAAGTTAACAGATGACTGCAATACAGATGTGTTTCATAGGATCTCCATGGACAGGCTGCTGGGAAAACATAGGATGGGGCACCTAAACTGGACGGGGAAGGAGGAAAACAGTCAAGAAAGATGTTAAGAGGGGCACCTGGGTGGCTCAGTCCTTAAGCGTCTGCCTTCAGCTCAGGTCATGCACGATCCCAGGGCTCTGGGATCGAGCCCTGATCAAGCCCTGCATTGGGCTCCCTGCTCAGTGGGAAGCCTGCTTCTCCCTCTCCCTCTACTGCTCCCTCTGCTTGTGCGCCTGCACTCGCGTGCTCATTCTCTCAAATAAATAAAGTTAAAAAAAAAAAAGGGGGTGTTAGGAAGTCTGAGTTTCTGCTTTTCCCTTCAAAACTAATTAAGCAGGGTTCTACTAGATTGACATTCTAGTAGTTAGCCTGGCAGGGATTAATGTACTTCTTAAAATTAGTTTAGATTGTCTATATTCGTATTTCTATTTTATCTCAAATTACCTGTCTAGTTCAAATAAATATCACCTTTGAGAGAACACATTTTAAAGAAGGCTTTGCTTTCTAAATATGTTCCATTTATATGACAATATGTAGGGCGCCTGGGTGGCTCAGTCGTTAAGCGTCTGCCTTCGGCTCAGGTCATGATCCCAGGGTCCTGGGATCGAGCCCCACATCGGACTCCCTGCTCTGCAGGAAGCCTGCTTCTCCCTCTCCCACTCCCCCTGCTTGTGTTCCTGCTCTTGCTATGTCTCTGTCAAATAAATAAATAAAATCTTTAAAAAAAAAATCATATATATGACAGTATGTATTTTTCTCTCCTCACAGATACAGGCAGAAAAACATGAAAAAAAGCAACTGGTTACAAAACTGGCTAGTGTTAGAAGTGCTTGCCACAAAACCACAATCAATTTAGATTTTTAACTCAGAAGAACAGGGGGCTAAAACTTATTACGTTTTAAGCAACTGCTCCCAAAACAACATCTATCCTCAAAAATGTCATAATCCTAAAAAACAAACAAAAAACTTTTTAAGTTTTCCCCATGTTTCCCTCCTTCCCCTCTAATTTAACCCTATAATAAAGAAGATACGATTTAGATAATATATTCCCATCAGTTGTTCACTTACCAAACAACAGTTCATTCAAGTGGACACTTTTGGGCTCTCATGGAAAACGCCAAAATAAAAAGCCTTATTAAATTCAAGTTAGATTATATCTGTCACTTCTTTGCCCAAAGCAATAACTATGGAAGAACATAAATTAAGCCTAGCATGTCACTTACTACAAAGTTGGCTACTGTCAAAAAATTTTTACAGCTCTTCTAGGTAGTTGCTAATAGATTAAATGACTTCAACACTGTTGCAATGTGAGGAAAGCAGATTTCACCAAACATGATGGGACCAGTAAAGATGAAATAATAAAACAGAGCAGAGGTGGTAAAGAAATAAAAAACCAATGACAAGTGAAATGAGGTACAGATAGACTTCACTTGTTTGCATTGTGTGAAATTAAGACAATAGTAAAGCCAAAGTCTAAAGGGATTAAAATCTAAGGGCAGCAAACATAAGCAACTAAGAAAGTATTAACTTCAAACACACACAATCAGGAAAATAAAACCTTAACTTCTTTGAGCTAAAGTTGTGGAGAACCAGGTTCAAGTTCAAAGTAGGCTAAACACTTCAATTTATCACCCTTGACTATTCAGCAAAATAAAAATAACCTGGCAAAGACTTTCCATAAAAATCTTATCTCCCCCTGGTAAATTCTCTCACTAGAAGGAAAAAATAAAAGGAATTTTTTTTTGTAGTCTTTGTAAGTTAGAGATTCTTAAAAATTCATAAAGACAAGAGACAGTAAACAGCAGTTTACAGAAAGTAATTATGTGTTACTAGCTATAAAGAAAAGTTAGAGTCATGGAATTAAAAGCAATTTTGAGAGATTATTCTCTTAGCCTATATTCATATACTAGAGAAGTTTTTTGACAATTTATGAAACTTATAGACTTGAAAAATAAAGGGCTTCAAACTACATCTATATTTAATGCAATATTAACTAACATTTTAATTGCATATTTAAAAATTCAAAACCACAATTCCCCCAGCAAGTGTAACTGTTACCATTTAGAGAAAATAATAGGGATAATCACATTCATCAAACTTACTAAACCCGATGCTATGCTAGTCATCAAAATGATCTACCGTACTTCTTTCATTAAAGAGTTCTTAGACCATTCGCTACTGAATTAATGTTTAACTGGTAAACTGAGGCAAAATACTGAATAACCTGAGAAGTCACAAGTGCAGCGTCTACTGTACAAAACTACTGAACCATACTCTTCCCCTTTATGTACTTTTCCAGATATAATTTAAACTGTCCCAGCAAAAGGTGCAGTTTAAATTCCACGTAAATTGACTTTTACTGTGCCTTTCTTTTCGCTTGAAAACTTTTCACATATTGCCACTGATTCAATTTCACCTGTAGGTAATGAACACAGAACTCATTGTGGGGAAAACAAACCAGAATGTGAAAAGAGAGAAGTTATCAGATATACGAGTGAAACAGTTGATTGAAAAAGACTTTAACCACAATACTTTCTCTCCATCCTTAAGGAGGTATTTTTAATATTTTAGTTACCATTTCTTTCACAAAAGACCCCATAGGTTCTAAAAGCTCCTAAATTGAGTACTCACCTAGTTCATCCGAATGCTGAATCAGGGCTTTTATTTCTGCTAAGCTGGGCTGTCCCTCTTTGGAGACCGAAGCTGCTGCCCCCTCCTCTGGGTCCTCTACCTTTGTCACCGTAAAGTGTGGCATTGTTATAGTTAGGAATCCTTTGCTCTCGCTGTATTTAAACTTCCTTCCAGTCTACTTTCCTTGACTACCTCTTCCTTGCTGTGCCCCTTTCAGACTCAAATCACTGCCTACGGGAGACCGAGGCTGGGAATAGGGAAGTACTTTCTGCTCACGTGACCTACAGCCCCAAGGGAGTGGAACGCTGGAAGACACGCCTTCCACTGTGTTTATCATTCACTCAAAAGGACTAAGCACTCCACCCCTTGCTTATGGTTGTTAAGCTCAAGAATCCCAAGAACTGTTTAGGCAGCTTTCCCAGAACTGCCAAAAGCTGAGAGTGGGCAGAATTCATGAACTACCGCCCACTGTGTACTCACCCACTCATTTCCTTCACTTAAGTTATTTCCAACCCTACATGCACGTCATGATCTCAACCTCTGCCCTCATATTTCACACGAGAAAGATTAGGGAACAGTTCATTGTACAAACTTTTCTTTTAAAGAAAAACTGGCACTACATCAATTTAGAAAATGAAAGAAATTTATTTGTAAACTTCTGTTGTTGCTTTAAAGTATATGAAAAATAGTAATTATTGTTCAGATGAGAACACTAATTCCACAAGTATTCAATAACGTCTACGTATTTTATACAAGGCATAGTTCTAGACACTGTAGTGTATGCTACGAATCCAAGAAGAGACAGTAATATTTCCAAAAGTCCAAGTTTTAAAAGAGCAAAATACTTTTATAAAGAGTTCAGACTTTAAATTATAGAGTTTAAACATCGTGTTTTAAAGAAAGAAAATTCAAGAAAATCCCACTGCTTAAGAGTTGTATTGTTCCCTCAACACATTTAACATATTTACTTCTTGGTGTGTTTTATCAGATAACTGTATCAAGTGCTCAGTTGATAACTTTAACTACAGAGTTTGAGGCCCTATCTCTGAACTTAGATAAGGGAGTTCAGTAAATTGAGCCCTGTGTTAACTTCCATGTTGATGATGTAATATAAGGGCTTTGTTGTTAGTTAACACCTGACATGTAAGACTGCACTAAATTTAACAGAAGGAATGATGGTTTACAATCCTCATTTATTCCTATACTATTTCTAAAAGAAAAGAAAGCCAATAGTTGTTGAAGACCTACTTTGTACTCTGCACTGCACTAGGAACTTTTCATTATGGTCTCATTTAATCAGCACAGAAACATTAGGCTAAGGAACTTGCTCAAAGTCACAGAGTTTATAAATAGCGAAGCCCAACCTAAAAACCTGTAGTACCCTTGTTAGTAGGTGGCATAGAAGTTTCAAAGAAAGAAAACTCAGACACCCCCCAACTTTAATTTCATGGGTTCCTGTATAGCACTGATTTGTAATCTTGGCTGCACACTGGAGTCAACTGGGGAAATTTTAAAACTACTGATGTCTGGGTCCTATCCCAGATATTCTGATTTAATTGCTCTGGAGTAGAGCCTGGGCAATAACACTTTTTAAAGGCTCCCCTACCTCCCAGATGGTTCTAACAAGCAGCCAAGGTTGCAAATTACTAAGGGGAAAGAGAAAAGTTTATCACCTAAGAAATCTTTGTAACTATTTTTATCTTTGTAACTATTTTATCTTTGAAATGAACTAAGTCAGGTGAGGTGTGCCCTTAGTGATTTTTCCATACTTAACAACTCAGGTAGCTACTCTAATTTATTCAAAGGAACTTAACTACCAAATTGTCAGAGATTTCAATATCATATTCTGGGTTCCAAGTTCTTTTTTTTTTTAATTTTTTAATTTATTTGACAGAGAGAGAGACAGCTGAGAGAGAGAACACAAGCAGGGGGAGTGGGAGAGGGAGAAGCAGGCTTCCCGCCGAGCAGGGAGCCCAATGCGGGGCCTGATCCCAGGACCCTGGGACCATGACCTGAGCCAAAGGCAGACACCCAACCACTGAGCCACCCAGGCACCCCTGGGTTCCAAGTTCTTTAATACTTCTGTGCCACAGGATATTTCCAATAGGATCTTGCCTTTCATATTTATTTAATAAAGAGACTTGAACTATGGCTAATCATCTACAGTTGATGGACACGAACAATGACTTAATTATAAATCTGTGTATAAGCCTATGTACAAGTGTTATCCTGTCACTTCTCCCCTCTAAAACAAATCCTCGTGCTCGCTTCGGCAGCACATATACTAAAATTGGAACGATACAGAGAAGATTAGCATGGCCCCTGCACAAGGATGACACGCAAATTCGTGAAGCGTTCCATATTTTTTGGACTCTGAAAAACAAACTGAGGGTTCTAGAGGGGAGGAGGGTAGGGGGATGGTTAGCCTGGTGATGGGTATTAAAGAGGGCACGTTCTGCGTGGAGCACTGGGTGTTATGCACAAACAATGAATCATGGAACACTACACCAAAACAAATGATGTAATATATGGTGATTAATATAACAATAAAAAAATTAAAAAAAATCCTCAAACTAAAGAAGTAGGAAGGTAACACATTCCTGTTAATCTTTGACAGGAGAATTTATTTACCAACTTGATGCTTTGATAGCACAGTGCCCAGCAATTTTAAAATAGTTCTCTTTTAGGGTGGACTGTAGATAAAAGTGCAGGAGCATAAAAAATTGAAGGCAAGGTTAAAGTAATACAGAAAAAGTTTGGGGGAGGACTGGTAAAGCTGAGGTGAGTGCTGTGTGGGGAGTGATTAGACAGAGAAGGTAGAATGTAAGAAATAGCTATTGAGGGGTGCCTGGATGGCACAGTTGGTTAAGCATCTACTCTTGGTTTCAGCTCAGGTCTGATCTCAGGATCCTGAGATCAAGTGCCCCCTTACCCCTCTGAGCAACGTGCTTAGTGTGGAGTCCGCCTGGGTTTCTCTCCCTCTCCCTTTGCTTCCTCCCTCCCCCGTGCTCTCTCTCGCTCTCTCTCTCAAATAAATCCTTTTTAAAAATTAGAAATAGCTATTTAAAGTACAATAAACTATGACAATGGGGGCATCTGGCTGGCTCAGTTGGTAGAGCATGCGATTCTTGATCTAGCAGTTGTAAGCTGGAGCCCCACATTTGGTGTAGAGATTACTTAGATAGATGGACAGATATGTTAGGAAAAGTAGAGTAAAATGTTAATCATAGACTCTGGTGGGTGTATAGGTGTTCACTATAGAAGTCTTTCAACTTTCCATATGTTTGAAAATTCTCATAATAAAATGTTGGGAAAAAATACAACTGACACCATTATGAAAATGAACACACAAGTCAGAGACTGGGGGGAAATACTCCTAAAACATGTACTTGACAAAGGACTTGTATCTTGAATATATAAAAATCCTCTACAACTCAATAATTAAAAGACCAAAAACTCAGTAAAAAGTGGGGGAAAAAATGGGGCGTCTGGGTGGCTCAGTTGGTTAAGTAACTGGCTTTGGTTCAGGTCATAATCCCGGGGTCCTGGGATCGAGCCCCACATTGGGCTCCCTGCTCAGTGGGGAGCCTGCTTCTCCCTCTGCCTCTGCCTGCCACTCCGCCTGCTTGTGCTCTCTCTGTCAAATAAATAAATAAAAATCTCAAAAAAAAAGTGGAAAAAAAGATTTAACTCGACAATTCATAAAGGAAGTTATATAAATGGCTAATAAGCACTTGAAAAAGTGTTCAACATTGCAGGCTTTCAGGGAAATGCAAATTAAAATCATCATTAAAACTGTTGGCAAGGATGGATGCCTGGGTGGCTCAGTCGGTTAAGCACCCACCTTCAGCTCAGGTCATGATTCCAGCGTCCTGGGATCAAGTCCTGCATCAGGCTCCCTGCTCTGCGGGGAGCCTGTTTCTCCCTCTCCCTCTGCTGCTCCCTCTGCTTGTGTTCTCTCTCTGTCAAATAAATAAGAAAAATCTTAAAAAAAAAAAAAACTGTTGGCAAGGATGTAGAGCAAATGTTGGTGGGAATATAAAATAATACAACCACTTTGGAAAGAGGTCTGGCAGTTTTTGTTTTTAAAGGTTTATTTATTTTAGAGAGAGAGAGCACACGCACGCTTGCGCAGGGTGGAGGGGCAGAGGGAGAAGGAGAGAATTCCAAGCAGACTCCACTCCAAGCACCGAGCCTGATGAAGGGCTATATCCCAAGACCCCAAGATCATGACCCAAGCCAAAACCAAGAGTCAGAAGCTTAACTGACTGTGACACCCAGGCACCCTGGTCTGGCAGGTTTTTTAAAATAAATTTTGAACAAGTATGTTTATAGTAGTTTTATTCATAGCAGTCCAAATAGGAAACAGACTGGTTATCCATCAATAAGATAAAGAACCTGTTGTATATTCATACAATAGACTATTACTCAACAATAACCAGGAGTAAACTACTGATAGATTCAACAACATGGATGAATCTCAAAAACATTTTAAGTTATATATTACATATTAATTATATGCATACAGAAGTATTTAGATTTGAAGCATAAATGATGCCTGCAACTTACTTTAAAATGCTTCAAAAATAGATGGATCTACTGGAAGGGATAAATATGTGGTAAAACAAATATAGCAAAATGTTAATTGTAGCATTTGGAGGATAAAGATACAGATGTGTTCTTTCGATTCTTCTGTATGTTTAAAAATTGTCACAATAAAATGTTGGAAAAAAATACAATAAACTGAATTTCACTGAATGCTTTATAAAAGATCTTTAGATCTAAGTATAAAGCAAATCACTTACGGGTCAAATTCCATTTCACATAAAATGCAGGCAGTTACATAGATGGTAGTCCTGTACTTTGATTTTATAGTGTTGAATGCTGTTTGAAATCAGAGTCATCATACAGACTTGAAATATTTAGTTTTACATTTAAAAAAAAACTATGGTATTTTTAAGTAGTAAGACAAAGGGCAGGCTAAGGCAAAAAGGGCATTTATAATGGCACTACTCCCATAGTGCTTTGTACATTAGGCCAAATATTATACATATTGTATTTATTTTACTAGTCAGTTTCAGTAAAACTTTGTGACTACATTATGTCTGATTTTTATTTTTTTTAAAGATTTTATTTATTTATTTTAGAGAGAGAGAGAGAAAACAAGTAGGGGGAGCAGCAGAGGGAGAGGGAGAAGCAGGTTCCCTGCTGAGCAGGAAACCTGATGCAGGGCTCGATCCCAGAACCTGGGATCATGACCTGAGCCAAAGGCAGACATTTAACTGACTGAGCCACCCAGACGCCCCGTTATGTGTTTTTTTTTTTTTTTAAAGATTTTATTTATTTATTTGACAGAGAGAGACACAGAGAGAGCAGGAACACAAGCAGGGGGAGTGGGAGAGGGAGAAGCAGGTCTCCTGCCGAGCAGGGAGCCCGATGTGGGACTCGATCCCAGGACCCTAGGATCATGACCTGAGCCGAAGGCAGACGCTTAACGACTGAGCCACCCAGGCGCCGTTATGTGTTTTTTTAAAAAAGCATACCTACCCATTCTTTAGAAGAATGGATCTACTATGGGTAATATTTTAAAAGTATAGTTTACCATGCTACACTACCCAACTGCTTCTTTTTAATCACAGCTAACAGCTCATGACAACTACCATTTAGTTTTATTCAAACCATTTGTTAAAAAAAAAAAAAGACAAATTAGATATAGTGAAAAGACTTATACAAGGAAAAGTCAGTGGGAAATTATTTTCAACACAAGGATTCTTTCAGGTTGTACTATATTGTTATACTATATCACTCAGTTTTAGAGTGAATCATATATGTATTTATTTGTTCTCAGAACCTGAGAACTGTATTGTACAAAAGCCATACACAAATAATCTAGAACCACACTGTGTTCTGAAGTGATTCTTTTTTTTTTTTTTAAGGATTCTATTCATTTATTTGAGTGAGAGAGAGAGAGTGAGAGAGACAGAGAGATCATGAGCAGGGGGGAAGGATAGAGGGAGAAGCAGACTCCCCGCTGAGCAGGGAGTCGGATGTGGGGCTCGATCCCTAGGCCTAGGATCATGACCTGAGCCGAAAACAGATGCTTAACTGACTGAGCCACCCGGGTGCCCAGCTGAAGTGATTCTTAAGAATTTAGTAATTCATGCTAAAAATGGATCCACAATGCAATAAAACTTCTATAATAAGTGAGCAGTAAGCAAATCCCTGGAATTAAAAAGCCACATACATTTTGAACACATGAGTTTTACCAAATGTCATTCTGCTCGAGAGCATCTTGCAGATATAATGTTAAGGTTTTAGTAACACATTAAATAGTATTCTTTTTTTTTTAACAAAAAGTGCAACTAGAGCTTGATCAATGGTACCAGCATACTATTAAAAAGCTGGGAAAGTATAAAATAGAGCAGACTAAGTTCCATGAAATACACACAATGTAGACTTAACTCATCTGTCCACACCTTTTCATAGAATTCTGTCTCTCTCTCTCATACACACACACACACAAATTTGGTGGGAGCAGTGTGCAAAGAACGGATTCTGATTTGGAACAGATTCAAATCTTATGAATCTCTCCTAAACTCTTGAATTTGAAGATCCATTCAGAGTACTTTATCTACTATTAATAAACAGCCACACTTGAGAGAACCTTTAAAATTATAAACAATTAATAGTTTTGTGCTTATAGTATTTGGTCTATTACAAATGGTATTTTTACAAAAAATAGTAAAGAAAGTGTAACCTACTTCCAAGCAGTTGCTTTTTCTGTTTTTTTCCCAAGCAGTTGCTTCTAATGTAGCATGTTATTACTTCAAAATATTTAGGGTATACATTCTCACTGAATCATTGTAACCACCAGCCAGCAACTAAATATAAGTAGAAAACTACATGAAGCTTTAATTTTCTTGGTCAAGGTAAATTTATGATAAACTTTGAGCAACAAAGGTTAATTATGTTTTATTCTCAGTTGTAAACCCTTCATACTCTTTATTCTATAAATCTAACAACAAATCTGTAATAATTTATCTTATTAAGAGAATGTTGTTTGACAGGAAAAAGATCTGAATTATAGAATTTCTTTAAAATGTCTGAATTATAGAACTTCTAAAAAGGTACAGGAGTTCCAAAAATTTTTAACTTCCTATCTTCAAATATTAAGAGAGGAAAGAGGTCACGTGTTAGAGCAGGGATTCTTAAGGAAAATATCAGACTTGCCTGAAGGACTAACCCACTCCCTGACCCCCATTCAATTACTCAAGCTTCAAAGGGCCACTGGTAGGGAAACAATACCTCATGTGGTATCATTCAGAAGGTTAGGCAAACAGTCAAAAGGACAGTGCTTTGCAAATTACCTCTGGTAAAGGACTATTTTTCTTTATATTCACAATTCATATGAAATACTAGAAAAATGGAAAATATACAAAACACAAGTTCTAATTTTTATATTCAGATTTGACATAAAATTGCTCTATCAAACTGCTATCCAAGTTTTTAAAAACTGTCAATTTCTGAACTTATCTCCTCACAGACAGGTTAAGTAAACAGCTCATGGACCAGCACCATTTACATACTATACTCCAAATGGCTGTGCTACAGAATGTTGTAAACATTTTACTGGCAGAGAATAAGCAGTTCATTACTTAAATTTAGAGCTATAGCTGTAAAAGTATACTGACTTTCATTCTTAAGCAGAAAATGTGTATATATTTTCCTTATTTAGCCTATCAGCAAACCCTTTTTCTCCTTCAGACACTGGACTGTAAATAATGGTTTAAAGTATCAAAATGATCACAAATTCTAAATTATGCCTTATTATGTGAACAATTATAGAAAGAATTTAATGAGTTAATCAATTACTTTGGTGAAGACCAACTATCATGGACAGTAAGAATTTAAAATTCCTAAATCTCAGAATTACCAAAAATTGTCTATGAAAATGGATTTTTATAAAATGGCATCAGTGATGAATATATGACATATTTGGGGGCTAACAACTGAAAGACAATACATAAAAGACCTTATTGTCTGATGGACTCAATGTATTGTACTGCAAGGAAGAGAGACTTCTCCAAACCAAAACATCAGGAAAATCTCATGCTTTACTGAAGCTGAAGAAAGCATGCGTTATTCAGTACATATATGAATGCCCACTGTGTGCCAGGAAAGAGGAATACAATGGAGAATGAGGCACTGCTCCTGCCCTCGAGGAGCTCACAACCATGTTATCTACTTCACTATAAAATAAAAGGCAATCTTAAACCAGGACTGTACGTACAGTGTGGTGTAAGCAGAGACAGAACATTTAGAAACATACTACTACCTTGCCTCATTATTTCTTCAGGGACGAAAGCTGTGAGTCTTCACTAAAGGAAAGAATGCAGTAGAAGGATAGTTGATGGCGAGTTAATTTGATAGCTATGTCGCCCATTTTGGCTGCTGACCCAAATACTAAAGAAGGCATTATCAAAAGCCTCTGTGTACTCAGAGTCCTCAGCTTCCACTCTTTCCTTTTCTACAACATTACAACTCCCTATATAAGGCTGCCCATCTCTTTCATTAGTCGAATGTCATTACAGCCTAGATATTAGAGGACCCAAGAATCACCAACCAAAAACAGCACTGGCACTATGAACATGGACTACTCAGTAACTCACTCAGAATTTCATTTCATTTAATTCATTATGAAATACTTGCTAGATAGGCTTCTAATCAACACTGCAAACAGTGTTTAGAAAATGAAACTGCAACACATGGTCAAAACTTAAGTCATATTTCTAAAAATGTAAAGAAAGGAAAATGAGGGCACCTGGGTGGCTCAGTTGGTTAAGCCGCTGCCTTCGGCTCAGGTCATGATCCCAGGGTCCTGGGATCAAGTCCCACATCGGGCTCCCTGCTCATGCAGGAAGCCTGCTTCTCCCTCTGCCTGCCGCTCCCCCTGCTTGTGCTCTCTCCCTCTATCTCTGTGTGTCAAATAAATAAATAAAATCTTAAAAAAAATTAAAGAAAAAAAAAAGAAAGGAAAATGAAAACACAATTCAAAACAAAATTTTCTTGTTAATTTCACCTATGAGAACAAGTGGTTTTTTTGTTATTGTTGTTGTTGTTGTTTTAAATAAGTTATTGCTTCTTTCCTCCCTTGCAACAAAACTCCATTTTGAAATAGATCTGCGAGGTGCCTGGCTGGCTCAGTCAGTATAACATGCTATTCTTGATTGCAGGGTTGTGAGTTCTAGCCCCACATTGGGTGCAGAGATTACTTAAAAATAAAAACTTTAAAATACATATTTTTAGGCCAGATTTCCTTTCAGGAACATAGAACCTTAAAATGATTCAGGAAACATGTCATTTTACTACCTCTTTTTGAATAATAAAAACAATAAACTGTTTCCTTTCATGTCCCCAATGCAAGGCAAAAAGCTGCAAAAATGTACACCGAACATAAAAATTGCATTTCTTTTATGCTTCTTACTAAATGTTTCAACAGAGCCAACCAATGTTAGTATAGTAGAGGAAGTGTAAGTGTAATAACAGGAATACTGATATTAAAATCACACACACCTGGGTTTAAATCACTGTTCTTTAGTTTATTACTTGTATGACCTTGAGTAGGTTACTTAACCTTATCAGTTTCAATTTTCTTCTGGATGAGAAATCCCATCATAGCTCCTAAGGAAATGACTTTTTTTAAATGAAAAGGTATCTGGAACGCCTGGGTGGCTCAGTAGGTCAGGCACCTGCCTTCTGCTCAGGTCATGACCCCAGAGTCCTGGGATTGAGTCCCGCAATGGGTTCCTTGCTCAGTGGGGAGCCTGCTTCTCCCTCTGCCTGCCCTCTTCCTGCTTGTGCTCTCTCTCTCTGACAAAATCTTTAAAATGAAAAAATATCAAAACATGATTTTTCAGGAAAGGAAAGAACCTCTCAAGGGAAGAATGTTTTCTATATATATATCCTAATAATTCTTAGAATTTTATTTGGAAATTAGCACACTGCTCAACTATAAAAAAAATAAATCAATTAAGTAAATTTTTTACATGCATCTTAGATATAAATTACCCAGTTGTGAAAATAAGTATTATTTCTGGATATTCTGTCGGTTAAGTGTCTGCCTTTTGGCTTAGGTCATGATCCCAGGATCCTGGGATTGAGCCGAAAGCAGACACTTACCCGATGGAGCCACCCAGGCACCACTCTTATGATTTTTCTCAGTAACTTTTCTTTTCTCTAGCTTACTTTATTGTAAGAATATAGTATAGAATACATACAAAATTGTTAATTGACTTTATATTATTGGTAAGGCTTCAACAGTAAGCTATTAGCAGTCAACGTTCGTGGGGTGGGGGTGGGGGCGGAGTAAAAAATGATATTCAAATGTTCTCTTGCATGGGGGCTGGCACCCCTAACCCCTGTGTTGTTCAAGGGCCAACTATAATATTCATCTTTGATTGGCAAAACAATGTAATTCACTTATTTTGGTTTGGGGCAAAAAATTAGAAATTTTTTGGAGAAGTACAGAAAAGTACTTAGTACTCTGAAACATGTTCTTATGAAAAAAAACCTAGATAACTTTCAAAGTTGCTTAATCAATCATTATTCTGATTTAACCTTAGCATGAGAGACATTTATGAGACCTACCAATAACACATAAAATTGGTAGATCAAATAGGCTAAACACACGTGTAGTGTAATGGCTCCAAGGGCAGATAAATATTCTATTCTATTAGACCTACTAACATTTAAGGAAAAGCCTGCTGTGCCTATCCACTCAGTGAAATCCCAATCAGGTGGGAAAGGTCTTCCCATAGGTACAGCATTAATCACTCCTTCCTTTGGGGCTCTGGTCTTCAACTCTGGCATTCTGTTAGAAATCAGATTTTTGAAAAGTTTTTAAAAACTGATGCAATTAAATCAGAATCCCTAGATAAGGGGCAGAAGTATTTTCTAAAAAGATCTCTAGATCATTCCAACATGCAGCCAGATGAAGCATCAATGCTCTATTGGGTACATTTCACTTGCCTTTATCATAGTATGTTTTTAATTTTTGTTTAGATTTCTATCTTTTTTAGTCTAGAAGATCTTCAACTCAATATATATTTTATTGAGTGCAAATTATATGTAGCATCACACACCATACTAGGTGCTGATGATGCAGAGACAACTTTGTGTCCCTGTCCATGAGAACCCTATTAGCCTAACTGAGAAAGATAACATATAAACAAAAACAAAAAATTAAGTGAAATAGGTGCTATAGTAATACTCTGTGTAAGGGATATAGGGATATAAAGAAATGATCTATTATCTGGGTGTGGGGTCGAATCAGAAAAAGTTTGAGAGAGAAGGTGACTCTTTGAAGAAGGGACTTATCTAAGTTATTTCTGCATCTCTACCACCTAATACCCCCCCAATAAAAACTTGGTAACAGCCACCCTTGAAGTTGGTATATTTAGGGCTCCTTGACTTAAATGGCTTCTACTTTTACTCCACTTCAAAAACCCACTCCCAAGGCTGCACACTAGATCATGTTAACACTGGAATTGCCCCAACTCTGAAACCATTAATTCTAACATCCAACTGTTCGACCACAATCTTTAAACCTTCTACATCCTCCACTACCACCTTACCCCACCAAGTCCTCCAGTCTCCGTCTCCATTTTTTACCACAGTTCATCATTTTCCTTTGCTGTATCTATTATATTATTCTACAGCGGGCTGCATTTTTCCTTTTTTCGTATTTTGCTATTTTTATTGTTGCACTTATACAACATTATGATCTATATGAACATTTGTTTTCTCTATTAGATCATAACTTTCTGTAGAATAGTTATTGGATTCTTTTTCTTGGTCCTGCATCCTTAACACTGACAACAGGACCTGACCCCTAATAAGTGTTCAGTAAGGACGCCTGGGTGGCTCAGTCGGTTAAGCGTCTGCCTTCGGCTCAGGTCGTGATCCAGGGGTCCTGGGATCGAGTCCCACATCGTTTCTCCCTCAGCCTGCTGCTCCCCCCTGCTTGTACTCTCTCTGTCTCTCTCTCTCTCAAATAAATAATCTTTTTAAAAAAAGTGTTCAGTAAATGGCGAAGGAATGGATAAAGGGTACTTGTCATTTTCATCACCAGACCACAAGCTCTCCAAAGGCAGAGACTATCTCATCTACAGATTTCCTATAATTCCTACTGTAGTGCCTCACAAATATCAGAGCCTCAGGGAGTATGTGTTAAATTGTAAAAGGATGAAATGTATTAGATACTGTGTAAGACATATAAAAATATGTTCCCTGCTCTTTTTTGGGAATTATTATTTCAACAATCATTTAAGATAGCCAGATGGTTTTGAGGCAAATGTAAAAAATGTTCATTATGGCAGAGACAAAATGATATATGGAAAGCACTGGATATAAGTCAGGAGGCCTGTGCTTCAGTCTTGGCTTTGCAACTTTGTGAGCTACAAATAACCATCTCTGTGAGCCTTAGTTTCCTCAGTTTTTAAAATGGAGTTTGACCAGAATTCAATTTTTTTCCCCAGAACTCAATTCTTGATCACCTGAGGTTCCCTAACATGCTATGCCTCTTAAAATTTGTATTATAAAAGTGATATACCCTCGATATAAAAAATTGTACATGCCCTTCTGAACTGTTTAGGTAAAGGGAAGTTCCCACCCTCCACTCTATTTTCATAATTCTCCAAAGCTATCCACTCTCAACAGTTCCTGGTATCTTTAAGGCACTGTTCATGTATAAGCAAGTACAGACTAAGATTCTTGTTTTTATTTACCAACTGCACAGTCCCATCAATTCTAAGGGAAGCTTAACAAACCGAAAGGACAATTATAAATACTTTGATTACAGGGGCGCCTGGGTAGCTCAGTCAGTTAAGCGTCTGCCTTCAGCTCAGGTCATGATCCCAGGGTCCTGGGATGGAGCCCCCAAAGGTCGGGCTCCCTGCTCAGCAGGGAGTCTGCTTATCCCTCACCCTCTGCCTGCTGCTCTGCCTACTTGTGTGCTCTCTAATAAGTAAGATCTTAAAAAAAACTGATAACAGAAAAATAATTATCTACTCAAAAGGCCAACAGTAGAAAAAATTAAAACAGATAGAATAAGTATTTAAAACTTCCTGTTTCACACCACCCCCACCCCCTCACCCGCCACTGTGCAATGTAATGTGAGTAAAAAGCATATGACAAATTTAAGGTGGGAAGCTTAAATGTGGAAGAAATGTGGGAGGCATGGGAATTGTGGAGAAAGGAGAGATAATCATACCAATGTCACAATCACGGAAGGATGTATAAAAGGCCAAAAAGTCACAGAATTCTAAATATTAAAATAGCAAACACAATTTTGAAATACACTATGAGCTTAAAGACAGAATCAACTGCAGAAAACGCAGTGTTGTTTTCCTAAAATAATGCCAGCCCAGAGACAAGAGTAGATCACTGTGTCCTTGATTTTCTTGACAACAGCATCCTGTAAAGATCTATATCTAAGTCTAACAAGGGTATCCACAGATTAAGAAGCCAAAGACGAAATAATTGTATTTTTGACCAGTCCCTCTGATAGTGGGGAAAATATATAAGATTATAGTTGTCATAAGAATTTATTTTAGAAGATAGAAAGAGAAAAAAATAGGTCATTTCCTGAGAATATGCTGGAAAATAGTTTTCTATCTCTAGTTTCCTGAGAATATGGTGGAAATTGCAATCTAATGGCTGGACTATTGATTTCTCTTTCATTTGGTACCAGAGCATTTAAACATTAAGGACTATGTTAGAAAGAGAGCCAAGCTTTAACTTCTATAACCACCTAGACAGCATAGATTTCACCTAGACATGTCCCAGTTTTACCCCATCACGTAAAATGACACCGCTCTATACTGTAAAGAATGCTTGTAAATAAGGTCAGAACAGCAGCCTGGATCAGGATCCTGTTCCACAAGGCTAACACATTACTCAAGTCCACTTTTTAAACAGATTAAAAGTACAGTTCCATAACATATAAGTCACAAGTCTAACAACATTCAGCTATAAATTGTCTAGCGACAATTACAGCAATAAAAAAATTAACAGTTATAGTCTATACCTGGTATTTTTACAACCTAAATATAGTATGATGGATAGAAACTAAAACAACAATTTAGAATTTGAGGAAGAGAAAATGATAAATTATTTTTATTCCATAATATAACTTTAATACCATGGTACATGGTATAAAGTTTGTCAAGAAGTTGTAAATAGATAAGTCCATATCTCCATAAAATAAGTCAGTCAAGTGAATTCGAGTACTACAAACTTTACCAAATCTACCTTGTTTCCAAACATTCAAAGACACAAACTGAAATAAGGAACTAAAATCATTCTGGTTTCCTGCACCCTTTAGGTTAAGAGGAACAGTATTTCCTGACACCGGAAAATGTCAAGTCAGTAGCTGAAGCTATGGTTTTCAAATTTGGGTAGAATACCATTTTAAGAGTCTTTAAGATTCTTAAGAGAAATTTTCATTACTTGACATATCTACGTCAGAATTTAGCACAAAACTAAACATATAAAGCAGTACAGCAATTCTCAAACTTTTCTACCCCAGTCTGAAAAGTGTTATGACCTTCCCGTTTTATCTCATTTCTCTCTTCCGTCACCTCTTCCCACTAAATCCAGTAAAAACTTCCAAACCAGCTAACACAAATTCGTTTAGGCAGCTAAAGGTCTGCAGTGGTGAAGTAAGTCAGAAGTGGCTTGTGTACCACTACTTCCTGATTGCAGAGACTCAATACATCCCATATAAAGTTCAAAGTGAAAAAATTATGTCGAAATCAGGCCCTAAAAGCCTCTTTACAAAATTATATGGGAATCAGGCCCTAAAAGCCTCTTCAGAATTTCTCCATTCCACAGGATAGCACAATAGATCCACCAGCCTCATGTGAACTTAGCTTCTTGAACCACTGTCTCTGTAAAATATACATTTTCAAAAAGAATTTTGTGATACAATATCTGAAGTCTTTGTAGGAAAGCTAATAACTAAAGGTGATCAATAACTACTGCTAGCAACTAGCCTTAAAAGCAGACTGTAATAGAGCTCCAAAGCTTGCTCTCCACTAAATTTTACAATCCAGGATTCTCTGCGCTGAAAAACTATTAAATTCTTTGATATTCACCCTTAACTAAAACCACTCATTTCAATTCCAAGGAGGCAAAAATGAAGTAAAAATAGAAATCTTTCTTTCCCACATGCCAAAGTTATTACTACAGACAGTCATCGTGCTAACCATTATTCCAAAGGGTTCCTAGGCATCTCAAAAAGAGATTGCTCGGTTCCTGATGATTACTGTATAATGGAAATCAACCAGATAAATAAGCCAGTAATTAAAGTATCCTGTCATCTGTGTTCCCACTTACCCTCCGTAACATCCTGGGGGTTAGAAGTCCGGTCACTAGCTGGATCCAGTGCAACAGTTGCTAGTGAAGTGGTGGCTCCAGACATCTCACTCATAGGCTCACTACGGCTTGTTTCAGGCACACTTTCCCGTGAGCTAAATCTTACTCGGGAACTGGATCGGGAGCTGAGGTCGGGGCTGGTATCTGACAAACCTGGAATGTCATCGATCTTCGTTGGTGTCACCATGAACCGAACTGAAGCCATCTTGGTGGTGGTTTCTGGAGGATGCATTATTCTCTTTTCCTTTATAAGAACAAAGAAAAAAGGAAAACCCCGCAAAATCCTTTCTCCTACGCTTTTG
This sequence comes from Callorhinus ursinus, assembly GCF_003265705.2. Lineage (NCBI taxonomy): Eukaryota > Metazoa > Chordata > Mammalia > Carnivora > Otariidae > Callorhinus > Callorhinus ursinus. Next base: position 543,413 of record NW_027397087.1, on the reverse strand, counting down.
ATTGCAAAAATAGAAAAGATAACTTTTTAAAAAACCCTCAATAACCTTGATTTACACCACACAAAAAGTCCCAAATAAGAATCCTACTCAGAATTCAAACGGACTATCCTAGAAAGTGCACTACCAGTAAATATTTAAGGAAAAAAAAAAGACAAAACGATGCCAATCTCGTAGAACTTCGTTCCTTCAGAAAGAAGAGTGATCTAGCTGTCTCCCCTGGTCCAGGGCTGCGGGCTCAGTGCCATGGTCTCAGAGAAGCAGGTGAAGCCTTTCTCCCCTCGACCCCCAGGTTTCCGCCGAGGTAGTTAAGTCTTTTATCTGGTAAATGTCCCACGGTTCTAGTTGAGCAAAGTGCGCGCAGGCCCACCCTTATGAATATAGCACAGATCAATTTGCGAAACGGTGTACACCCGCCACCTGTTGTGTATCAGGTGAATACCCCACAGGTCTGGCTGGGTGGTGTGTGTAGAGCCAGCCGATGTTTGGGAGGCCAATAATCCACCTGGGTCTGATGGGAGAGATGAGCATGCATAACGGGAAAAATACCCCACGCTACTGGATAGAAGAGAATGAAAAGGGTGAGCAGAGGATGCAGGGGCAGAGCGGATTCCCGTCTCCAGGAGGTCTGCGGGGGTGGTCCACCCGCTCTTCTGGCAGAGCGGTTCCTAGGATCTGGAACGAGGCAGCTAGCGAGCGGATCAAGATCCCTCGGACTGCAACTCAGGGTCGTGGCAGGTCGTTGCTAGTCCATCGAGCCCACGGTCGGCTCGCTGGGTTTCTCCTGCGTGTGACAGGACGGGCCACCCCTTTGCCGGAGGATGCTTTCTCCCCCACCAGGGCCGCGGCGCAGGTCAGCCCCTCGCCGTTCTTCCTTCGGGTCTTAGCAAGAGAGGAGATGGCCTCGCAGGCTGGCTTGGGTTAAGCAGGAGGGGGCGGCGGGGATGAGGGGAGGAGGAGGTCGCAGGTGCGGGATCCCGGCGCCAGCTGATGCGGATGCGCGCGCAGCTGTTGTTTACGAGCCGGTAACTGTTTCGGAGCCGCGGCGCGCGCAGGAGGGCTCCGGCTGCCGGGGAAGGCGCCCCCTCCCCGGGCGGACGCCAGAGCAGCCGTTACGTGACCTCGCCGCCCCCGGCCCCGGGCCCGGCGGGCTGTGCCAGCGCCGCCGCAGCCCCTCCCTTCCCTCCCAGCTCGTTCCTCATTCGAGGGTAACGGTCCGAAGAGAAGCCTCGGGGAGCGGTCGGAGGGCGGTACCGTCCCGCGAGCGTCGAGGAGCCCCGCCCAGCCTCTGCAGTCTGCAAGGTGACGGAAAAGGTTGCGCGCATGCGCTGCCGGGGTCGCAGCGGGACCGAGGAGCCAAACGTGCGAGGCCCGGAGGAAGATGGGAATTGTAGTTAAGTGTTGGGGTCTGAGCTGCGTGCGCTGGAGAAAACAAACCCCTTTCCTTCTGGGTCCCGCTGTGTTGCACGAACTCACTCTGGAGGCATTGGGGGAGCAGACGATGCCCCTTGCCCTCAGAACCTCAAAAACCATCTCTTTTTAATAAAAGCGTCTCTGAAAATACCGTTCATAATTTCTTTAAAAATCACAAACCTCCCATACCATATACCTAGGTATGACCCTACTGAAATTTTTAAGCAGATGTGTTTTTAAAGTACCGTATTGTCAAATCATATTCATTTTGTGCTAAATTTTTCTCTTTCCTGTCCTTAAAATGTCTTTTACCATGTATGCTTGTATCAGCTCATGTTTTACACCTTAAATATATACAATTTGGTCAATTATACCTCAATGAGGCTGGAGAAAAACGCTATTTTCACTTTCTAGTTAGACTGAAGGTTCAGTTAAAGAAATTTTTTTAAATTTTAAGATTTTATTTATTTTTGCGAGAGAGAGCGCACGTGCACACAAGTGTAGTAGGAGAAGTGGTCTCCCTGCTGAGCAAGGGGCTCGATCCCAGGACCTGGGGATCATGACCTGAGCTGAAGGCAGACGTTTAACTGACTGAGCCACCCAGGTGCCCCTGCATTCTGGTACTTTTTTGGTCATTGCAATGACCTCAGTCAGGAGATGAGAAAATGCTTGAAGAATGAGTACATGGAAAAGAGGACCATGAGCAAGGAGCATGACAATGCAATGTGAAAAAGACTTTTTAATCCCGTGGAGGAATCTGAAAAATAAATTACAGGCATACCTCATTAAAAAAAGAGAGAAAGCCTCAGATTTGAATGACCAACAGGCTTGCCTGAGAAAAACATTAATACCTCAGGAAGTGAATTTCTTGCTTCCTCAGGAAGCTATAAGCCAGAGTTGTTAATCATAGGCTTTAAAGAGAAAGAATCAAACTTTAAGGAGGCTTACATTTTATCTTGTTTTTAAAAAAGATTTTATTTATTTATTTGAGAGAGACAGATAGTGAAAGAGAGCACAAGCTGGGAGGAGAGGGAGGCTGACACAGGGCTCTATCCCAGGACCACCGGATCATTACCTGAGCTGAAGGCGGGCGCTTAACTGACTGAGCCACCCAGGTGCCCCAGGTAGTTCACATTTTAAATGGGAATTTATTTCTCATTTTGTTACCTGGATCTTTCTTGTTTTGTGTTTTTGTTTTGTTTCTGTTTTTTTTTTTAAAACATTTTAGTCCTTATTTACACATTGTATATCTCAAAAGTTTTTTGTTTGTTTTTTTTAATTTTTATTACCAGATCTTTTTAACCAGACTTTGGATTTTATGTGTCATTTGATAAAAGGGAATTTCCTGGCTCAGGTTTTCAATACAGTTCTGATCTATTGCTAAGGATGATGTGTAAACATTTCCACTTGTTAGGTGTAAGGACCCAGGCAAAGCCAGGGCACAGATGGTTAAATTTAAATGCCTCGATCAAGGGCGCCTGGGTGGCTCAGTTGGTTGAGCGACTGCCTTCGGCTCAGGTCATGATCCTGGAGTCCCGGGATCGAGTCCCGCATCGGGCTCCCCGCTCAGTGGGGAGTCTGCTTCTCCCTCTGACCCTCTTCCCTCTCGTGCTCTCTATCTCTCATTCTCTCTCTCTCAAATAAATAAATAAAATTTAAAAAAAAATGCCTCGATCAAAGCTATAGGAAATAACTTTCAAACAAAATATTGATGAGTCAAAATTTACTTAACACTTCTATTTGCATGTTAAGTAAACATGCTAAGAAAAATATTCTGGTGGCAGTAGTAGGGAAAACACTGGCAGTGGAGTAAAAAAGTACCTCATCGTTTTCTCCAGGTCTAAAATAAAATAAAATAAAATAGGGGCGCCTGAATGGCTCAGTCAGTTAAACGTCTGCTTTCAGTTCAGGTCATGATCCCAGAGTCCTGGGATCCAGTCCCAAATCGGTCTCCTTGCTCAGTGGGAGTCTGCTTCTCCCTCTCCCTGCCGCTCCCCCTGCTTATGCTCTGTCAAATAAGTAACTAAATAAAATCTTTAAAAAAAAAAAATTTCAGAATGCTGTGGTGTTTGTGACATTCCTGAAGCAAGTTTATCAAGACACTGCATTCTTCAGTGTGCCAGTGTGGAGGTAAGTCAGGATGCATGTTTAAGACATGATGGAGCACAGCAGAGCACCCAGGCTCCAGGTGGCCATGGCTCCTGCACTCTCCACAGCTGACCCTGTTGGGCTCAGCCAGCCCCCGCTGCTCTCATAGACTTTCTCATTTTCATAAGGAAATGGTGGGTTTCTGCAACATCCAATTTTGTTTCATACCACAGTGTGTTTTCATTCACTTACCTATACTACCTAATACCCATCTACTACAGCTCTTAAAGCTCTCTTCTTCCGTTTCTGAGCATACCTCAGAAGATGTTAATATCCAGAGAACCTTTTAAGGAAAAAGTCCTCTGTATATTTAAACCAGTCTACCTTTTCTCCTCTATTTCAATTAGGAATATTTCCAGATCAAAGTCTTTTCATTTCAGTTTACACAGCAGGTAGGTAGCATGGAACAACAGTAATCCTTTTTGGGGAGGGGTGGGGCAGGTAGTGGTTTACTTATAAAGACAAAATTACAGGGGCGCCTGGGTGGCTCAGTCGTTAAGCGTCTGCCTTCGGCTCAGGTCATGATCCCAGGGTCCTGGGAT